>NC_138894.1:10760321-11329491 GCF_965194825.1 Balaenoptera physalus
CTAGAAAGGGGGAGAATGGATGAAAGAGGGGATAGGGGTCAGTGCACACGTGGAAGGGTTGGTTGGTGGGGACAATTCAGCCATCCTAGAAGAAACAGGGGTAGAGCGTACAGGTGCAGATGCCCCGGGGATTTGTAACATGGAGGCAAATGTTCACTTCAGTGTTCAGTGACCTGCGAAGCAAGGTCTCCTGCTAAGAGCGGGTGGGGAGGAGGAGGTGTTGGAGGTGTGAGGAGGGAGAAGGCAGGCATCTTAGAGGATAGGAGTCAGAGTGGATTGTAAACCCCAGCAGGACGCTGGGCAGCACCACAAAAGATCCGCCTGAAATCAGACGTCAGGAATTTAAAGTGAAACCAGGTGGCTGTGTGTTTTTCTCCAGTTCCCTTCATCAGAGTCAATTGCACGGGTATAAGGCAGAAAGCTGGGTTTAACAAAGGTTGTGGTTTTGCCAGATGAGTCCAAGAATGTAAGGCAGGGGGAGGAGCTGAGGATTATGAGAGGGACAAAGGACAGAGGACAGAGAAAAGGTCATAGAAACAACAAGCTGTATATCCCCATGGGGCTGAAAGACTGGAATTAGGGTAGTGGAGGAAATGACCTAAAAAGAGTGGGACCTTTGGAATTGATTATGTGGGTTATGATTACACAGTTATTTGCAATGACGAGGTCAAGGGTATGCCATGGCAGGATGGAAGAGAAGGAATGGAGGAGAAAGTCACTGAACAGGTCAGAGAAATGAAAGGTCTGGATATGGGAAGGGTCATCCACAAGGAACTGACATCACTAAGGATTGAAACAGTTGGAGCCAGTGACAGCAAGCCAGAAGCTATAATCTTCAAGGATGGATGGGGGTGACCTGAGGCTCAGTGGGTGTCAGATACAGAAGGTACATTGGGTGGTACATTCTGATGACCTGGGAAGAGGGAGGGAGAATGATCAAGAAACAGCAAAGAGGAACAAGGAGGTCACCACCCACCTCTGTGCCCACAGATCCAGGGAGAATGGGAGAGAAACTAGGGTCCTTGAGCAAGAACCCAGACAAGCAGGTGAAGGGAACCTTTCAGAGTATGTGAGGCTACGGAGGGTTTGCTGATGACTTCCAGTTCCAGAGGGCACAGTGGAGGGGTTTTAGGAGTCGGGGGGGATGGAAGAGGCTCACAGAAGGGATGCTAGAGCCACACAGGGATGAGAATCCAGAGGTCGAGGGGTGACTGATGTAGGCAGGGTTGAAGCACATAATGGGATCAGTCCTGATGTTCTCAAGGCAGGCAGGAAGGTGAACGATGTCTCCACCGCAGTGCAAAGATGGAAGGAGAAACACATCCTCTTTCTCAGTCTCACCATGTGCTCCCTACTCTGAATCCCATCACGTGGCATTTCCCAACTGTGCCTTGTGCATTTCCAAATGGAAACACACCAGACCAGAAGTTACGAGAACACAGGTGTCCGGCACCAGAGTGTCCAAATGGGAAAAGCACAATGTTGAGAGCCCAACAGATCTGAATTCAAACCCTGCCTCTACCTGCCACGAGATCTCAGCTGAGTCGTCTAACCCCTTGGAGGCCCTGGGACTTCATTTTCTCATGTGGGATACAAGAGCACAAATATTCACCTTGCATATGAAGTGGGTAGGCATTCCATAAATGCTCCTTTCTGACTCACCATGTTTGTAATAAAGAAAACAAGGAAGGCAACATCTAGTGGGCATCTCCTAAGTGCCAGGCATGGTGCTTATATGTACAATTTTCAAATTTAGACTTTACACCACCCATTTTACAGATGTGGAGAGTGAGACTCAAACAGGTTAAATTATTTGCTCAACATCTCACATTAGTAACTGGTAGAAGCAGTATTTACATCCAAGTCTTCTCATTCAAATCCAGTGTACTTTCCATCATACCACACTGCCTGGTACATAGTGAAGGCTCAATAAATATTTGTTGGAGGAATAAGTGATGAGACTAGAGTGGGTTTCTGAACATCAGGGCTGGCTTTGTGCTCAAGCAACATAAGTGGCCATGAATGCAACGTGACTTCAAGGGGTGCCCCAAGACATCAAGTTACTAGACTTTGCCTGCAATTCCCTAATTAGAAATGCATTTTTGTCTCCTCCCCTCCCCTGCTCATCCATCTTAGAAATGCTACAAAGCAAGGCATTTTTCGTCGTTTATTTCTCTGTGTCTCAATTTCCTGGATCCATACCTACAAAGCAGTTTTTATAGTTAAAAGTCTAGGGGGTCCTTCCCAGTGGGAGTCTGGGGGAACCCTAAAGAATCAACCTATTTCACAGCTTCAGTTTCTTTCTACCTTATACACACATCGCAGTTTTAGGTATAAATCCAGTTTCAGATATGTAGCCCCAAATACTAAAAATAAAATTGTCCCTTTTTCATCAATATTGGTGAACGAGGATAGCTATACTGTACACTTCTCAACTTTTACTATATTATAATTTGTTAGTGTCAGAAGTTTGAGGTAAAATTCCCCATTTATAAAGCCAAATTCTTCAAACCATTCCTGTAAAATTTCATTTAAATTTGTCAAGAAAGCAAAGGAAAAAATCAGTATTAGAGAAGACCTGTGCATACCACACTGCTGGGAGCCTGCAGTAAGCTATGTTCAAATTGACATGAATTCATATTTTAAAATATCTAGGGCCTAACGTATTTTAAAAATGAAAATTTAATTAGGTATGATTTCCTGAACTAATAACATTACTGAATAAGGTCTACAAAATCAGAAAACGGTACTGGGGGAGGAAACCCACAAATGAGATTTCCCTGCAATGTAGCAATTACTCTGGATCCCAATATGTAAGCCAGGAAACAAGTCTTGCGTCAATTCTGCATTTTTTCTCATTCAATTCTGATATTCTCCTCCTTGCAGTTCATTGTAAACGGCGATCAGAGGGCAAGAACACAACGTCATGTGGCTAATGTGGCCCCAAAGAAAAACAGCGCTTCCTCAGGTGGACGTATGGAACCCAGTGGCCATGCAGCCTAAGAGGGAGCGTCAAAGAGACTGGGGTTTCACCTCTGTAGGATTGAGAGACTCTGCAGTGGTGATCTTGACACTGAATCAGAGCCTTAGAGAATACATAAAGGGACACTGCATTTGGGAAGGACCTTGATTTCCTCTCCCGGTAGTCTCTGCTGGGCTGCCGTGACTGACATGTCTGCTCTGTGGCTTGCATTTTAGCTCTCACTTCAGTGTGTACCTGGGTTTTCACTACCTTCTAAAAGAGATTTCCCTCAGTTTTACAAATTTACAATATTCATTTTATCCTGATTTTCTGTTTCATACGGAGACACTATTTAGTCTTTCTATAATTCTAAACTTTGGACAGTCTTCTGGGTCCTGTTCTACACACCAGTGTTTCTCAAAGTGTGGCTCCCAGATCAGCAGCTTCAGCATTATCTGGGGATTGTTATAAATGCACTTTCCTGGGCCCGGCCTCAAACCCAATGACTCATGCACACTAAAGGTTATGAGCCACTACTACAGATCATTATCCTTCCACTACGAGCCAGAGTCAGGCATCTTGAGAAGCTGTATTGCTTTCAGACCCATTGTCACAATGGAACTACACCTTTCAAAAGTTTACAGTATAGACCCTCACCACGCTATAACCCCTCGGAGAATATAATTTTATGTTTACTGGAAATCCAGTAAATGCTGGCTGGTAGCCACTTGAATAATGTAGCTCCAATACAGTGACGGTACAAGAGGACCATAGAAATGCCTCCTTTGGGGCATATTCACCAGCAGTTTCTCTCTTCCATTCAACGCGGGGAAACAAAGGGCTTCTTTTTTGACACAATGCCTGAATGTCTATAAGCACAGCTCCTGGCTTATGTATAATTATTGTCTAATTCACTTATATCTAGAAGCCATTCTCAGACTTGAGCTCCACTCCCACAAGTAGCATTCAGAAAAGTGTAAGGCAGGGAACAGAGGGGCATCCTTCTTCAAAGGCAGCATTCATGCTGCCTTTCAACCTTGGTCCTGCCCTGGATCCAGCCCTGGTCCTAGATGCCCCCTCCCAGGGCATCCCCGTCTAGGGGTTCACTTCACTTACCGCACTGGTCTGCACCGACTCGTTCTCTGGTTTGGCTTTTATATCAACAACTCCATCAGCATGGCGGAAGGAGCAGTCAGCAATGACATCATAAAATGACAGCTTCTGGGATTTCAAACCATATTTCTGTAGCCACTTCTCAGAGTCCCAGGCGTCCTCTGGATTCGACTCATTTTCGGCAGAGGTTGCTCCTAATTGTAGTTTTGGAATCACAATTCATCAGCCGTTCACATGACACAAGACTTTCATATGTCATCCTCAACTTAATATTTTAAAGAAACATGTTCTCTGTTAGCTCACATTCTTTTCAGGAGGCATGCTTTCCAAAGCAGGACTGGCAGAGAATCGGTTCACAAGACTGGAAGGCAGGAATCTGCTACTTTTCATTTCACTTCCTCTGCTACCTAAGTTGACTGGACCCATGCAGAGGGGGAGGTGGCTGATAGGCAAGGCAGGAGAGCATTAACCGTAGGGTCAGAAGCTCTGGGTTCAGGTCGTGGCCCCGTTACTTACTAGCTTGGGTAAGTTGCTCAAACTTGGGCGAGTCACCCCATTTAACCTCTCTGAGCTTCAGTGGAATTCTTCACCTGCAGATAGCATCTGCTTGGCCTTCCTAAGGGTGTCGAAGTGATTCAATATGAAAAGTTATGTGAAAGTGCATTGTAACGAGGGGGGAGGGGAATCAGGGATAGGAGCTCCCCTGTTAACTTGGTGAATTTATCCTGATTCAGAGCCTGGCTCTCAACTCTGCAGGCTCAAGAACCTCACGTCAACTCAGGCGCCTGGAGCTGTACCTATGACTCACTTTAGGCTCACATGACCAATTACAGCAAGAAGGCCAATTGCCCAAATATCCCTAGCCTTAGGCGCATTCCCTTGGTGTTTTCCAAATCTTATCTGTACTCTCTAAGTGGGAGGAGGTGTTATGTTACCTGAGCAGAACACCGGAGAAGCCAGCTTATCATACAAACAGCGAAGTATCTATCCGTGTGGCTCAAAACCCCTATGGCCACCTAAGGGAGAGCGGGGTATCTGAGGGTGGGCACAGAGGAGGCATGGTGTCTGGAGCTGGCCCGTGAGAGCTGACTGTGCCCCTTTCCCTCCCGACTCCAGGCTCAGTGGTAGTGCGTGGTGAAATTGACCATGCCTGCCGGAAGCATTTACAAAATCTGAAAATCAGGAGATGCTACAAATGAGGGCTTTCTTATTCCAGAGAGTGGTTGATAACATTTGTCTGCATGCCCCTGGAAGGAAGGCAGAAAGGACCCTGAGCTCTTAGCCCCAGTGGGACCAGTAGAGCCTTAGGAGAACCGGGAGAAGGTGCTGTGCAGAGAGGTGGTTTTTAAAACGGGTACTACCACGTATTAGGTCCACCGGCCCTACAGAGTTTATTTTCACTTGGATCAGTGGTTCTCAACCCTGCACACTGGAATCCTCTGAGAAGTTTTAAAATATACTGATGCCTGGGCCCCATGCATTAGATTCTGTTTTAACTGATCTGGACACTGAGATTTTTCAAAGTTCCCTAGGTGATTATACTGTGCAGCCAAGCACTAGGGTAAGATGAAAAGAGCTTTCCAAATTATGATTTGGTGATCCCTCCATTTATGCTTCTATCAGACAGATTCAAGTTAAATTATATTTTTAATTAAAAAGTAGCACTCACTGTTGGGGAAACAAAAATATTACCCACAGTTATCCATTACTATATTTAAGGGGATATATAATTAGAATAATATTTGAAGAAATAAAACACTTGAGAGCCAATTATTTCTCACTAATACATAAAGGATCTGTCCATTAATGTTACATATGTCCTCAAATTTTAATAGAACAGCTTTTAAATAACGCACTCTGAAACCTACTGGAGCTGGAACTTCTCAAAGAAGCTTGATTTTGGCTTTTGAACTTTAAACCAATCTGGCATCAAAAGCCCCTTTGGGCACCATCCCCGATGTCAGCAGTTGGTTTCTACATGATTCACAAAGTGTCTTTTCAATCTGCACAGGGGACTGAAATCAGAGGTTTCCCAGAGCTTCTGATCCCAAGGTTCTTCTGCAAGTTCTCCTGCATCGCAGGGAAACAGCAAAAGGAATTTGGAGGCATTTTTGTCAGTGGGGTCAGCCTCCTTGGAGAAACCCTTTGGGTGACTATTTTTCCTCAATTATTGTTGATTACATTCTAAGCCTTTGTCTCCTCCTTACTCCTACTTTATTCTCCTTCCTCCTTTATGATCAATAGGCGTAGTAGGAAATAAACTTTTCATTCAATTATTTCCACAGCAACACACACACCTATCACATGCTCTGCTCTGTTTTGGGTTGCTTTCTTTTAAAAAGACAAGAGCCTTTTATCAATTATAAATTCAAGCCAATCATAAAAGAATTTCCTAAAAACACATCAAACAAATTCTAAGAAGGGATTTTTAAAGAGCCAGAGACCAATTTTTGACTGTAGCTTCACCCAGGACCAGGCAGTGCAGTCACCCTGAGGGTATGATTCAGGCTCCCAATTACCCTCTGAAAAGGGGTTGGAGGAAGACCCCAAAGCAACTTGAACTTCATAAAGGAAAGAAGGGGCAGCCAAGCATACAAAACCAAAGAGCCTAGGTGCCCCAAAGCTGAAGAAAGGAGAGAAAGGGTGAAATCTTTTCACTTTCAGTGCTAATTACACCACCCCCATCTGAGCCTCATTTTCCCAGGGAGAGGAGAGGAGTGGCGAGGGAGTCATCCATTCATTAGAGTCACTCACTAAGGGGTCCTTCCCATTCCCCTGCAGTCATCTTAATTAAAAGTGCTACATAAATTCTCACCTATGGAGCCAAGGATAATACCTTCATTTATGATAGAGATGTGGTCTCACAATGCATCCTAGATTCTCTCTAATCCATGGGCAGATCACATCCATGTCACAGGATAACTTACCTGCCACCCGGCCCCTGTCCTACTTACCAATCTCAGAACATCTTTCAACGAGTAAGACCTACCGGCCAGTGCTTTCGAAACATCACAGCTACAGCCAGGGCCACAGCAAGAAGACAAACTGGACACAGCCCACCAGTGCCCACTCCTCCCCTGGAGGCTCACAGCCATCAAGGACTTAGAGCCACTGTAATTACCCTCCCCTTGGCGATGGTTAATCTTATGTGTCAACTTGGCCGGGCCACACTACTCAGATATCTGACAAACATTATTCTAGATGTTTCTATGAAGGTATTTTAAAAGTGAGATTAATATTTAAATTAGCAGACTTTGAGTAAAGCAGATAATCCTCCATATTATAAGTGGGCATCTCCATTCAGTTGAAGCCTTAGTAGAAGACAGACTGACGTCCCCTGAGGAAGAGGGAATTCTGCTTTTAGACCCAAACTGCAATACCAGCTCTTCCCTGGGTCTCCAGCCTGCTGGCCTGCCCTGCAGATTTTGGACATGCTGGCTTCCACAGTCATGTGAGCTAATTCCTTAAATCTCTGTCTCTATACACACATACACACACACACACACACACACACACACACACACACACACACACACTTATATATACACATATCCTATTGGTTTTGTGTCTCTGAAGAACCATGACTAAGAGGCCCATCCTCCTCCACTGAAAGTTACTTGTCCGGCACCTCATTCCTGCCATGGTCCATGTGCCTTTCAAGGGAACAGTCAGCTAATGACTAAACTACAGCTCTAGATCTGGAACCAACCTCACAGAGCATCAAGTTCAATGTTTCCCACATTGTGTTCCACAGACTCTACTTCTACTGCATGTCAGTGGCTACTACTCAGAAAGAGGGTTCCTTAGCAAAAAGTTTGGAGAGCTTGAAAATAAACAGTTTCAACAGGTTTTTCAAAGAAGGACTTGTCTAAGCCTTTGTTGTAGGACTCAGCAGTGGGTCTCACCATGAGCAGAGGCATGAATAGTATTTCCTAAAGGCATTTAGTCTAGGGCCTTTCTCCACAGAACATTTTGTAGGGCTTTTATTTGATAGATCACAGCTTGGTTACACACTGTCCAACATCCCTGTTATCACAAGTGTCATGAGACAGTAAACCAACAGCAAGCAAGCAAGAGAGAAGGAAAGAGAAAGAGAGAGGAAGGAAGGAAGTAAGGGAGGGAGGGAGGGAGGGAGGGAGGGAAGGAGGGAAGGAAGGAAGGAAGGAAACAGAAGAGAAGAGAAGGAAAGAGAGAGAGGGAGGGAGGAAGAATTGAGGACAGCTGGGAAGGGAGAGAGAGGAAGGAGAAAGGGGGCAACTGTCAGGGAAAGAAATCCGGACACTCCTGCTGGTGAGATGGGTGAGATTTCAACAGGCTCAGCAGGCAGCAGCCGGTAGGACTGAGGGTTCTCTGAAGGTGGGATGATGAGGCCCACCTGGGTTGGGCGCCCAAGAGACAGGTGTGGACAGTGTGGCTCAGAAGAGTAGACTGTCTCCGGGCAGTTACGCACTTGGTTCACTGCACTTGCTGACGGACTGATATTTTCTGTTCATCTACACTTGTTAAAGCACCGAGGGTTGAGCATGTTTGCCCGGCACTGGGAGGGGAGCCAAGCCAGGGGGAGGAGGAGATGGAGGGGCAAAGAAAGGTACCCACTGATATTCTGCGCAACTGATTCACTTGGCAGATTGGGGTAAAGGTTCTCTGGAGTGCCCCAGGGGTTGCACACACGAGGGCAGGGGTACAAGGAGATGCAGTGACGTGCCTGAAGTCACATCTCTAATATGTGCCTGAGTCCAAACTGGCAGCTACAGAGTCTGCCCCGAGTGGACTGTTGAATAATCTTGGGAATGACAATTAGCGTGTGCAACCATTATATTCATGGGAGATTGGGAAAGAATCTTGATGAATTCTAGGCCCTTTCTCCCCTGAAAATGATTTTTACTTCCTACTTGTAATGCTTGTAAAAATCAAAGTAGAATCTCTGTTGAAAAGAAGGGTTCCATGGTTTATGCAACTTGTCTATAAACCAGCAGAAAAACGATCCCAACCCTGAGTTCTCTAACTCCTATAATCTTCAGGGGGTGTAAGCAGGAGGGGAAGGAAGTTAAATGAACAAAGAGGCAAAAAAGAAGCAGATGTAAAAATAAAGAACATAAAGCACGGATAATGGATAGGATGTGGGAGAGGAGCTAATGCCTCTCAAAGATATCATTCTGTTTTCTAATTTTTTTTCTTCTGCCTCATGATTCTGAAAGAAGGAAGCTTAAAAAAAATTACAAGTAGGCTGTGGATGAGGCAGCTGCAGGAAGAATGTTTACTTTCTGATGATACCTGCAACTAGACACTGAGAGATAAGGAGCAATAGCTCATGACAAACCTGCATGAAGGCTAAGAAGAACCCACCAGTAGAGCACAGACTCCAATAGAAGAACTTCGAAAGCCACACATTTCATGTGTCTACGTCTAAAATGACATTGAAAATAAATAAAAAATAGTTGAGGATCAGTGACATAGGCAACAAATTATACCAAAGGCAACTATTTCTTTAAAAGATAGCATGACACGGCAAGAGAAACACAGACCAATTCAAGATGTTTGGTATAAAGTGGAAAAATCAAGATTAAGAAATGAGAAAAGGATTAATGGAGTTTGGGAATTTAAGGTTAAGAACCTGAAATTCTTACGGTAGTGAGAATGGCAACTCTTAGAGTGGGCATACTAGAATTAAACCAAGACAGAGATCTGAATCTGCTTCCCTTGGGAAATTAAAATATTTGCCACTGTTTTGATCTTGCATCAACAGAGAACATGTTTTGTATTATTTTAATCCTTTTAAATTTATTGAGACTTATTTTATGATCCAACATATGGTCTCTTCTGAAGAATAATCTGGGTGCATTTGAGAAGAATGTGTATTATACTGCTGTTGCGTGGAACAGATATCTATAGATATCTATTAAGTCTAGTTGATTTATTGTGCTGTTAAAGTTTTCTATTGATCTTCTGCCTGATTATTCCATTCTTTTTTTTTTTTTTTTGCCACCTTGCAGCATGTGGGATCTTAGTTCCCTGACCAGGGATCAAACCCGTGCCCCCTGCAATGGAAGCACGGAGCCTTAACCACTGGACCACCAGGGAAGTCTCTCCATTCATTATTGAAAGTAGGATATTGAAGTCTTCAACTATTATTTTTGAACTATTTCTCCTTTCAATTTGCCAGTTTTTGCTTAAAGATCTGCTGTTAGGTGCATATATGTTTACAATTATAATACGTTCTTGGTAAGTTGACCCTTCTATTATTATCAGATGTCTCTTTGTAAAAATTTTTTGTTTTATAATCTATTTTGTCCACAATTAGCATAGCCACTCCAGCTCTTTGATTGTTACTATTTGTATGTCTTTTTCCATCCTTGACTTTCATCCTATTTGTGTCTTTCAATCTAAAGTGTGTATTTTGTAGACAGCATATGGTTGGAACATGTTTTTTTTTTAAATCCATCCTGTTTATCTCTGCTGTTTAACTGAAGTGTATAATTCATTTTTATGTAATATAGTAAATGATAGGGTAGGATTCACATCTGCCATTTTGCTATTTGTTTTCTATATGTCTTAAATCTTTTTTGTTCCTCTATTCTTCTATTACTGCCTTTTGTGTCAAAAAAGATATTTTCTAGTATACTATTTTAATTCCCTTGGCATTTCTTTTACTAAATTTTTTTGAGTTATATTTTTAGTGGCTGCCCTCAGGACTACACTTAACATCTTAACTTACCACAATCTAGTTTGGATAAATGCCAAATTAATCTCAATAGGTACACAAAAGCTTTGCACCTATATAGCTCCATTCTCTCCCCACTCCTTGTGCTGTTATTCTCATATAAATTATATCTTTATACATTATGTGCCCATCAACACATATTTATAATTATTGCTATGTGCAGTTCTCTTTTAAATCAAATAGGAGAATAAGTTCAAACAAAAGCTACATTTATACTGTCTTTTATATTTACCCATGTAGTTATCTTTATAATGTGGATTCAAGTTACTCTCTAATACCCTTTCATTTCATCCTTAAAGACTCTCTTTATTATTTTTTATAAGGCAAGTTTTCTAGCAATGAAATCTCTGTTTCTGTTTATCTTGAATTTGTTAATTTCTCCTCCTTTTGATGGATAATTTTCCCAGATATAGTATTCTTGATTGACAGACTTTTTCCTTCACCACTTTGAATATTTCATCCCACTGCCTCTGGCCTCTATGGTGTCTGATGAGAAATCAGTTGTTAATTGTACTGAGGATCACTTGCATGTAATGAGTCAATTGTCTCTTGATGCTTTCAGGAGTCACTTTTAGGGCCTGGTGCTTTCTGTTGTGGACAGTTGTTTGTTATTGATTCAATTTCTTTAACAGATATAGGCCTATTAAGATTGTTTGTTTCTTCTTGTGGGAGATTTGACAGATTGTGCCTTTCAAGGAATTGGTCCATTTCATCCAGGTTATCAATTTTGTAGGCACAGAGTTGTTCATAATATTCCTTTATTATCCTCTTAATATGGGATCCCTAGTGATGTTTTCTCTTTCATCTCTGATATTTGTAATTTGTGTGTTTTCTCTTTCATTCTTAGCTAGCCTGACTAGAAGCTTATTGATTTTATGGATCTTTTCAAAGAATCAGAACCAGCTTTTGATTTTGTTGATTTTCTTTACAGATTTTGTTTTCAATTTCATTAATATCTGCTCCAATTTTTATCATTTTTTTCTTCTGTGTACTTTGCATTTAATTTGCTCCTCTTTTTCTAGTTTCCTAAGGTGGAAGCTTATTGACTTTGGATCTGTCTTCTCTTTTAATTTAATTGCATTCAATGCTATAAATTTCCCTCTAAGCACCACTTTTGCTGCATCCCACAAATCTTGATAAGTTGAATTTTTATTTTCATTTAACACAGTCACTTTCTAACAACATGATTCTAGCTTTGACATTTCATCATATCTTGTATTACATTCCAATAACCTTCCTGAATTAAATGCATCACTTCTACAGAATCCTAATGAAATAATTCTTCTCCCACATTTTGGGGGGATTTTTTCAGTGAGAGCCTTAACACTGACTTGTGGAAGCATTACATGCTACTCTTATGCAGATGTTTTTATGTTTGTGTTTTTTGTCTGGAAAATACATAGCTCACTACCCATGAGAAAACGTATGCTTGAGTTAAACAAAATACTGGCCCTTTCTAGCACTCTCACTTGCTGCTTATTAATCAGCTTCGTCAATATTCATCTAGGAGCTTAGCTTTGACACCTATAACTTCTTTAACCCTAAGTCCTGCCAGGTTCAATGTTTGAATTCTCCCTCAGATCTGCCCACTTAGCATCATCTTCACATACTATCACCCTAGTCCGATATGCTTTCATTTCTTGTCTATACTAACATCCTAACTCTCTTCCCTCATCTTCACTTGGTCCCTCCCCTCCAATCTTTTCCCACACAATAGTCAAAGTGGTTTTTTTCTAAATGCAAATCTGATTTTATCATTCCCTTGCTTAAAAGCTTCCACTGGGTTCCCATTGGTCTGAAATTATGAACTGACTTCTCATGCCATGGACTCCAGACCCAGCATGGTCTGGTCCTTACATACTTTTCCAGACTCATCACAGGCCAATTGATAACTTGAATTCTGAGCTCTGGCCACACTCATCTTTTCCAGCTCTACTAAAGTGCCATGCTCCTTCCTGCCTCAGGACCTTTGCATGCGCTATTCTGTTGCCTAGCATAAATTCTTCCCTTACTCCCCCACCCTTCTTCTGATTAACTCACCCCCTCAACCCTCAGATATCAGCTCCAATGTCATTTCCTCAGTAAGGCTTTCCTTTACCCCAAAAACCTTAGGAGCTCACACCTTTCCTTAGTCATACTACCCCAGATGGGAATTACACTTCCATGTGCTTCTGATTTTCTACCCTTCCTGTACAAGAAATGGTACAAGATCCTGCTTTATTAGGGGCCATTCCATGTCTGTTTTTTGTCATTATACTCATTGTCTAGCACAGAGCTACGTATAGTGAGTATTCAATAATCAAAAGAATAAATAAATGGATAAAACTTTTTTTATGCTATCATTACATTCTATGTGTCAGCACAGTTCTAAGTGTTTTACATATATTTTCTCATTTAATTCTCACAACAGTGCATTGGGTAGGTGTTATCATTATCCCAATTTTGCAAATAAGGAAACTGAGGCACAGATAATAAATGTCTTGCCCAGGGTCACACAGGAGTGGGCAGAGCCAAGATTAATGTCTTTATAACTCCAAACCTGTGTACTTCACCATCACCAATGACTACAGGGAAATCCAGCCAGTTATTTAATACAATGCCAATAAAAATGAGCATTATCTCTTTCTCCACTTGTTAAAAAAAATGCTCAAAACTCCCGTAGAGCTCGTTGACGGAACTTCCTACAGAGGCTGAATGGACCTTTTGCCTTTTCCTTGTCTTTTGACATTGAGTTTGATATTCTGAACCAACCAAGAGTCCAATTTCGGCATCGCTACACAACATGATTAGACTAATTATCTCTAGTGAGTCATAAAATGTCTGTGAAGGTTACTGCAAATGCAGAGTTCCTGAAATGCTTTGAGCTGAAGCATCATCCAAAGAAGAGTAAAGTCTCTCTAACTTTGGACAAATTCTTGAACGTTTTGTGAGAAAGGCCATATTATTGTTTGAGAGCCATACCTGGCACCCACACAGACACATACACACACACACATAGAATGCTCGGATATGCCAACACCAATGTCTCTGAACAGCTCAGCACTTCAGGAGAGATGCACAGCCTCCTGTGTTACTTTAGTAAGAGCTGTGTTAAGGTATAATTGATAACAATAAACCATATACATTTAAAATGTACAAACTGGTAAGTTTTGCCATATGCATGGTTAGGTTTATGTCAATCATTTTGCTATTTGTTGTCTATTGGCCCCATCTGTCCTTAATTCTCTCTCTTTTTTTCCTGACAGCTTTTGGAGTGAGTATTTTCAAATCCAATTTATCTTGTTTGTTGGCTTGTTTTGTTATTTAGTGGTTATTTTAGTTTATAGTATACATTTTCAATGTATCATGGTCTAATTTCAATTGATATTATATCACCCCACACATAGTATAAGAACCTTACAATAGCATATTTCCATTTCTCCCCTCCTGGATTTTTTTTTTTTTTTTTTTTTTTTTTTGCAATGCAGTGGTTTGCTGTTTTTACAATGGTGGTAAAATACACATAACACAAAATTTATCATTGTAACCAGTTTTCGGTGGCATTAAGTACCTTCACACTGTTGAATCACCATCACCACCACCCAACTCCAGAACTTTTACACTATCCCAAACAGAAGCTCTGTACTCATTAAATGACTCCCTCCGTTCCCCAATCCTGCCAGCCCCTGGTAACCACTTTTTGTGTCTGGCTTTTCACTTAGCATAGTGTTTTCAAGGTTTATCCATGTTGTAGCACGTGTCAGAGTTTCCTTCTTAAAGCTGAATAATATTCCATTGTCTGTATATACCACCCTTTGTTTATCCAGTCATCTGTTGGTGGACTTTTGGGTTGTTCATCTTTGGAATGTAAGAATAATGCTGCTATTCCCCTCCTGCCTTTTATGCTACTATTGTCATACAATTAACTTTTATATACATGGTATAAACCCCACAGTACACTGTTATTATTTTTGCTTAAACAGTCAACTGTCTTTTAAAGGTATCTGAATAGAAAAATATCACCTATTTACCAATGCAGTCATTTTCAGTGTCCTTAATTCCTTTGTGTAGAACCATATCGCCATTCATTTCTTTCCATATAAAAGTATCACATGCTCCTTCTGCCTGAAGGATTTCCTCTAACTTTTCCTGCAGTGCAGATGAGCTGATAATAAATTCTTTCAGCTGTTGTACATGTGAAAATGCCTTTATTTTGCCTTTGTTTTTGAAAGATATTTTCACAAAATACAGAATTCTAGATTGAGAGTTTAAGGTACTGAATGAAAAAAAATAAGATGTTACTCCACTGTCTTTTCACTTGCAACAAGAAATCTGCTGTCATGCTTATCTCTGTTCCTTTTACAGAAAATGTCTTTTTTGCTCTGCTTGCTTTTAACATTTTCTCTTCATTAGTGGTTTCAAGCAAATTGATTATGATGTCCTTTGGTACAGTTCCCCTCATCTCCTTGTACTTGGCATTCATCGAATTTCTTGGATCTCTAAGTTATAACTTTCATCAAATTTGGAAAATTTTCAATCTTTATTTCTCCAAATATATTTCTGTTCTCCCTCCTCCCCTCTCCTCAGGAATTCCATCTACATGTATATTTGTTTACTGGAAGTTGTCCTACAGTTCACTGACGCTTTTGTTATTTGTTTTTATTTGTTTGTTATTTATTATTTTTTCTTTCTCCGTATGTCTCATTTTGGATAGTTTCTATTGCTATGTCTTCAAGATCACTAATCTTTTTCCCTGCAATGTCTAATCTGCCATTGATCCCATTCAGCATGTTTTCAAGTAAGATATTTTCTTCCCTAAAAATTTTCATCTCTAAAAGTTCAACATGTATTTTTTTAAAATACCTCCCTGTCTCCACTTAACTTTTTGAATATATGGAATACAGTTGTAACTGTTTAAATGTTTTTTTCTGCCAATTCTAACATCTGTGTCAGTTTTCTTCTTTTCATGCCTAGTAAACTTTGATTGGATACCAATTGTTGTGAATTTTACCTTGTTGGGTACGGGATGTTTTTATATTCTTATAAATCTTCTTGAGCTTTGTTCTGAGATGCAGTTAAGTTACCCATAAAGAACTCTCTACTTTCATGTCTTGCTTTGATGATTTCTTAGAAGGGCCCAGAGCTCAGTTTAAGGCTAGTCAGTCCCCATTACTGAGGCAAGACCTTCCCAAGTAGTCTACCCAGTGCTCTGTGACTCATACATTTTTCCAATCAGGCTGGTAAGAACAGGCACTGTTCCTGGTCCTGTGTGAGCTCTAAACCCTTTCTTTCTAATTCTTTCCAATGGGTCTTCCCCAGCCTCAGTTAATTTCCTCATAGAATGATCAATGTTGAGCAGAAATCACAAGAGGGGCTCTTTGCAGATTTCCAGAGTTCTCTCTCTGTGCACCTCTCTCCACTCTGGTACTTTGTCCTGTGAAATCTTGATATCTTGATCTCCCTGGACTCCTAACTCTACCTCTCAAACCTGGAAGTTTGCTGTGCTCTACCTGGGATCCTTCTCCCTACACCATGGCCTGGAAACTCTCTCAAAGCACTAAGCATTAAGCTGGGACAATCAGAGTTTACCTTGGATTTTCCTGTATCTCAGAGACCACTGGCCTTTGTTGCTTGGTGTCAAGCGCCTTTAAAAACCAATGTTTCATGTATTTTTGTCAGTTTTTTTTTCCCTCAGGGAATTCTCATACACTGCTCTTGGTAATTAAAAGAGGTCAGAATTAGCAACGGCCAGATTGTGTGGCCTCCCCATCTTCTTATTCCACGTACCAGGCTGATGAGTCATCCCTGCCAGGCCCTCCCGGTCCTGGTCCTATAGGTGCCAGTTGGTCCCTGAACCAGTGCACCCAGCTGAGGGGGCAGGTGGGGGCCGCTATGTCCAGGAAGGAAGACTTTGTCTAATTCACATGAAGGTTCCACGTGTAATGACAGCTCACCTGATCTCCTCCATCCTACCCTTCCCCTCTCCAGACGGTTACCATATCTCCTCTGGCCTGCAGGCCTTGGGCAGCCAAACATGGAAAATGGCTGCTGCCTTCACACAAAGCAGACGCAGGGTCTTGGGCTGACACAGCCTTTGCTTCAATAACATTGGGCTGTGGGCAGCAACGGGAGCAAGTCAGATGCTACGTGTGGCCTTTGGGGCCAAAGCAAGGTTACAAAAGCTTCTTTTGGTATCCAACAGTGGAAAGGTCCTGACCAAATTTTCCCTTTTAAATAGAAATGGTAGGGACTTCCCTAGTGGCGCAGTGGTTAAGAATCCGCCTGCCAGTGCAGGGGACACGGGTCCAAGCCCTGGTCCAGGAAGATCCCACATGCCGCGGAGCAACTAAGCCCGTGCACCACAACTACTGAGCCTGCGCTCTAGAGCCCGCGAGCTACAAGTACTGAGCCTACGTGCCACAACTACTGAAGCCCATGCACCTAGAGCCCATGCTCTGCAATGAGAGAAGCCACCACGATGAAAAGCCCATGCACTGCAACGAAGAGTAGCCTCCACTCGCTGCAACTAGAGAAAGCCAGTGCGCAGCAACAAAGACCCAACGCAGCCAAAAATAAAAATAAATTAAATAAAATAAATTTTAAAAGAATAGAAATGGTACATTTAAAGCATCTTTTGGGACTTCCCTGGTGGTCGAGTGGTAAAGAATCCGTCTTCCAATGCAGGGGACGTGGGTTCAATCCCTGGTTGGGGAACTAGGTTCCCACATGCTGCGGGGCAGCTAAGCCCACGTGCCACAACTACTGAGCTCATGCGCCTCAACAAGAGAGCCTGCGTGCCACAACTAAGACCCAATACAGCCAAAAAAAAGCATGTTTTGAAAGTTTATGCTTGGAGTTATTTTGGTTTTTAGTTCTGTGTGTGTGTGTATTAGACTGAAACAAAGGGATGACAATCTATCCTTCTAAAGATTACGGAGGCCAATAGCTCTTCTGTTTCCGTTAGAAACAACATCTAAAAACCTTCTGTTAACCCTCAAGATTACCCCAAGCCTCAATATTCCCTCTATTAGTCTGCTCAATATGCCATAACAAAATACTAAAGACCGGGTGGCTTAAACAACAGAAGTTTATTTTCTCACAGTTCTGGAGGCTGGAAGTCCAAGATCAAGGTGTCTACAGGTTTGGTTTCTGGTGACGCATCTCTTCCTGGCTTGTAGATGGCAACCTTCTGGCTGTGTCCTCATGTGATGTGTGAAGAGAGAGAGGTCTCCAGTGTCTCTTTCTCTTCTTATTAGGATACCAGTTCTATTAGATTAGGGCCCCACCCTTACGATCTCATGTAACTTTACCTCCTTAAAGGCCCTGTCTCCAAATATAGACACACTGGGGTTAGGGCTTCAACATTTGAATTTGGGGGGACAGAGTTCAGTCCATAGCACTCCCACAAATAAACACCTTAGCAGCATTTGTCTGGCATGAATGTTTGCCTTATCCCAGGTCCCCTGCTTCATTTTCATTCTCTCAGGATGACAGAGGACTCTCTGAGTTCTTGACTTTAAGCTCAGGCTGAGGGGGAGACAGGTGTCACTACAAGTGAGCAGCCCCTCCAGACAAGCCTGATTGGGCCCCTCCTTGGAAACCCCCGACAGCTGGTCCTGGCGAAGCAACTGCAGTTGCTGCTGCCCGAGACCCAAGTCAGGACACCCACTCACAGGAAAAAGTCACTGTTGCCAGGAATTTATTAAGTCGCACAGGGCAAGCTCACCCATGCCTTCTACCTCTTCCTCCCTCTACTCATGTCCCCTTCCCCGCTTCTCCTCTTCAACTGCATCCCTGACCCCGTCCAGCCTGGCCTTCTTGCTCTCCTCCCCCACTGATGCCTCTGTAACACAGGCAGGGTACCAGGAGGCAATACAGCATGGCAGGGGCTTCCAAACTTTGCTGCACATTAGGATTGCCTGGGGAGCTCTCAAAACTCCCAATGTCCAGATTGCATCCTTTATGGATTAAATCAGAATGTCTGGGTTGGGAGCCAGACATCAGTATTTTTACTGAGGAACTAGGTTTTGAATCCTGGCTTCATTACTTCTAGCGTGGCCTTGGGCAAGTTACTTAACCTTAAATGGAGATAAAAGTAGCAGGTGTCTTATAAGGTTGTGGTAACGATGAAATGAGCTAATACTTGTGAAGTGCCTAGAACAGTGCCTGATACGTAAGGTATGTGCTTTGTTAACTACTGTTATTATCAGTCGTGCCCTAAATGAAACCAGTCCCCTACAGAGGAAAATCCTTTACTAACTCAAGAACTCAGGAAGAAGAATCAGTATTCTCACTGCCCTAACTGTGAAAGAGAAAAGATCGAGCTAACATTTACCAAGTACCTGCTTGGTGCAAAGCATGCATTATTTTACTTAATTTTTACAATATTCTCTTAAGACTGATGTTATCATTATTTAACAGGAGAATAAATTAAGGCTCAAAGAGATAGATTCAGGTTAATCTAGTGATGGAGTTGGGATTTACAACCAGATTTCTCACTCCAAACTCAGGCTCCTCTGAATCCTCTTTTCAACTGGATCTTGACCTATGGACTTCTGTGTTTGTCTCTGCATAGCCTAATTTTAGCAAAAATCCTGCAAAGACAGTTCACCAGGATCCCCCATACCTGAGCAAATTCCTCATACCCCACTGTCCCCCAGGTGATGTCTGATCACCCCGGCCTGCCTTCAGCAAGAATCCTGTCAGATAGGTTTAGCCAGAAATCCCCTTTTAACCCTGATGTTTCTTCTCGGTAATTTTCCACCCACCAACGCTCCACCCTGCTCCTTGGCTGTAAATCCCCACTGATCCATGTTTATTCATAACTGAGCCCACTTCCATACTGAGGTCTCTTTTCCCCTCTTGCAATAGTCCCTGAACAGAACTCTGATTTTGCTTTGACAACCTACAGACACACACATGTGCACACACACACACAGCACAGCAGAGCTCTGGAGAGTCCCCTCAGGAGCTGGGCTAAGGAGCTCTCCTTGGTAAGGAACATGGAAACAGCCCCCATTCCCAACCAGTAGCAGTTATGACTCTTTTACACTCGTGCCCGTAAACAGCGCTCACCGTGGTCTGTTGTGGCCACGTCGGTATTGGGAGGCTCAACCACCAGACTCTGGATCTGGGCCAACGTGCTGCTGGCTTCCTGCATCTCCCTCCAGATGAGAAACACGTCCTCTCTGACCCCAGCTCCTGGAAGGGAAACACGTGTGAGCAGGCAGCTGTGGAAGGCCCCAGAACGCTCTGGTGGTCCTAGCAAGCCTGGCACACCCTGGCCAAGTTTCTAGAATATTTCTGAACATCAACTTCCATTTTCCCCACTAATGTCTTTCTGAAATTCAGAAGTGAAATCCCTAAGAAAATGCTGTCATCTCAAGAAATCATAAATGCAGACTTTAGGAGGTAATAAATCCTTATAAAGTAAATATTTGTGGCAGCCAGGATATTTTAAGATGAATTTATTGATAATACTCAAATAAGATAAAGAATAAAAATATTCAAAAGCACCCAATAAAAGCCAGGGTGATCACTGTGGGCAAGGGAAAGTCAATGGTATATGAAAGTAACAACCCCTCACCTTTCTTGATTAAGCCGAGATTTCCTGCTTCTTTGAAACCACCTTCACAACTCTATTTTTCCCTAATGTAATAACAATTCTTTGGCCTCCTTTTCTGGACCTCTCCTGTCTCAGTTAAGGGTTTGGTTTGGCTGTATGACATTTTTTAAATGATATGGCTTAATTAATATAGATATTTATATCATTTTAGCAATCAGTCAATAGACGTTCATCCCATGGGTAAGAAGTCCAAGGTTGGGACAGAGGCTCTGCCTCCACCAAGATCCTGGCTCTAATAGATTAGTAATTTCCAGAGGTTAAGGAGGGTGTAGGAGCAGGAGGGGGATGGGTGTGACTATAAAATGCAACACGCGGGAACCTGGGGTGGTATCCTGAGAGCATCAATATCAACATCCTTGTTGTGATACCGTCCTATAGTTTTGCAAGATGCTACCATGGGGGAAACCCAGTAAAGAGCATGTGGGCATTTCTGTTATTTCTTACAACTGTATGTGAACCTACAGTTCTCTCTGCCAGAGCCTGCTGTGCATACGAGGCCAGCAGTGACCCCAACAGGCAACCATGCTTAGAAGATGCCACTCACCCATTTTCAGTGGCAGCCGCGGGCCCAGCCACCAGCCTGGCACCACTCATGGCATCGTGGGGGCTATAGGGGAGTCCCTGCTCTGGGATGCTTCTAAAAGGTTGTTCAGACAAGAATTTAGCAGACGTATTCTCTAGTTTTAAAGACTCCATTCCAATAAAAGTTTATTTAAAAACAAACATGCACAAGAAATCTACTTCACAGACTGTGTACAGTCGGCTCAGAGAACACTGATGCTGCTATTACTTAAGTAAGCTGAGTCCCGATTCCCTAATGAGAAATACCTTTTTGGGGCACCTGCTATGTGCCTGGCATTGTGCTTAGGCCTTTCGAAACATTTTCTCATCTCTCTTCACAACAATTCTCCAGGCAAATTCTATTCCTGTCCCCATTTCACAGCTGTGTAAACTGAGGGGGAGCTAGTTAGTTGTCCAAGGTCATACCCTCAAGAGTGGCAGAGCAGGGTGTCAAACCCAAGTTGGTGTAACTGTACCAACTCAGCCACCCTGACTAGGTGTCCTGGAAAAGGGACGGCTGGTTTATAGAGGTCCCTACCCAAGCTGCTGATGGCATCCCACTTAACAGTCCACAGATGCCTGAGATCCCACAACCACAGAGAAAGAGAATAGCATCAGGTGTAGGGGCCGCCCCAGGAGATTCGTCCACCCTGGGCCAAAAGACTGACTTTAAGCTACCAGGGCAGACCAGAGTTGATGTTTCTGACTTTTAAAATGTAGTCCAGAAGGGTGGGGCGGAATTAAGGGAAACCAGAGCTCTGGCCCTCCTGAAGTAGGCGAGATCAAGCGAGAGAGTATTAATAGCTATATTTATTAAGAAGCAAGTGACAAGCCCTGACAGAGATGGATGGCCACCAGGGCTCCACAGCCATCAATAGCCCGAGGAGTGAAACGTGATGAGTTCCCAGCTCCACGCTGGAACTCCAAAAATATCGCAGGCTGCTGCCCATTGCAAACCTGGAGCCCACAGAATTTTCTGACCCTGTGAAAGCAAAACTGGCTTCCAGCTGCTTGCTTCAGCCTGGAGGTGTTAAGTAGCAGAATTCTCTCTTTAAAAGTTTCAAATGAGTCAAGGCTTTCCATTTCCCTCAAGCTTGTCAGTAACATCTTAAGAAGGAGTAGACTACTTACTCCTTCAGCCTCAAAGGAAAAACTTCCAAGGAAATACAGTTGCCGCTCTCTAATGCAAGGACAGGAAAGTGCGTTTAAGGCGCAGCAGTGACCTGGGATGTGCTCTCCTGAGCAAGTAGTCATCAGACTCTCACTCCACTGGTTTAGTCGTTATAATCAGGCAGCTACAGATTCCTACCGCTGGTGATCGGAAAACAAAACAACTCAAAACTACCCATTTAACTTGGTTTGCTTTAAAAACAGAACATAATGAAACAAAACCAGCTAGCAGACAAGAAAAACCACAGGCAATAAAAAGCCTAACTTAGAAGGCAGAGGTTTTATTTCAAGTTATTCGACAGGCAGTCAGGAAGGGCTGCCATTTTTATCTGGGTCACTTCTAAGGAGCTTAGCTGGGAAATCAGACAGCTGCAGCCAAGGGGGACAGCCCCACTGGAAACAGAAGAGCGCGGAGGACAAGGCACAGGAGATTTCAGTATTCAGAGAGCTTTGTGAGTCTGAAGTTCTCCAGGCCAAGCCAGAAAGGAGATGAAACCACAGCGGATCCTGCCGCGCACAGAGACAGGATATGGTTCCTCATACAGACACCCAGGTGACCTAAAAGATCCTCCAACCCCAACTGCCCCCTCCCACACCAACCCCTGACATCCCCCACAGGCCTTGTGGTAACCACTTGAAGGCTCACAGAATGCTGACACTAGCTGGAGGTGATGTCACATCCAGCTGCTGTTTGCTGTTCGCACCCGGTACTGACTGGCTTGTTTAACATATGAATGAGACCCAGGTCAGATACGTTTGGATGTGTCAGGGGAAGAGCCCACCTGCCGCCAAACACCACCTCCCTGTTAAATCTTCCTTGTCTCACTTGTAGGGTAAAGTCCAGCTGTCAGAGTCATTCATCTATTCACGTGGCAAATATTTGTTGAGCACTTAGTATATGTGGTGGGTGGGCACTGCCAGTGAACCCTGAGCTGGCATTCAAATCCAGGGTTCAAGGCCCCCGCCATGACACCCCCTCTAATAGTCTGCCACCATGAACCCAGTAAGAGCACCGTCCTCCCAGCCCTCCAGGGCCCCTGCACTCCCCCGTGCTCCCTATCAGGGGGCTTGGAGCCCTCCACTGCACTCACCCAGCCCCACCCTTCATTCAAGGCAGCAGCCTGACTCCACCATCAAACTCTGCCCCGCCACCCCAGGAAACAGCGATCTGCCTCCTGCTCCATTTCAATTCCCATGAAATGAAGCAGCCACAACCACTGCTCTCGGTGCTTTTGCTGCCAGGACACACTCTCAGGCCACACGCAATTAAAGAGGCTGGCGCCATATGCAATTCCTGGCTGCCTGGCAGGCCAACCTCCAATTCCAAAGAGCATAAAGAAGCATCAGTCGGGGATGGTGAATTAGTGTATCCAGACCTTGAATCCAGGCTAATTGAAGCCAATCCTTCACAAACACGAGGCTTTATTTTTGGTAAGCAGCTGCTTACAACACAGCTCACCACTCAGCGGTGGGTCCAGGGCCATCCTGGGGCCGAGAGCTGTGATCTACAGCTTTTCTGCAGTATCAGCCTGCTGTGTCGGATTACGGTGTGTGTTTGCAAGGGCAGAATGTCTCTTCTCTCTTTGTATCCTCCACGGCACTCAGCACAGGATCCAGGGTTTCCAGTAAGGATTCCTATCCTTCCTTCTTTTCATTTTTCTTTATTACAAAGAAACAATGACGGAGCACCTAATGTGTTCTTTCCTCAAGGGATTGCTCTGTCTCATAACCGACAACCCCCAATAATGCAAGAAACTCTTCTGAATGGTATGTAACAGACTTATATCATTTGAGCATATGGCTATGCCCTATGTTCCAGACATTAACAGTGACGTCCCCTAGAGCAGTAAGTCATTTCTTTTTAGGTCCTCGTGCCACAGCAAGGCAAGGTACCTACCCCCCACCCCCATATCTGAAATATTAGCAATACCAGGGGCAGGAAGGGAAGGGCTATTAAATTAAATTAAAACCACCCTCAGCAACCGTGAATCCCAGACCATCCCCTGGGTCCTGCTGTGGCCCTTTCCCCATCGCCCAGGACTCCTGGGGGAAGAACTGGCCCCCCTGGGTGGAGACTCTGCTGACTGCCTGAGCCCTAAATGCCTACTCAGTCTTGAGGATCTGAAAGAGTTGAACATGACTACAAAAGGCAGTATTTTCAGGAAAACACAGCACTTCTATTTTCAGAAAGTGATATAACATTTAAAAATAATAATGAGGGCTTCCCTGGTGGTGCAGTGGTTGAGAATCTGCCTGCCAATGCAGGGGACACGGGTTCGAGCCCTGGTCTGGGAAGATCCCACATGCCGCGGAGCAACTAGGCCTGTGAGCCACAATTACTGAGCCTGCGCGTCTGGAGCTTGTGCTCCGCAACAAGAGAGGTCGCGATAGTGAGAGGCCCGCGCACCGCGATGAAGAGTGGCCCCCACTTGCCGCAACTAGAGAAAGCCCTCGCACAGAAACGAAGACCCAACACAGCCATAAATAAATAAATAAAACTAAATTAAATTAAATTTAAAAAAATAATAATAATAATAATGAACAATGAGGTAACTAAAATCCCCAGAGACCTAAAATTATAATATGCATCTGGTAAAACGGTGTCTATTACATCCATAAAGGGATTGAAAGTGGTGAAATCAGTAGTTTTTGTTGTAATGGAAGCATTCCCAGTTCCTTGTGTTAAATGACATATTAAGATATTTTGCTCAGTCTCGCCCTATGGAAATTAACCATTAATTAATGTAAAGCAAAGAGTCATTTCACCATCTTGATAAATGTCTAACGTTTTCTTGGGACAATGAATATATGTGTTTCACAAACCTCATGATGCCTTAAAAGCAGTTTCAAATATCAAGTATGGACAATTCTTAATAGGAGGCTATGGTACCATCTCCTGGGGCCTCTTTCTTCTAAGTGTAACACTGTAACATGCAAATGGAATGCAGTCTAATTGTCCAATATTCACATAGAAAAACCTGTATATAAACCATAACTCTTCTCCCCACGGTAGAGAGCAAGTGTTCCACAAAACTCAGTAAGAAGCATGACCCCAGACTCTGGGGGCTACTAGCAAACAGGTGATAAAGACACAGGCACAAGAATAGAGAAGCAATATCTAAAGAGAAAATGCCCAAAATGCCCATGAATAAAGTTTAGTTGGATAAATCTATCCTACTTAGAATCGCTAATGCCATTCAGAAGACACCAACTCAAAGGTAAGTGTTGTAATGAAATGGTAAATTCGAAGGAACTTTATGAGTTTCCTTTAGAGCAAATTTATGAAAGTTTTTTTTTTTCCAGCTTTTCCAATCACATAAAAGGCCTGCACTTCTTTTGGTTCTAAGGGACTTACAGTGCCCAGAAAGAATTATAAGATGCTCACAGGGCTGCTCACTGATTTCTATCAACCAACTCTGAATCAAGAGAGAAACAGTAAGGCTAGGACTGTTGTTTTGCAGGGGCGATCCCATGCTAGCATCTGCTCTGCCTCCTGCCCTCAGTGGAAACCCGTTTTGGGGATGGTAGGTCACATGGTCTACTGGGGACTGGGTCTCACTCACATAGAGGGACATAGAGGGGTCTCTTCCCAGCTCTGCCAGGTCATTCAGGAATGAGTAAGTTTTAGGAGACTCAGTGTTTCTTCACTGAGACTAGTCTCTCACAAGAGACTAACCTAGAAACCAGGAAGCCAATCATTTAAAAATATCCTTTTCACAACAGGACATCTTCTCGGAGAATCATCATTCATTCATTTCTTCAACAAAACTCAACCAATGCCCATGATATCCGGGCACTGGAAATACAGAGTGAATAGGAAACAGCGTGAGCTTTGAAGAGGCTCCCCCTCCAGGGTGGTCTTCCCAAAGTGTGGTCCTCAGAACTTGTGTCAGAACCCCCAATCAGCTTATCAAAATGCAGATTCCTAGGCCACACCCCAGACTCACTCCGAGGGTGGGAATCCAGGAAATTGTACTTTTACAAGCATCCCTGTGATTCTCTTGCAACGAAAGTGTGCAAAGCTTTAGTCTCTTAGGCAAGTCAGGCATGTACGCAAATTATTTCTATCCAGCATATGCTTGGAGAAAAAACAGAACAAAGTTGGGTGATTTCTGGGAACAATATTCTAATACCCTGATGTCCCTATTTCTTCCCTAAAGAAATGCTCCTAAAGAGTCAGAGGTCTTTTTGTGTCTGACCTTCAAGGTGTCAGAGAGTCCTTGACATACCATCTTCCAGATACCCATTCCAGGCCACTCTCATTGATATGTATGGTTCATGATATTCTACTATTTCTAAGAGTGTCATTTATTTTAGATGTATTTCATAATGGCTGCTTCCTGCTGATACATAAAGAAGGAGGAAGAGGGGGAAAGTAAAATTGACTTTGTACCTACTATGTGCCAGCCACTGTGTTGGGCACTTAAACATACTACTTCATTTGTTCTTACAACCATCACCCAAGTAGGGCTCATCACTCCCACTTAACAGATGAGCAAACTGTGGTTCAGAGAAATTAAGGAACTTGCCCAAGGCCACACAACTAACAAGTGATGAAGTCAGTCTTCAGCCTCAGCTCTGTCTGTCTCCAACTCCCCCTCCCCATACTCTTTCCATGTGGAGCACATGGATATATAGCCTTGTATATCCTCAAAAATTACCACAATGCAGGATTTGTGTAAGCAAACCTCATCTGTTATGTACTGGTTGTTTTTAGTTTCCTTCAAGGGGCTTATAGGCTCATCTCTTCCTGGTATGGAAACCACCCAGTTTGTAATTCTGATCTGTAGACGATGATGGTTGGTGAGCTGTAACACCGAGGTCAGGACCTAATGCTGCACTCTACTGAGTTGTAGCACACACGGGCTGGCTTAGCTGTAATCTACCTGCGCTGGGATTGGCGGTCACCCACAGGCAGGCCCGAGGGGTTTTACTAACTCTGAGATCTCTCCAGTGTTGAGCTTCTACTATTGGCATACTGCATCCCTTACCAAACTGTTATTACTTTGAGGACAGAACTACGTTTATCCCTTTTTGTAACTGCTCTCCGTGGTGTATCCCTGACACCTTGTAGGCTGCTCCAGAACATCAGCTTCTTCAAGAGAGGGACTCCCTTTTTCCATCATTGCAACCCCAGAGCTCAGCACAATGCTCCACTTTCAAATAATATATGTGGAGTAGATCCCTCACCTTGAAATCAGAACAAGCGTATTCAAATGTAATCAGAAATCTACACTAGCTCTTTTTTCCTAGTAATTCAATTTAATTTTTAAAAGATTTTTCAGAGATTTCTCTATGCTTCCATGTTTTGTTAGGTGATGCAGGATGTCTGAACCCACTTGATTATTTCAGTGTGATTCTAAGAGACTGATTATGTTGGTGACTAAAGAACTGGGCTGAGCCCACCACTGCCCGGTGCCAAGAGAGGGTTCCAGTGAGCAGTGCAGGGGTCCTGGTGACAGGCTAAGAATAAACAAGGAACCCAGGATTTAAAACCACTATGGGGGAAAAAAATACAGGGGGTCCCTGCCCTTAAAGAGACTTACTCTCTGGTGGGGAAAACTAGACCTTCCTAACCGTTAGGTGAAGGTTTGAACTAAGGGAACAAGAGGGTTGAGTGTAGGTGGGCAATTCTTAAATCCTAAACTGAGATCCTGCAGTTGTGATGGGAAGGAGCAACTTGTTTTTCCCGCTTTTATTATTTTTTTAAATTAATTTTTATTGGAGTACAGTTGCTTTACAATGTTGTGTTAGTTTCTGCTCTACAGCAAAGTGAATCAGCTATACATATACATATATCCCCTCCTTTTTGTGAAGGAGCAACTTTTGAAATCATCAAGCAGAAGCATAATTGATATCCTAAGAGTTTAGGGTTCCCTGAATAGGAAACTTCTCTTTTATTCCTTCTGAATCTCCTCCTCACCCTTAGTGAGACACTAAAGCCCACAGAAGGCGTTTCATAAATGCTTTGCTAACAAGAGGACTGTCTCACAGCAGTAATAAGAAATCCAAGGCAAGCCATTATTAGAAGGAGCAGGACTTCAGAGATAAAGTCTCAACCTTGTAAACTGTAATGCGGCAACAATTTTGGAAGTGCAGCTGCTCCAGCTCCATCCATTGAATTAAACTGAGTTCTAGGGAGCAGGAAGGAGACCTCTGAGAGAACTGCTCTCAGTAACCCATGAACAGGCACCAGTCGGTGCTTCTATATTAAATTAGAGCTTTGAAACACAGCCAAGCCAAGCCAATCCTGAGTGATGGGCCAGCAAACTTTAAATATCTAATTAAAGATCACAAGTGTCTTCCAAGAATGAGGACTTGGTTGTTTTTTCTCCTTAAGCCTGTCAGCCTGAACATACCTTAAAACAAACAGATTTTGGTTTTGTAATATTGAGTTTCATTCATGCATTTTTCTCCACCAACATACAAAAAAATTGCAGTTTCCAAAGGTAGAAGCAGCCAAATTTTTACAGCTACACCATTTTTGGACTTCAGAATAATACCGTTGAGCAGAACAGATTTTCTAACACCATCTTGCCAGGAGTACTGGACACAAACAAAAACACTCTCAGAAAAACACTGTCTTTTCCTATTACCTGAAATTCACTCCTTTTCTCCCCATTAAAAAAAAATTGAAGTATAGTTGATTTACAATGCCAGGCATACAGCAAAGTGATTCAGTTATACTATACATATATGTGTGTGTATATGCTTTTTCAGATACTTTTCCATTACAGGTTATTACAAGGTATTGAATATAGTTCCCTGTGCTGTACAGTAAGTCCTTGTTGTTTATCTATTTTGTATATAGTCATGTGTATCTGTTAATCCCAAATTCCTAATTGATCCCTCCCCGACCCTTTCCCCCTTGGTAACCATAAGTGTGTTTTCAATGTTTTTGAGTCTATTTCTGTTCTGCAAATAAGTTCATTTGTATCAGTTTTTTAGATTCCACATGTAAGTGATATCATATTTGTCTTTCTCTGACTTACTTCACTTAGTATGATAATCTCTAGGTCCATCCATGTTGCTGCAAATAGCATTATTTCATTCTTTTTATGTCTGAGTAGTATTCCATCATATATATGTACCACATCTTCTTTATCCATTCATCTGTCAATGGACATTTAGGTTGCTTCCCTGTCTTGCCTATTGTAAATAGTTGTGCTATGAACATTGGAGTAGATGTAGCTTTTCAAATTAGAGTTTTCATCTTTTCCAAAACTCACTCCTTTTTACTTATTCATTGCAGTCTTTCTCTTATCCCATGAGCAAAATATGGTGATGAGCACACTGAATCCTATTTGCCGCTTCTGCTCAAGGAGCAGAGGCTGGCCAGCATGCTGGGCTGAGCTGGCCGAGGGGAGCCCAGGCTCAGAAGGAAGAGGCGATCACAGATCTACTAATGATGGCTGATGGCGGGAGACGGGGCTAGAAGTGAAAGGTGTTGAGCTGCCCAACCCTGATCTGGGACCATGAGGGGGTCCTGAGGTGTGGGCTGTGGTTGTATATAGGAAACACGCTAAAGTTAAGACTGTCCCTCAAGTGTCTGCATCTGCCTCTTCTTCTTCCTTCCCCTCCCTCCCCCTCCCCTCCCCTTCCTCCTCCTCTGGTATAAGATACCAGCTCTGGCTTGAAGTGGGAGCTCAGAGCTCCAACCACGGCCATCAGCCTGGGTGCTCATCCTACCGCTGGACGTCTTGCATTCTCAATTCTGAAGAGCCTGGCATGGAAAATGAGCCCACTGTCAGCTTCACCGATGAGTCTGGATTTCGAGCTAGCCATGTCAATGCCAAAATTATTGACTTTTGTTTAGGCTGATGACAGGCCCTCAGTGAAAAATTTTACTCTAATGTGATTTTCTCGGTCCATACTTACTATTTCAGTTTAATTAAATTTTTGAGGACAAAACAGGAAGAGAAAAACCAAAGTAAAAGATGAGGTCTGCTCCGAACCCTAGAGATCAGAAGCCTTTTTCCTTCCTGAGAGGGAGCCCCCAGACCACTACGTAGACCCCTCACTCTGGGCCCACAAGGCTTTCCTAACTTAAGGAGCAGCTTCCCATGGAATTAGGACTGTACCCCTTAAAGATACAGTCCCTGGAAAGGACCAGCAGTTAAAGTTCCTTCCCAAGTCAGCAATAACCCAGCTCCCATGCAGAACAATGCATCCCATCCAATCATGAAAGCTTCTGAGAACTGAAAATTACCATGTCCAACTGACAAATATTCCTGCACCATTCACACCTCTCACTGCGCCCAATGTGACAGTAGGGAAGTGGGGGAAAGTCATGTCCAGAAAGGGCCCCGCAGTATAATCTTATGTACCACTGCTAGTAGATGAACAGGTGCTCCTGATTTCCTCTAGAAAGGTCCTGATCACCTACCCTTAATATAAACCTTGGAAATGGATCCACCTCCAATCGGGACGCAGCTAATCAGTACAGTATTCACTTCCTACTTCCAGATTCCGATTCCCATCCATCACTATGCATGCGAATAAACTGGTTAGTATCATAACTAGTCTGAAAACGCTCACTATCCTGTTGGATTATTTTACTTTCTAGAGCCAATGTCTACAATAAAAGCCCACTTGGAATCCTAAAAGGAAACATATTAATTGAATGTCAATTTTGTACTAAACATTACCATGGGTGTTATATGCCTTAATTCCCCCAACAATCATATAAGGTAAATGTTATTTTTCCCACTTTTACAACTAAGAGAACATAGCTCAGAAAGGTTAGGTAACTTACCTAAAGTCACACAAGTAGTTAGTGGCAAAACTAACTAGGGTTTGAATCCAGGTCTGACTCCAAAGCTGATTCACTTTCCAGCAAACACTGTTTGCCAGAGCCAAAAAAAGAATCATGCAAGAACAAAACATTGTGAGAGCTTGCATTATTGTTTAGCAAATATTCATTTCCCTCCCCATCTCAGTGTGAGTGAAGTAGATGTCCTCATCTGCTTGATGTGGACTTGGTCATGTCATTTGCTTTGGCCAACAGAATATTAGTGGGTGTGACATGAGCAGAGGCCTTAAGTAGGGCTGCATGCCTCGGCTTGGCGCTTGTGCTCACGGCTCATGCTGACTGCCACAACAGAAATATATCCCGGAGAGCACTAGTTAAAGGAGGACACGTCCCTCCTCAATTAATCAATCTGCAGTTGACCTGTAGACCTGTGATCAAGAAATAAGGGCGGAAGTATTACTAATTTGATGAAAACTATAAACCAGCAGGTCCAAGAAGCTCAATGAACCCCAAGTGCAAGACACAGCCATCAGGATTGGAGGGGAGACTCAGTGGCAGGCTTTGCTCTTGAAAAGAAATGGTGAGAAGCTTCAGGAGGCAAAAGGGAGAAACAGAAGGGAGGAGCCAGGGAGGATGTATGTCACTCTTTCCTCTTCCAGTCGCTCAGCAGCAGCTATTAAAATATCACCTAATGGGGACTTCCCTGGTGGTCCAGTAGTTAAGGTTCCACACTCCCAATGCAGGGGCCAGGGTTCGATCCCTGGTCACGGAACTAGATCCTGCATGCATGCCACAACTGAAAGATTCCCACATGCCATGACTAAAAAGATCCTGCATGCCACAACTAAAAATCCTGCACGCCACAACTAAGACCCGATGCAGTCAAATAAATAAATAAATTTTTTTTTTTTTAAATCACACCTAATGAAGAGTATGCAAGGAGGATGGTGGGAGGGAATAAAGAGAGGAGCTGAATTTTCATCCAGACTAGCATGGAAAAACCAGACACAGCGCCAGGCAAACAGAGGATCCCAGAGGGCAAGGAGAATAGAAGGGTATCCCCCCTCCCCTAAGAGTTCTCAGAAGTCCAGGGGAAGGTCTTTGGACAGCACCTGGCCACAGAATCAGAGGTGAGAGGCAATTTACTCCTGACTCCTGAGGTGGGCAGGTACCACCATCTGCACAAGTGCTCAGCGGGGCTGACGCAGTAGGAGCCATGAACCTTAGTCCTCTTCCTGTCCTCTCTCTAAACATTCCTGACAGCCAGAGAAAACTGCCCATGAACTCTTAGGAAGTAAGGTAGAAAAAAATTTTAATGTAATGCACTGTTTAATGTACCACCCTAAGTAGCACATATTGCCCGTGTCAAAACCCTGGAAAAGCTTTCTATCACCCAAAAAGAGCAGTCTTGGGAAAATGAGCAAACAGGAAAAAATTCAATCTGGGGGGGGAAATTCTTCCAAATACATATAAGAATCCAAAGCAAGCACAGAATAAAGAAATGATTGTACATGATATATCTATTGCTGTCTTTGCAAGGAAGCAAGAAACAAGACAAAATTGTTCTCAGCCTACAACTACTTTTTGCTATCTGAGGGGAAGAGGATGATGTAAGGATTTGCCCCAAAATGTGAGGCCTAAAAGTTCGTTAAAATTCACACATAATTAACTTATTTGTAGATACTATTATAATTCATTTATCAAACCCATTACAAGAAATGCAGATTCCTACAAATATCCACTTATCAACAAGTATCACACATCAAAATTAAGTGAAATAAGAACTTGTAGTTATGCATTTATCTAAGTTATCCAGTCTCCACTAATCTGAGTTGGAGTAGTCCAAAGGACTTCGGAAACTTTAGAGAATAATTATAGCCTTTTAAATCTTGAATTGATAATGGGCACAAATGCAATATAACTGGTCCAAATTTTTAAAGGCTTTTTAATACATTAGCAAGGAAAGCTGCAGTAAGCGAACTGCTGATACAACTCAATCTTTTTTTTTTTTTAAACATCTTTATTGGAGTATAATTGCTTTACAATGGTGTGTTAGTTTCTGCTTTATAACAAAGTGAATCAGCTATACATATACATATATCCCCATATCTCCTCCCTCTTGCATCTCCCTCCCACCCTCCCTATCCCACCTCTCTAGGTGGTCACAAAGTACCAAGCTGATCTCCCTGTGCTATGTGGCTGCTTCCCACTACCTATCTATTTTACATTTGGTAGTGTATATATGTCAATGCTACTCTCTCACTTCGTCCCAGCTTACCCTTCCCCCTTCCCATGTCCTCAAGTCCATTCTCCATTCTCTATATCTGCGTCATTATTCCTGTCCTGCCCCTAGGTACTTCATAACCATTTTTTTCTTTTTTAGATTCCATATATATGTGTTAGCATACGGTATTTGTTTTCCTCTTTCTGACTTACTTCACTCTGTCTGACAGACTCTAGGTCCATCCACCTCACTACAAATAACTCAATTTCATTACTTTTTATGGCTGAGTAATATTCCATTGTATATATGTGCCACATCTTCTTTATCCATTCATCTGTCGATGGACACTTAGGTTGCTTCCATGTCCTGGCTATTATATATAGAGCTGCAGTGAACATTGTGGTACATGACTCTTTTTGAATTATGGTTTTCTCAGGGTATATGCCCAGGAGTGGGATTGCTGGGTCCGTATGGTAGTTCTAGTTTTAGTTTCTTAAGGAACCTCCATAATGTTCTCCATAGTGCCTGTATCAATTTACGTTCCCACTAACAGTGCAAGAGGGTTCCCTTTTCTCCACACCCTCTCCAGCATTTATTGTTTGTAGATTTTTTGATGATGGCCATTCTGACTGGTGTGAGGTGATACCTCATTGTAGTTTTGATTTGCATTTCTCTAATGATTAGTGATGCTGAGCATTCTTTCATGTGTTTGTTGGCTGTCTGTATATCTTCTTTGGAGAAATGTCTATTTAGGTCTTCTGTCCATATTTGGATTGGGTTGTTTGTTTTTTTGATATTGAGCTGCATGAGCTGCTTGTAAATTTTGGAGATTAGTCCTTTGTCAGTTGCTTCATTTGCAAATATTTTCTCCCATTCTGAGGGTTGTCTTTTCATCTTGTTTATGGTTTCCTTTGCTGTGCAAAAGCCTTTAAGTTTCATTAGGTCCCATTTGTTTATTTTTGTTTTTATTTCCATTTCTCTAGGAGGTGGGTCAAAAAGGATCTTGCTGTGATTTATGTCCTAGAGTGTTCTGCCTATGTTTTCCTCTAAGAGTTTTACAGGGTCTGGCCTTACACTTAGGTCTTTAATCCATTTTGAGTTTATTTTTGTGTATGGTGTTAGGGGGTGTTCTGATTTCATTCTTTTACATGTAGCTGTCCAGTTTTCCCAGCACCACTTATTGAAGAGGCTGTCTTTTCTCCATTGTATAGTCTTGCCTCCTTTATCAAAGATAAGGTGACCATAGGTGCGTGGGTTTATCTCTGGGCTTTCTATCCTGTTCCATTGATTTATATTTCTGTTTTTGTGCCAGTACCATACTGTCTTGATTACTGTAGCTTTGTGGTATAGTCTGAAGTCAGGGAGCCTGATTCCTCCAGCTCCATTTTTCTTTCTCAAGATTGCTTTGGCTACTCTGGGTCTTTTGTGTTTCCATACAAATTGTGAAATTTTTTGTTCTAGTTCTGTGAAAAATGCCATTGGTAGTTTGAAAGGGATTGCATTGAATCTGGAGATTGCTTTGGGTAGTATAGTCATTTTCACAATATTGAATCTTCCAATCCAAGAACATGTTATATCTCTCCATCTGTTTGTATCATCTTTAATTTCTTTCATCAGTGTCTTATAGTTTTCTGTATACAGGTCTTTTGTCTCCAGAGGTAGGTTTATTCCTAGGTATCTTATTCTTTTTGTTGCAATGGTAAATGGGAGGGTTTCCTTAATTTCTCTTTCAGATTTTTCATTATTGGTGTACGGGAATGCAAGAGATTTCTGTGCATTAATTTTGTATCCTGCTACTATACCAAATTCATTGATTAGCTCTAGTAGTTTTCTGGTAGCATCTTTAGGATTCTCTATGTATAGTATCAAGTCATCTGCAAACAGTGACAGCTTTACTTCTTCTTTTCCGATTTGGATTCCTTTTATTTCTTTTTCTTCTCTGATTGCTGTGGCTAAAACTTCCAAAACTATGTTAAATAATAGTGGTGAGAGTGGGCAACCTTGTCTTGTTCCTGATCTTAGTGGAAATGGTTTCAGTTTTTGACCACTGAGAACGATGTTGGCTGTGGGTTTGTCATATATGGCCTTTATTATGTTGAGGTAAGTTCCCTCTATCCCTACTTTCTGGAGGGTTTTTATCATAAATGGTTGTTGAATTTTGTGAAAAGCTTTTTCTGCATCTTTTGAGATGATCATATGGTTTTCCTCCTTCAATTTGTTAATATGTTGTATCACATTGATTGATTTGCATATATTGAAGAATCCTTGCATTCCTGGGATAAACCCCACTTGATCATGGTGTATGATCCTTTTAATGTGCTGTTGAATTCTGTTTGCTAGTATTCTGTTGAGGATTTTTGCATCTATGTTCATCAGTGATATTGGCCTGTAGTTTTCTTTCTTTGTCATATCTTGCTCCCAAAGTCCACCACCTCAATTTAGGATGATTCGTTGTCTATTCAGGTATTCCACAGACGCAGGGTACATCAAGTTGATTGTGGAGATTTAATCCACTGCTCCTGAGGCTGCTGGGAGAGATTTCCCTTTCTCTTGTTTGTTCGCACAGCTCCCGGGGTTCAGCTTTGGATTTGGCGCTGCCTCTGCATGTAGGTCACCTGAGGGCATCTGTTCTCTGCTCAGACAGGACGGGGTTAAAGGAGCAGCTGATTAGGGGGCTCTGGCTCATTCAGGTCGGGGGGAGGGAGGGGTATGGAATGCGGTGCCAGCCTGCGGCGGCAGAGGCCAGCATGACATTGCACCAGCCTGAGGCGCGCCGTGCGTTCTCCTGGGGAAGTTGTCCCTGGTTCACGGGACCCTGGCAGTGGCGGGCTGCACAGGCTCCCGGGAGGGGCGGTGTGGAGAGTGACCTGTGCTTGCACACAGGCTTCTTGGTGGCTGCAGCAGTAACCGCAGTGTCTCATGCCTGTCTCTGGGGTCCGCGCTGATAGCCGCGGCTCGCGCCTATCTCTGGAGCTCATCTAGGCGGTGCTCTGAATCCCCTCTCCTCGCGCACCCTGAAACTATGGTCTCTTGCCTCCTCGGCAGTTCCAGACCTTTTCCCGGACTCCCTCCCCGCTAGCTGTGTCGCACTAGCCCCTTCAGGCTGTGTTCACGCAGCCAACCCCAGTCCTCTCCCTGGGATCCGACCTCCAAAGCCGGAGCCTCAGCTCCCAGCCCCCACCCGCCCCGGCGGGTGAGCAGACAAGCCTCTCGGGCTGGTAAGTGCTGGTCAGCACCGATCCTCTGTGCGGGAATCTCTCCGCTTTGCCCTCCGCACCCCTTTGCTGTGCTCTCCTTCGTGGCTCCGAAGCTTCCCCCACCCCGCCACTCCTGTCTCCTCCAGTGAAGGGGCTCCCTAGTGTGTGGAAACTTCTCCTCCTTCACAGCTCCCTCCCACTGGTGCAGGTCCCATCCCTATTCTATTGTCTGTTTTTTCTTTTCTCTTTTGCCCTATCCAGGTACGTGGGGAGTTTCTTGCCTTTTGGGAAGTCTGAGGTCTTCTGCCAGCGTTCAGTAGGTGTTCTGTAGGAGTTGTTCCACATGTAGATGTATTTCTGATGTATCTGTGGGGAAGAGGGCGATCTCCAGGTCTCACTCCTCCGCCATCTTGAAGGTCTCCTCACAACTCAGTCTTTTATTTGCTTTCAAATCATATCACTGGACCTACCCAACTCTATACTAAGAAACAGGGTAGGGGAGGAGTGGAGAAAAGAAAAAAGAGAAAGGAAGAAAGGAAAATGTATTGGGGGCAAAAAATAAAAAGCTTTAAAAGCCAGTGTATATTATGAGAAAAAGCATGTGTTGAATAAGACAGCACAGAAACCAAGAATACATGTGCTCACATGTGTGTGTGTAGAAAAAGTGTGTGTTGAATAAGACAGCACAGAAACCAAGAATATACGTGCTCACCACTTAGAATATCCAGTCCAGCAATACACAAAATGAAGGTTTATTCGGATAACATCATTTTTCACATCTACAGTAAATATACAGGGCAGATAAAGAAACAAATTGAATGTCAAAAGGTCATTACCAATCAAGAGTAGAGTGCGACAGGGCAAAGCAGAGTAGATGGCCCAGGGCAAGCCCATCACATACAGGAATGTAATATTGATATATTGCAAAGGAATCCACATACATCACTGGAGAAAAAAGGTTAATAAGTGAACGGTGTGAATATCTTTTTTGGTGGTGTATTTCCTTCTGTACTTTAGACTTCTGGGGGAGATAGATTTCTAGTAGTGAAAATACTGGATCAACATGATTAAACATTTTGGGGTAATCTCTCACACTGAAATGCTTTCCAAAAAAGGTTTTAAGACAATATAAGTCACATCAGCAGTGTATATGGAATACCCATTTCACTGAACCTGAATTAGCATAAAATAATATCTCATTGTTTCCAGCTGAATTTGCTTTGATAAAGAAATTAATGTCAATTAGTAGTGAACAGTAGTGAAATTGAACATTTTTGTATTTAACTTCTTTCGTCCATTTATCTGTTGGGGTCTGCTGACTTGGTTCAGAAAGGCAAGAGGGAGAGCATCACAAACTATCACCCAGAGAAAACTTATTTGCAGGAACCACTCTCAGTAACAGCAAAGAAGAGTACCTTTAGCCATGAAGCATATCCCCTTCCCCACCCCATCTCCCATATGAACCACCAGCAGATACCTATCTTGTGTACTTTCAGTGGTGAATAATAAAGAGGAAGCCAGCACACAGCATCCAAAGAAGAACATAAGAAAAAAATGAGGGAAAGAGCAGCAAAATTATCAAGAGATGAATAACACTCACTAAAAACGTTATCAGGGAATACATGAAAATTATGATCCAATATTTCACCATGAATTTAAAAATATACGAAGCCATCATCTCCTTGAAGGAAGAAAACAAAGCAGACATGCAAAAACTCAAGAATGTGATGGCAAGACAACAGGAAGAGATGAAATATGAAAAAGTCAGGAAAGAAGAAAAAAATCACAGAAATTAAGATGAAAATGGTGGAATATCAACAAAGAAAATATATGCTGGAACTCACTATAAGAAACTAGACAAGGTGAACACAAGCAGAAATAAAGTATTCTAAAACATTAGAGAGAAAATAATAGGAGACAGTCAAAGGAGAGCTATCATACTTTATACATAAAGTGAGTCACCAAAGAAGAAAACCAACCTGGCACAATGGTTAAGAAAATGAAGTGTTTGACTTCATGTCAAACTTTGGACAAGTTTCTTAACCACTTTCTTTCTTGGTTTCCCCATCACTAAAATGAGGATAATGTTAGTACCTACTCCATAGGGCTGTTAGGAAGTTTAAGTTGGTTAAAATTTGATAAGAGGCTGGAACAGTGCCTGGCATATTCCAAGCAATGTCCAAGTGTTTGTTAAATTTAAATATAATAATAAATAAAACAACAGAGCAGAAGAAGTATTTTAAAGTATAATTCAAGGAAACTTGCCTGAAATAGAAGTCTTAGGTGTTCATATTAAAGGGCACACTACATACCAGGGAATATCAACCACAGCAGTCAACGTTGAGACATATCCTAGGACTTAATGGATTTAAAGATTAAAAAAAAGAATCCTTTGGAGCAAAATGGCTGAATAAGATATCCCTTGATCATATCCCTGCCTCAACAACAATAATTTGGCATCCACCCACGGACAAAAGTGCCTTCATAGGAGCTTTGGGATCCAGGTAGGAGATTGTAAAGTCCAAGACCAAGGAGAGGTGTTTTGAGAAGGCAGGTCTGCCCCATGCTGCTGACTTAGCAACTATGCTCCCCGCTACAGAAACAGAAACAGCTTTGTGCCCCTGAGGACTTGACTACAGCCCTGTTTGGCTTGGTCCTGTCTCCAGCACCATATGCCAAAGGACCCAGGAGGAGCCATGTTCACCCGAGCATCAGGTAATAGACATACAGCCCTCGGTCCCAGCTGTGGACCCTGAATTGGCCCGTGAACCAGTTCCAGCCCCTCTTGGCCACAGTCTGGGAGCCCCTGGAGGTAAGCCCCCAAACTCAGTCAGACTGTAGATTCTGAATAGGCCCTGTAATTGGGGTCCAGCCCATCCCAGCCATTGTCCACAGTCTTGCTGGCACAGGGATCCTGCAGGAGACATACCTGTCTATATCCCCAGAGATCCAGAAAGGGCCCCATACTTGCCTCTAACCCCCTCACAGCCTCCGTCTGCCAGCAGTCCTTAGGGTCCAGGGCCCCAGTGGGAGACACTCCAGTCTGAACCCCCAGAAGGGCCCTGTACTGGGCTCCAACCTCAACACAGCTTCAGTCCACCAGCAGACCTGCCAGCAAGGGACCCAGTAGTGCACACTACTGTCTGTGCTCCAAGAGACTCTGAAAAGGACCTATACTCAGTTCCAGGCCCTCCCAGCCTCAGTCCACACCACTGAGCCCAACCTGCCCAGGGACCTGGTGGGAGACATATGCATCTGTGCCTCCAGGGCCAGGTCTGCAGACCTCAAACATGGCTATAGAATCTCAAACAACCCTGGGGCCCCATTCCAGCCCCTCCCAGACATGGTCCAGGGCCAGTCCTGCCCACCTAGGGGCTCATCCAGTGACCAGGCATCAGTCCTCCCAGGGATCTAGTGGGAGCCATGCCCCCTGCACACCTAGTAGTAGACCTGCTGTCTAAGGACCCAACTGTGGAACCTGAAGAGGATCCTTATCCCAGAACACCCTACTGAACAAGGTACTGGAGGCAGTCCCATTCACCCAGAGACCAGACAGGATCCATACCTGTCCCAGCCCCTGATAACAAGCCTGCCAACTGAAGATCCCACTAGAGACCCAGCAATAGCCATATAACTGGGTCTAACCCAGCACAACTGAGATTCCAGAGGTAGTCCATCAGCCCAGGGAACAGACAGGAGAAGGTTTTTACCTATGGAAACCAGTCTGTAAAGACTGGAAGAAGTGTATGCTTCTTCAAATGTACAGATACCAGTGCAAGGCTACATGAATCATTAAGAATCAGGCAAAGATGACACCATCAAAGGAATTAATAAAGTTCCAGTAACTGACCCCAAAGAAACGGAGATCTACAGATTACTTGAAAAAGAATTCAAAATAATCATCTTAAAGAAACTCAGTGAAATGCAAGAACACAGATAACTAAACAAAATCAGGAAAACAATGCATGAACAAAATGAGTTTAATAAAGAAATAGAAACCATAAAAAAGAACCAAAACAGAAATCCTAAACCTGAAGAATACAATGTCAGAACTGAAAAATTCAATAGAGAGCCTCAACAACAGACTTGATGGTGAAGCAGAATCAGAAAACTTGAAGACAGATCATTTGAAATTAGCCGATTAGAAGAACAAAAAGGAAAAAGAATGAAAAAGAGTGAAGAAAACCTGTATGAATTATGGGACACTTTCAAGCAAATGAATATTCACAACATAGGAGTCCCAGAAGGAAAAGACAGAAAGGGGCAGAAAGATTATTTAAAGAAATAATAGCTGAAAACTTCCCAAATCTAGAAAGGGATATGGACATCTAAGTAGAAGAATCTCAAAGGATCCCAAGCAAGACCAACCCAAAGAAGATCACTCTGAGACAAACTATCATCAAAATGTAAAAAGTCAAAGACAAAGAGAAAATTTTGAAAGCAGCAAGAGAAAAATGACTTATCATGAACAAGGGAACCCCATAAGGCTATAAGCAGATTTCTCTGCAGAAAGTCTGCAGGCCATGAGGGAATGGGATGATATGAAATATTCAAAGTGCTAAAAGCAAAAAACTGCCAACCAAGAAAACTATACCCAGCAAAACTGTCCTTCAGAAATGAAGGAGAGATAAAGAATTTCACAGACAAACAAAAGCTAAGGAAGTTCATCATCACTACATCTACCTTACAGAAATGCTAAAGGGAGTTGAAATGAAAGGATGCTAAGTAACAACTTAAAAATACATAAAAGTATAAAACTCACTGGTAAAGGTAATTATATAGTTCAATTCAGAATACCCAAACACTGTAATGGTGGTGTGTAAATCACTTTTATCTCTAGCACAGAAGTTAAACAATAATATTAAAAACAACTATAATAAGCTACAATAATAAATAAGCTACAATATGTATAAGCTATAATTATATACAGTATATAAGCTACAATAATTTGTTAATGGATGCACAAGATTAAAAAGATCAATAGCATAAAATGTGGGGAGGAGAGAGTAAAAGAGTAGTGGTTTTGTATGCAATTGAAAGTAAGTTGTTATCAGCTTAAAATAGACTGTTATATCTACAAGATGTTTTATGTAAGCCTTGTGGTAGCCACACATATACAAAAAATACAACAAAAACCTTTAGTAGTTACACAAAAAATAAAGATAAAGGAATTAAAGCGTACCACTACAAAAAATAAATCACAAAGGAAGACAGTAAGAGAGGAAGAAAGGAACAAAATAACTAAAAAAGTCATAAAATAAGATAATGGTAATAGTAAGTTCTTATCTATCAATAATTACATTAAATGTAAATGGACTAAGTTCTCCAATCGAAAGACACAAAGTGGCTGAATGGATAAAAAAAAACATACAACAACATGCTGCCTATAGGAGACTCACTTTAGCTTTAAGGACACACATAGGTTGAAAGTGAAGGGATGAAAAAAGATGTTCCATGCAAATGGTAACCAAAGGAGAGCAGCAGTGGCTATACTTATATCAGATAAAATAGCCTTTCAATTAAAACTGGTCACAAGAGACAAAGAAGGTCGCTATATAAAAAGGGACCAAGTGATAAAGGGACCAAGTCATTAAGAGGATATAACAATTGTAGATATATATGCACCCAACATTGAAGCACCTAAATATTTAAAGCAAATATTAATAGAACTGAAGGGAGAAATAGATAACAATGCAATAATAGTAGGGGACTTCAATACCCCACATTCAACAATGGTTACATCACCCAGAAAGAAAGTAAATAAGGAAACACTGTACTTGAACTATTCCTCAGACCAAATGGACCTGAGGCGCGTACAGAACAAACCACCAACAGCACCAGAATATACATACTTCTCAATTGCATCTGAAACATTCTCCAGGATAGAGCATATATTAAGTCACAAAATAAGCCTTAGCAAATGTAAGGAAACTGAAATCATACCAAGTATCTTTTCCAACCATAACAGTATGAAACTAGAAATTAATCAAAGGAGGAAAATGGAAAATTCACAAATGTGTGGAAATTAAACAACACACTCCTGAACAAAAAATGAGTCAAAGAAGACATCAAAAGAGAAATCAAAAAATATCTTGAAACAAATAGAAATGGAAACACAGAAAAAAAAATATCAAAACTTATGGAGTGCAGCAAAAGCCATTCTAAGAGGGAAGTGTATAGCAACAGCACCTACATTTAAAAGATAAAAAGAAAGATCACAGAAAAATGACCTAACTTTACACCTCAAGGAACTAAAGAACTAAATGAGTCCAAAGATGGCAGAAGTAACAAAGATCAGAGCAGAAATAAATGAAATATAGACAGGGAAAACAATAGAAAAGATCAACAAAACTAAGATGGTATTTTGAAAAGATAAAATTGACAAACCTTTAGCTAGACTAAGAAAAAAAGAGCAAAGACTCAGTGATCATGGGTTGCCTGTGCCCTGGTCATTGATAGTGCAGGGAGAGGAGTTACTGAAAGACATTTTTCCATGTTTGAAGGGCCCAGCTGTCCCTCCCAAACCCTGGATCTTTCTTTCACACACTATCTTTTTTCTCCTGCCATTCCCTTCAGAGCTCAGGCCTTTGCTGGCCCCCCTGTGATATGGTGACCAGGCTAGCGCCCAGACTGCAGGGGTTCACTTTGTCTTTGAAGTTAAGGAGTCTCTTGGCAGAAACCAGTCAATACATCTATATTTGGATCTCACACTGGAACGAGTTCCGATCAGTTCGGTGGGAGGTGGAAACCCTGTGACAGTGCCTTTGCTTAGTAGAATCCACAGATGCAACATGGTGCCCCCAAGAGGCATGTCTGGCTCCCAGATAACAGGTCAGCCTTAGATCTGGAGATTGTTGAGGAAGTCCCATGAGTCAGTGACCTTGGGGTGACTTGGGATCTGGGATTGCTGGTATTTCTCCCCAAGATTCCTATGGTTCGTGGACACCAGTGGGGCAGAGAATGGACAGTGAGGTCTCCACGTGAAGAGCTCCCTGCTGCCTGCTCAGAGCATCACAGGAGAACTGTTCACTCAGCATGAGCGATCAGGGGCAAAGCGCTGTGACTGGGGGCTTGGCGTCCCCTTTGGCTGGCTCTGAGTCCTGACAGCAGTGCCCTTGGAGAGCCGTGGACAGGGAAGGCTGGCCCTGGTCCCTCTGCTGTGCCTGGATGACTTCAATAACCAAGAGTTTTTTTCTTGAGTTGGCAGCTGCTCGTCATCATCATTTTCTCTCCATCCATCCATTCAATAAACCATATGGACCCACCCCCCACCCCCCAAAAAAGAGCAAAGACTCAAATAAAATTAGAAATGAAATCTAAATATGACACAATAGAAATACAAAGGATCATAAGAGACTATTATAAATAATCACATGCCAACAAATTGGATAACCTAAAAGAATGGATAAATTCCTAGAAATATAGAAACTACCAACACTGAATCATGAAGAAAAAGAAAATCTGGGCCAGGTGCCTGGAGGCATGTCGGCTGGGCCTTCAGTGGGCTTTTCAGGGACAAGGATGGCTATGGCCAGTGATTTCCACCTACGCTACTATGTAGGGCACAAGGGCAAGTTTGGATACGAGTTTCTGGAGTTTGAGTTTTGGCCAGATGGAAAACTTAGATACGCCAACAACAGCAATTATAAAAATGACATCATGATCAGAAGGGAGGCTTATGTACACAAGAGTGTAATGGAAGAACTGAAGAGAATTATTGATGACAGTAAATTACAAAAGAAGATGATGCTTTGTGGCCTCCCTCTGACAGGGCTGGCAGGCAGGAGGTTGAAATTGTAATTGGAGATGAACACATTTCTTTTACCACATCAAAAATAGGTTCTCTTATTGATGTTTAATCAGTCGAAGGATGCTGAAGGCCTTCGAGTATTTTACTATTTGGTACAGTACCTGAAATGTTTAGTTTTTAGTCTTATTGGATTACATTTCAAGATTAAACCAATCTAAATTGTAAAAAAAAAAAAGAAAAGAAAGAAAATCTGAACAGATTAAGAATTAATACCAATCCTCCTCAAGCTCTCCCAAAAAATTGAAAAAGAGGGAGCACTTCCAAGCTCATTTTATGAGGCCAGCTCTACCCTTATGCCAAAGCCAAACAATGACACTACAAGAAAAGTTCACTATAGACTAATATCACTAATGAATATGTATGCAAAAATTCTCAACAGAATACTAGCAAACCAAATTTAACAGCACATTAAAAGGTTCATACACCATGATCAAGTAGGATTTATCCCTGGGATGCAAAGATTGTTCAACATACACAAATTAATAAATGTGATACACCAAATCATGATTCTCTCAATAGATGCAGAAAAAGCATTTCACAAAATTCAACATTCTTCCGTGATAAATGAACACGAAGTGAACTCTCAAGAAACTGGGTACAGAAGGAACATACCTCAACATAATAAAAACCATACATGACAAACTCACAGCTAACATACTCAGTGGTGAAAGGTTGAAAGCTTTCCCACTAAGATCAGGAACAAGAAAAGAGTTTCCACTCTCACTACTCCCATTCAGCACAGTACTGGAAGTCCTAGCAAGAGCAATCAGTCAGGAAAAAAAAAACAAAACATCCAAATCAGACAGGCAGAAGTAAAACAGTCTGTTTGCAGATGATATGATCTTATATATAGAAAACCCTAAAAATTCCACCAAAAAACCTGTTAGAACTAATAAACAAATTCAGTAAAGTTGCAGGATACAAAATCAACAGGCAAAAATCAGTTGTGTTTCTATATACTAACAGCAAATTATCTGAAAAAGATATAAAGAAAACAATACCACTTATAATAGCATCAAAAATAATAAAATACTTAGAAACAAATTTAACCAAGATGTTGAAAGATCTGTATACTGACAAATTACAAGACATTGATAAAATAAATTGATGAAGACACAAATAAATGGAAAAATATCTCTTGTTTGTGAATCAGAATAATTAATATTGTTAAAATGTCTATATTACCCAAAGCCATCTATAGATTCAAGGCAATTCCTATTAAAATTCTAAAGGGGGCTTCCCTGGTGGCACAGTGGTTAAGAATCCGCCTGCCAATGTAGGGGACAGGGGTTCTAGCCCTGGTCCGGGAAGATCCCACATGCCGCAGAGCAACTAAGCCCGTGCGCCACAACTACTGAGCCTGCGCTCTAGAGCCCACGAGCCACAACTACTGAGCCCGTGTGCCACAACTACTGAAGCCCGCACGCCTAGAGCCTGTGCTCCCAAAAAGAGAAGCCACCGCAATGAGAAGCCCATGCACTGCAATGAAGAGTAGCCCCCGCTCGCTGCAACTAGAGAAAGCCCGTGAGTAGCAACGAAGACCCAACGCAGCCAAAAATTAAATTAATTAACTAATTAATTAATTTAAAAAAATTCCAAAGGCATTTTTCACAGAAATAGAAAAAAACAATCCTCAAATTCATATGGAACCACATAAGACCCTGAATATCCAAAGCAATCTTGGGAAGTAAGAACAAAGCTGGAGGCATCATGATTCCTGATTTTAAGCTCTATTACAACAGAATAGTAATCAAAACAATATGGTACTGGCATAAAAGTGACACACAGACCAATGGAACTGAATAAAGAACCCAGAAATAAACCCATGCATATACAGTCAACTAATACCTGACAAGGGAGCCAAGAATCCTCAATAGAAAAATTATAGTCTCTTCAATAAATGGTGTTGGAAAAACTGAATATGCACATGTGGAAGAATGAAATTGGACGCCTATATTATATCACTTACCAAATTAACTTGAAACAGATTAAAGACTTAAACATAAGACTTGAAACTGTAAAATACTAGAAGAAAACATAGGGGGAAAGCTCCTTGATACTGGTTTTGGCAACAATTTTTTGGATATGACACCAATAGAGCAAGCAACAAAAGCAAAAATAAACAAGTGGGGCTACATCAAACTAAAAATCTTCTGCACAGCAAAAGAAACAATCAGCAAAATAAAAGGCAACTTACAGAATGGAAGTAAATATTTACAAGCCATCTATCTTAGAGGAAGTTAATATGCAAAATATATAAGGAACTCATACAACTTAATAGCAAAATACAAACAATCCAATTAAAATGGACAAAGGATTTGAATAGATATTTTTCAAGAAAAGGCATACAAATGGCCAACAGATATATGGAAAGGTGCTCAACATCACTAATTACCAGGGAAATGCAAAAGATATCCCCGCACACCTGTTAGAATGGCTATTATCAAAAAGACAAGAGACAACAGTGTTGGTGTGGAGGTAGAGAAAAGGGAACCTTTGTGCACTGTTGGTGTGAAATGTAAATTGGTGAAGCCACTATGGAAAACAGGATGGAGGTTCCTAAAAAAAATTGAAAATAGAACTACCATATGATCCAGCAATCCCACTTCTGGGTATATAGAGAAAGGAAATGAAATCACTATTTTGAAGAGATATCTACACTCCCATGTCCATTCCAGAATTATCTACAATATTCAAGACATGGAAGTAACTGAAGCATCCACTGACAGATGAATGGATAAAGAAAATGTGATTTTATAAATTTTTTATGGGTATAAAAATTTGAAGTATATCAATGCAATATTACTCATCCATGAGAAAGAAGGAAATCCTGTCATTTGCAACAACATGGATGGACCTTGAGGGCATTATGCTAAGTGAAATAAGTCAGATAGAGAAAGACAAATACTGTATGATCTCACGTACATGTGGAAACAAAAAAAGCCAAACTTATAGAAAGAGAGAGTAGAATAGTCATTGCCAGGGGCTGGGGCTGAGAGAAATGGGGAGAAATTGGTCAAAGGGTGCAAACTTTCAGTTATTAGATGAATAAGTCCTGGGGATCTAATGTACAGCGTGGTGACTATATTTAACAATACAGTATTATACACTTGAAGGTTGCTAATTGAATGTTCCCACCACACACAAAAAAATGTAATTATGTGAGGTGATGGATGCGTTAGCTAAGCTTATTGTGATAATCATTTCACAATATATATATGTGTATTACCTCATCCCATTGTACACCTTAAATTTTCACAATACTATATGTCAATTTTAACTCAATAAAGCTGGTGGAATAAAAGAAACCTCTGAGCAACCAGGCAAAAAGATAAAGTCACTTACAAAAGAAAAAAATCCAGTTGGCCTTGGATTTCTTCTCGGCAGCACACACTATGAGAAGACACCGCAGCACAACCCATAACACACACAAGACCAACAAAAAGTGAGCCAAGGGCTTTCTATCCAGCCAAGTTGTCCTTTAAGTATAAAGACGTAGAAAAGAACATGTGGAAACCCTGGGACTATTGTTCCTCTGATTCCCTCCTTGAGGAAACTATTAGAAGATAAATTTTAGCCAACCAAGAGGTGGCTGGGGAAACCAAAGGAGATGGACTACAAGTGAGAACAGAATGTACTTAACAGCAGAACTAAAACTAAAACAAACATGAGAATTGGGATGACAGAAGAAAAGTAAAGGTGATAAAAAAACTTAGTCTTTAAGTTGCTTACCTAGTGGTAATAACAATAGGGTAACCCACTGGTCATGGCAATAACAGCAGTTATAATTATTGACTGGCTAACTATGTGCCAGGTACTACATAAAACACTGTGTGTGTGTGTGTGTGTGTGTGTGTGTGTGTGTGTGTGTGTGTATACACAGCGTTTCATACAGTGTATACACACATATACACATATATACACACACGCATATATATATATATATATATATATATTCCTAACAACCAATAAGGTAAACATCATCATCCCCATTCATAAATAAGAAAGCTAAAGCTCAGATTAGTTAAGTACCTTAACCACGATCACACAGCTAAGTGACAAATCCAAACCCAGGCCTGACTCCAAAGCCCAGGCTCTTGATTTTACTGCATTTGAGTTCATTGAACATAGGACAGTGCCTTATTCCTCTCTGTCTCCTCATCATTTAACACAACTAATATAATATAATATAGCATAATATAATATAATATAATAATAACAATCTATTATTCCCATTTTATAGATGAGGAAAGGAAGCAGAAAGGTTAAATGACTTTCCCAAAGTTACATAGCTACTTAATCGACGGGGCAGCTAGCATGGCTCTAGAGCAGCGCTATCCAATACTAATTCAATAGTAGGTGAACCACATGTATAATTTCCAATTTTCTAGTAGCCAAATCTTAGAAAAAACTTAATTTTATTAATATATTTGATGTAACCCATATGTTCATATTATCATTTTCACATATAATCTATATTAAAAACTATTCATGTCATAATTTACATCTTTTCCTCACTCAGTCTTTGAAATCCAGGGTGTATTTTATACTTACAGCACATCTCAAATTGGACTCACATTTCAGGGCTCAGTAGCCACATGTGGTCAGTGGCTCCCATATTTAACAGAGCAGCTCCAAAGCTACATGTGGCACCAACTTAATAGCACACAAACTCTCCATTTTCCATTCTCCAGCATTGATTCCTGAAGTTATTTTATAAAATCAAAAAACAAAGTAACTAGTTATATTATCTACCTCCACAGAAAACACATCCTGGGGTTAGGGTTTCACTCTTATAAAAAAGGTTGTATTTATGCGTGTCGTTGGATCATATTTTTGATGGTAATCTGTTCTCCCTATACTTTCTCTTCCCCACCCACTCCCTCCACATTCAAGCAGCCATTCTCCTTGCCCCAAAGAAGGCAGAGCAGAAAGATGAAATAGGTTGCAAGACATTCTGGCTTTTTCTTTTTAAGCCTAACCCCTGAGGAGAGGCGCTGGGGTTTACAGAGCAGGCAGCGTTAAGAAGCAGGAGGTAAAGAGGAGTCATCCCAGATTAGAAGGAGGTTCCCCTTGGCTTGTGGGAGAGGAGGAGAGCATCCCAGGAGAGGGTGGGAACTGGCTCCGTGTCTTTGCAGCACCTTGGGAGGAAGGCGCAGGGTGAACGAGGGTGGGGCAGAGTCTGCAAACGACTCCCACATCCAAAGCCAGCATGGGAGCAGCAGAGAACCGCTCAACCTGGAGTGGCCATGAGACAGGGACAATGGGTATTTATAGGGCGGTTTGCAGGAAGAGATGTCTAATTACTAGAGACCCCTCCCGATGCCTTAGCACTGCCTAGGATCTCCAAGCTTTGGGAAAAGCTCAGGAGGAGTCCCTGGGAACGACTGGGGTTAATTTCCCCCCAATCCACTGGGATAGAAGGGCACTGGAATCAAAAATTAAACTGAATTCTAGAAATCAAAGAAAGTGTCTGGCTGGACTTGTTTTTGTGACCAGACATTCATATCTGCCACTTAGGGGGCCTCACTTGAGCCTGCCAGGAGCAGTGGGCAGTGTCCCCCCACAAACCATTACACCAGAGCCAGTTCATCTCCAGTGGATGGCTGTAACCCAGGAGGAACTGGAGTGCTGAGGGGTGTGGCCTCTCAGAAGTCACTGCTGACTTGGGGAACACCGGTGGCCTGGGATGAAACCGAGTTTCAAAGACTATCACAGAATACTTTTAAGTCCTGATCAGACACAAAGCAATCAGCAAAAAGGCCACTTGTTGGAGTTTGCTTAAATGATTAGTTTCCCTGACTCCCTGAGAAGACCCAGAAATAGAGGGGTGTAGAAGATGATTTTCAGGCCACTATTTCAGACTCTGAGGAAAGAAGCACTATTTCAGCGGCAGCGGCAGCAGCAGCCAAAGCTCTACTAGACGGGACAGATGAAGACCATCACTGCAGCCAAGCCCCGGCTGCCACTGTAATAGGGAAGAACGAATCTGACTCCATGTTAGATCTGTTCCTTTTACTTTAACCCTTTGTGCTTTGTTGCTTGTGCTTAATCGTGCTGGCTCTGCACCTTTTGTAAAAGAATGTTGCCTATAGCCTGAAGTATACAGGATAGCCTACTCTCAGGGCTCTGACCTTTCAGAGTCCATTCATACAGAGATAAAAAGCTGCAGAACAGAGAATAACATTTGTCTTGTTGGAGGTTTACAGGAACATCGTGACCTGACCTATGTGGACAGCTGCAAGAGCAAAGGAATCCAACACCAAGAAGTCTGCAACAACCAACCACACCCCTCCCTCACCTGGCCTTTAAAAGTGCTTTGCTGAAACCCTTCAAGGAGTTCGGGGTTTTTCTGGGCACAAGCCACCCATCTCCTTGTGTGTCCCTGCAGTAAACCTTTCTCTACTCAAAACTCTGACATTTCTGTACTGTTTGGCCTCACTATGGATCAGGCACATGAACTTGCATTCAGTAACACCATGTTTAAAGACTTCAGGAAGATAGGCAGGCGCACTGTCCACAGATCCCTACAAGCCAGGTGCCAAGACAAGGAGACCCCCGCTACCTGCCCATCAGGCCTACCCCTTAACCTGCGGTCAGAGACTGCTAGGAGACTGTGGGGGAGGGAGAGCCCATACCCAGGGCAAGAATGGGCAAAGCGTTGCTCAGTCCTGGAGAGAAATCTTTTCCAAGGAAAAATGCCTGGAGTTCAGGAAAGGTCAACATGCCTCTGTTTTATTTTGCTTATAAGTGAGATGAATATTTCACAGTACACAGAGACTGTGAAGAGAACCCACACTCATTAACAGGGAAGGAAAGCCAGACTTCAGGGGACTGGGTGGCACAGCGGAGCTCCAGAAGGTAGCATCATCACTCTGGTCCCACAGCAATCTAGGCTCTGTTGGTACCCTTTCCCCTCCCCGGTCAATAGTCAAAGAGAGTAGTTAAACAGAGAAAGAGGCAAGGACACCTACGTGGAAGGTGCTGGCTACACAACAGAGCAGCCACCCCCCTGCTGTACGCCCCGTGAATATAAACATGAGCAGGGACCCAGCCAACTGTGGGCGGAAAGCCAAGGGGAAGGATGGCTATGAGGAGGAAAAGTGTAGAGCTACAGCTTCAGGTCAGCGTCACCTGCCCTATTAAATCCCCCATGCTTCTTACATCTAAATCACAGATCCTGCTCCCCGCAGTGAGGGGAATCCATCCGAGGCTGATGGAGCATTCCTACATGGGATGGAGCCTGCGCCGGAAGAAAGCAGAATCTCTAAGGCAGAAAGTCATCCTTGGAAGGGAAAGGGGAGAAGTCTACTCAGTGCCCAGGTTCATGAACTCAACTCCTGGGAGCCTGAGATTATGACCCACCCAGCCAAGTGCTGCCAACGTCCTGGGATCCCGGTGCAAGCCAGTGATCCAGCCCCGCCCTCGTGCAGGTGAGAAGCCATTCCTTTCTAGAAACAGAGATTTGCTTCAGGAGATGTGGATGGCTGGGATCATGTCATGAGGTAGTATGAGATATTGCACCCTACATATACACACACACACACACACACACACACACACACACACACACACCGCAGAATATTATTCAGCCCTTAAAAGGAAGGAAATTCTGACTCATGCTATGACATGGATGAACCTTGAGAACATTATGCTAAACAAAATAAGCCAGTCACAGAATGACAAATATTGTATGACTCCACTTATATGGGGTATCTAGAGCAGTCAGATTCAGAGACAGAAAGTAGAATGTTAAGTGCTGAGGGCTGTGGGGAGGGACAAATGGGAAGTTGTTTAATGGGTACAGAGTTTCAATTTTCCGAAATGGAGAGAGTTCTGGAGACCAGGTTGCACAGCAAGGTGAATGTACCTGACACCTCACTACTGAATTTAGGGAATATACTTAACACTTAGAAATGGCTACAATGGTAAATTTTATGTTACGTACATTTCACAACAATTTTTAAAACTATTATTTTGACTACAGAGGTTTTTTGCATTGATGTGGTACATGAGGTGATGGTAACTCACAGGCTAAAAAGCCAATTACCTAGAAACCTCAATGTTAGAAACAGTAGGACATTTCTTTCAGTTGCCAGTTCACTTCTCTGAGCAATGCTTCTCTAGCCCCTCACTTGATAGTCTGTCTTTTCTACACCACAGAAGGCAAAATTATCTCCCAAGGAGACACCCTCCCTTCCCAAGCTAGAGAGGGCCTGAGGAAACTCATACTGATAAATGCTTGAGACAAATGATGGAGAAGCAGGGAGGGGAAACTGATCAGGGAAAGATTGGAGAACTGCCTCTGACCCCGACTGAGGTTGAAAACCACACATTTCCCAAACAAAAATCGTCTCAAGGATTTCTGGCCAGTTTTTGAGTGGGAGAGGTAGGCTCTGAAATGTTGGCATTTCTGGGACATTCTGATGGATTGAGGAGACAAGATCCCATATTTAGGATCTGGGACACTCTTCCTAAATTCAGAACATGTGATCACTGAAATGGCATTAGAACTGCAGGCCACGCTCTGAGCATTTCACTCTAAGAAAAATGTTTTTATCTGTAATTTGATTTGTATGCTTCACAAGGGTTGGAAAGATGGTAGTTGTTGAAAATGTAAGCTATGCAGCCAGACATGCTTCCCTCTATAACTAAGTTGCCAAGGAACACATAGGCCCAAATTAAACCCCATTTATGGACATTGGCACACCTTGGGGAGCTGGTGACATCTCACATTCTTTACCTTCATTGATTCATTGCCCACTAGGCTTAATCTTGTAAATTACTTCCAAAGGCACAGCATACATCCTAAATAATTTTTTTTCTTAGATTACCATCAATCTTGCTTATCAATTGACATTTTCTCAAATTCCCTGGAGATGTCCACCTCACCATCAGAGCAAAGCTGTAAGTTACCTAAGGCAGCGGCCCTGACGAGCTCGATGGGAACCTCTCCCCAGCTCTGCTTTGGGGCACTAAGAATCTGAATCCACAAAGTGTGTGTCTAGGACACACTCTGTGATTCAACCCCCTGCCTGGGTCTCCACCTGACCCCCTAGACCGGGATTGCAAGTGCCTCCTACCCAGTCCCAGGGCCCTTCTCCCAGGAGCCTTTGCAACACTGTTATGTAAACAGAGGAAACTTACAAGCACGTGTACCCTGCAGCTTCTCCCCCAGCCCCAAACAACCCCCAAAGAGTAATTCCTGCCTTGTTTGAAGCTAGAAAGCCTTCTGTTGATTAGTACAAATGAGCAGCAAGGTGGAGGTGGGGATGGGCTTTCTCAGACTTCTAACTACCCCTGTGCTGCAGCATGCCACAGTCCCACAGGAGCTGCCTTCCCTGCTCTTCTCCACGGCGTTTACTCAGTGTATTTGGCACTTGGCAATTTCATAAGCTCCCCAAAGAAACTCCCACCTCCTGCTTTCTGAGGAACCTTCTAGTCCTGGTTTCCCGAATCACAGTACTACTTCTCACTGATTTCCTGACCTTATTCTCTACGCCTGTTAAAGTCTCTGATCACATCCTTTGAATGAAAGGGGAAGTTCATTCAGCCTCCATAGAGGTTCCTGTGTGGCCTTGGCCCTCACAGGAGGCAGGTCCATCCCTCACGTGCATCTAGAAACACCGCCATCACTGATGGGGAGGCAGCAGAAAACCCACAAGAAGTGAGGGCATCCTCGCTACAGCTTCCAGCCAACCTGGGCAACAGAGCAGCTCTGCCTTGCCAAGCACTAAGAGTGCACTGACACGCCCGGGGCCACGTCTCCAGAAGTTTCCCAAGTTAGGAAACACATCTCACTGAGGCCACTTCCCTAGGTCATACACTTATGCCTGGTTGCCAGGCTGCCAAATTCCCCATTAACATCCATGAACTCTGCCCTTGCACCACATGAATAATACAAAAGATACAGTGAGTCCTGCCCTAGTGCTAAGGCTAGGGATCATCTGAAGTTATTAAGACATAAAGTACACTGTTTCTTTTCCATCCCAGGTACCTGGAGGGAGTTTTCCTTTCAGCTTCCTTGAATTCCAAGTAATTACACTGTCACCATCCTTAATGGGGAAGGCAGGAAGTTCCACGCACTCTGTTCTCTCTGCAAATGCATGGAATCTGAAACAGGAAGAGATATGCCACATTAGGCTAGTAAGTGGTATCTGCGCATTACTATTCATTCTCCCAAGACTGTGAACTTGCTCTGCTGTGGTGCTAAGCATCTTCCAAGTGTTCACTGCTTTCCCCTGTGCCTTGTCAATTCCCACAAACAAAAGACAGGAAGGTGGAGGACACCAGAGAATCGAGGAGCCATTGGGATTTTAACTGATGACTCTTCTGTTCATTAGAGGATACTGAGCTCAACCAAACGGTTTATCAGCCCTGGAAAAATGATACCCTGTGCTTAGACTTATTCTTTTGTTCCCAGGGTTCAGTCATGTAAACACAGTTTTGACAAGCCCAGAGGCTAATGAGGGGCCCAACAGTGCCCAGAGCCCTGCGGGTTCACTGCTGAAAGCTGGTGACAAGAGGCAGCGTTGGCTCATCTGCCCACTGCTGATGGGCTTCAGTCAACGTCCACTTGGCAAATGCACACTTCCCCAGGACCTGAGCATCAGCACTAATGAAAAGAACTCAGTGTGGGCACGTTTCTAAGGCGACCCTTCCAAGTGTGGTCCTAGCAGCAGCAGCAGTACCTGGGAGCTGGCTAGGGATGCACATTCCCCGCAGCCCCACCTGGATCTGCCGAGGCAGAATATGCACTTTAACAAGATCCCCAGGGCATTCATGAGCAGCTTGAAGCTAAAAAAGCGCTCACGTACCAATGTTCATAGCAGCACTATTCACAACAATCAAGATATGGAAGCAACCTAAATGTCCACTGACAGATGAATGGATAAAGAAGATGTGGCACATACATACAATGGAATATTCCTCAGCCATAAAAAAGAATGAAATAATGCCATTTGCAGCAACATGGATGGACCTAGAGATTATCATACGAAGTAAACCAGACAAAGACAAATATCATACGATATCACTTATACGTGGAATCTAAAAAAAAGATACAAATGAACTTATTTACAAAACAGAAACAGACTCATAGACATAGAAGACAAACTTATAGTGACCAAAGGGGTAAGGGGGGGAGGCATAAATTAGGAGTTTGGGATTAAAATATGTACACTATTGTATATAAAATAGATAACCAACAAGGACCTACTGTATAGCACAGGGAACTATACTCAATATCTTGTAATAATCTATAATGGAAAAGAATCTAAAAAAGAATATATATATATACACATGTATACATACATACACATATATGTGTATAAAACTGAATCACTTTGCCGTATACCTGAAACTAACACACCATTGGAAATCAACTATATTTCAATTAAAAAACATTTTTTTAAGCACTGGTGTAGTGTTCCAGGTGATGATGGGCTAAATCGCACCCTCAAAGCCAGTTGTCTGGAAACCAAAAAATCAGTAATAGCAGGAAATTTCTTTCAGATGGCAGAGGAGATCTCTGAGTAATGCTCCTCCAGCCTCCCAAGAGTACCATCCCTGCCTATCGCCACTCATGACGCAAAAAGAATCCTGAAACACGAGCTGGGATGGACAGAAGGATGGGCAGATGGCGGGAGAGGTCGTGGGCCTTCCCTGGGCCATAGAAGGCCTCAGTCTTGTCTATTTCTAAAGGGTTTCAGGTGACACTGGGACAATGAAAGCAGGGGCTTCCTCCAAAACAGAAATGCCCAGTTTCCTTCGTCCCATTGTTACCAACCTGGGTTCTCAGACTCTTTAATCAATAGAAATTGATAAAAGAGGCCAGACGAGAAATTCAGGCAAGGCTTTACTGGGACTCTTGCTGCAGCACAAGGGCATGAAAACAAGTAGCAGGTTCCCTTGCTAAGCAGTGAGGGTGGAGGCGGGTCACTGGGTGGGGCTTGTTGAGGTGGGTGGGGCTTAGGTGGTCTGCCCACCCCCTTGGTGGTGCTGTGTGCAGGGATCATGCTCAGGACCCTGCTTTTGCTCCCAGGCCCTCAGAAGTGGCAGCTGGGTTTTGGCCTTTTTGTATTGTACTGTTCATAATTTGCCCCGACTACCCATGCATGCAGTTATTTTTAGTCCCTTATAGTTCCTTTGTATTCTGTTGCTGGAGGAGACGTTTGTCCAGCTGCAGGCACTGCAGTAAAGAGGCCCAGGTCCCAACCTGTCTCACCACGACCTCCTTGCAGGACAGACGGGGGGATGATCGAGGTTTGTCCTGACAGGCCTCACACTCTGAGTGCCAAAGCCTTTGCCCAGAATTTTCTACTCTGATCTGTTCTCCAGATTAGGAAAGAGAACAGGGCAGACATTTCCTCTGGTTAATACAGACTCGCTTGTGCAGAAAGCATATCACCATTAAGACAGGCTCTTTGGAGAGTTGAGGAGTGTAGCGCTGTGCCTGAGAGCTGGTGGCTCTGTCCAGACACAGAGTCCAGCCTCCCTGCAAGCTGAAATGCTCAGGACACGCCCTTTACAGTTTGACAATAACTGCTCTTCAGCTGGGGCTCAACAGCAAAAGATGCACTGAGACCATCCAGGACCCCCGGGAGGAGGTGGGCTGGCAGGTAGCAGAGCAGGCAGGGACACTGCTGGTCGTGGGTTGGCCTCACTTTCCGGGACCAGAGGAGGGACAGAAGGGCCCAGGTGTACCCCATCCTCTTATGCAGAACCCGCACTCCACGGAGCATGGCCTGAAAGTCAGGGGCTGAACTGCAGCTTCTCCCGTGTTAAATTACTCCCTGGCCTCTCACCTTCCCAGAGAGTCTCCACATGAGCTGAGCAGAGGACCAGCAAGAAAGGTGGCCCTGCCAGCTGGGTTTTTCTCTCTCCACTAGCAAAAGTGGGGGCAGTGAGCCCTTTCTGTATTTGGGGGTTTCAAGAGCCCAGAATTGAAGCCAAGCACCTGCTGTTAAAAGATTTCGAAGCGCTTTATGAGCAGCCAGAGCAGGGGTCTTCAGAATCACCAGGGATCCTGGTAAAAATGCATATCCCTGTTCCTCCCTAGACCCTGAAAATCAGAATCTCTGTGACTGTGGTCAAGATATCTGCATTTTAATCGAGATTCCTAGGTAGTGAAAGGCTTTGCAAAGTCAAAGCCTAACTGCATATTCCCAGAGTCCCCTCTATTGTGCAAAATCAGCCTGCAAGGTGAAGCCCACGTCTCCCCAGGCCAATATGATGAGCACCTAAATTTGAGAACAAATGCTCAAGAGTGGGCATTTTACCCATTTTAGACAGATTGACTTAGGAAAGAACTCAGTCATTCTCCTTGTAACCACATAAGTAGCTGGTCTCTCTACAAGAGACACAAACTCTCACATGCACAGACGGGGTTGTTTTGAAATGTAGATATTATTATTATTATTCAGGTATAGTGAGCCCAACAGATCAGGAGACAGCTACCATTGAAAAGACAGTTTACAAGGAGACCTTCAAGATGGAGGAGGAGTAAGACGTGGAGATCACCTTCCTCCCCACAAATACATCAGAAATACAACTATGTGTGGAACAACTCCTACGGAACACCTACTGAACGCTGGCAGAAGACCTCAGACTTCCCAAAAGGCAAGAAACTCCCCATGTACCTGGGTAGGGCAAAAGAAAAAAGGAAAAACAGAGACAAAAGAATAGGGACGGGACCTGCACCAGTGGGAGGGAGCTGTGAAGGAGGAAAAGTTTCCACACACTAGGAAGCCCCTTCACTGGTGGAGACGGGGGGTCGCGGGGGGAAGTTTCAGAGCCACAGAGGAGAGCGCAGCAACAGGGGTGCGGAGGGCAAAGCGGAGAGATTCCCGCACAGGCCAGCACTCACCAGCCCGAGAGGCTTGTCGGCTCACCCGCCGGGGCGGGCGGGGCTGGGAGCTGAGGCTCCAGCTTTGGAGGTCGGATCCCAGGGAGAGGACTGGGGTTGGCTGCGTGAACACAGCCTGAAGGGGCTAGTGCGACACAGCTAGCGGGGAGGGAGTCCGGGAAAAGGTCTGGAACTGCCGAGGAGGCAAGAGACCATAGTTTCAGGGTGCGCGAGGAGAGGGGATTCAGAGCACCGCCTAGATGAGCTCCAGAGATGGGCGCGAGCCGCGGCTATCAGCGTGGACCCCAGAAACGGGCATGAGACGCTAAGGCTGCTGCTGCAGACACCAAGAAGCCTGTGTGCAAGCACAGGTCACTCTCCACACCGCCCCTCCTGGGAGCCTGTGCAGCCCGCCACTGCCAGGGTCCCTGATCCAGGGACAATTTCCCCGGGAGAACGCATGGCACGCCTCAGGCTGTGCAACGTCACGCTGGCCGCTGCCGCCACAGGCTTGCCCCACATTCCAATTATAACTACCGTACCCCTCCCTTCCCCCCACCTGAGTGAGCCAGAGCCCCCGAATCAGCTGCTACTTTAACCCCGTTCTGTCTGAGCCAACAACAGATGCCCTCAGGCAACCTACATGCAGAGGCAGGGCCAAATCCAAAGCTGAACCCCAGGAGCTGTGCGAAGAAAGAAGAGAAAGGCAAATCTCTCCCAGAAGCCTCAGGAGCAGCAGATTAAATCTCCACAATCAACTTGATGTACCCAGCATCTGTGGAATACCTGAATAGACAACAAATCATCCCAAAATTGAGGCGGTGGACTTTGGGAGCAACTGTAGACTTGGGGTTTGCTTTCTGCATCTAATTTGTTCATGGTTTTATGTTTATCTTAGTTTAGTATTTAGAGTTTATTATCACTGGTAGATTTGTTTATTGATTTGGTTGCTCTCTTCCTCCTTTTTTTTAAAAAAAAAAAAATATATATATATGTATGTATTTTTTTCCTTTTTCTCTTTTTGTGAGTGTATATGTGTATGCTTCCTTGTGTGATTTTGTCTGTATAGCTTTGCTTTTATGATTTGTCCTAGGGTTTTGTCTGTCCTTTTTTTTTTTTTAGTATAGTTTTTAGCACTTGTTATCATTGGTGGATTTGTTTTTTGGTTTGGTTGCTCTCTTCTTTCTCTCTTTCTTTTTTTAAAATACATTTTAATTTTTTTATTTTTAATAATTTTTTTAAATTTTTTATTTTAATAACTTAATTTTATTTTATTTTATTTTTTTCTTTCTTTCTTTCTATTTTTCTCCCTTTTCTTCTGAGCCATGTGGCTGACAGGGTCTTGGTGCTCCAGTCAGGTGTCAGACCTGTGCCTCTGAGGTGGGAAAGCCGAGTTCAGAACATCGGTCCACCAGACACCTCCCGGCTCCATGGAATATCAAATGGCAAAAGCTCTCCCAGAGATCTCCATCTCAACGCTAAGACCCAGCTCCACTCAATGACCAGCAAGCTACAGTGCTGGACACCCTATGCCAAACAACTAGCAAGACAGGAACACAACCCCATCCATTAGCAGAGAGGCTGCATAAAATTGTAATAAGGTCACAGACACCCCAAAACACACCACTGGATGCAGTCCTGCCCACTAGTAAGACAAGATCCAGCCTCATCCACCAGAACACAGGCACTCGTCCCCTCCACCAAGAAGCCTACACAACCCACTGAACCAACCTTAGCCACTGGGGGCAGACACCAAAACAACAGGAACTACAAACCTGCAGCCTGTGAAAAGGAGACCCCAAACACAGTAAGTTAAGTAAAATGAGAAGACAGAGAAACACACACCAGATGAAGGAGCAAGGTAAAAACCCACCAGACCAAACAAATGAAGAGGAAACAGGAAGTCTACCTGAAAAAGAATACAGAGTAATAATAGTAAAAATGATCCAAAATCTTGGAAATAGAATGGAGAAAATAGAAGAAATGTTTAACAAGGACCTAGAAGAATGAAAGAACTAACAAACAATGATGAACAACACAATAAATGAAATTTAAAATTCTCTAGAAGGAATCAATATCAGAATAACTGAGGCAGAAGAACGGATAAGTGACCTGGAAAATAAAATAGTGGAAATAACTACCACAGAGCAGAATAAAGAAAAATAATGAAAAGAATTGAGGACAGTCTCAGAGACCACTGGGACAACATTAAACACACCAACATTTTAAATATAGGGGTCCCAGAAGAAGAAAAGAAAAAGAAAGGGACTGAGAAAATATTTGAAGAGATTATACTTGAAAACTTCGCTAATATGGGAAAGGAAATAGTCAATCAAGTCCAGGAAGTGCAGAGTCCCGTACAGGATAAATCCAAGGAGAAACATGCCAAGACATATTAATCAAACTATCAAAAATTAAATACAAAGAAAAAAAATTAAAAGCAGCAAGGGAAAAACAGCAAATAACATACAAGGGAATCCCCATAAGGTTAAGAGCTAATCTTTAAGCAGAAACTCTGCAAGCCAGAAGGGAGTGGCAGGACATATTTTAAGTGATGAAAGGGAAGAACCTACAACCAAGATTACTCTACCCAGCAAGGATCTCACTCAGATTCGATGGAGAAATTAAAACCTTTACAGATAAGCAAAAACTAAAAGAATTCAGCACCACCAAACCAGCTTTACAACAAATGCTAAAGAAACTTCTCTAGGCAGGAAACACAAGAGAAGGAAAAGACCTACAATAACAAACCCACAACAGTTAAGAAAATGGTAATAAGAACATACATATCGATAATTACCTTAAATGTAAATGCATTAAATGCTCCAACCAAAACACACAGACTGGCTGAATGCATACAAAATCAAGACCCGTATATATGCTGTCTACAAGAGACCCAATTCAGACCTAGGGACACATACAGACTGAAAGTGAGGGGATGGAAAAAGATATTCCATGCAAATGGAAATCAAAATAAAGCTCGAGTAGCAATTCTCATATCAGGCAAAATAGACTTTAAAATAAACACTATTACAAGAGACAAAGAAGGACACTACATGATGATCAAGGGATCAATCCAAGAAGAAGATATAACAATTGTAAATATTTATGCACCCAACATAGGAGCACCTCAATATATAAGGCAAATGTTAACAGCCATAAAAGGGGAAATCGACAGTAACACAATCATAGTAGGGGACTTTAACACCCCACTTTCACCAATGGACAGATCATCCAAAATGAAAATAAATAAGGAAACACAAGCTTTAAATGACACATTAAACATGATGGACTTAATTGACTTTTATAGGACATTCCATCCAAAGACAACAGAATACACTATCTTCTCAAGTGCTCATGGAACATTCTCCAGGATAGATCATATCTTGGGTCACAAATCAAGCCTTGGTAAATTTAAGAAAATTGAAATCGTATCAAGTATCTTTTCTGACCACAATGCTATGAGACTAGATATCAATTACAGGGAAAGATCTGTAAAAAATACAAACACATGGAGGCTAAACAATACACTACTTAATAACCAAGACATCACTGAAGAAATCAAAGAGGAAATCAAAAAATACCTAGAGAAAAATGACAATGAAAACACGACGACCCAAAACCTATGGGATGGAGCAAAAGCAGCTCTGAGAGGGAAGTTTATACCAATACAATCCTACCTCAAGAAACAAGAAACATCTCAAATAAACAACCTAACCTTACACCTAAAGCAACCAGAGAAAGAAGAACAAAAAAACCCCAAAGTTAGCAGAAGGAAAGAAATCATAAAGACCAGAGCAGAAATAAATGAAAAAGAAATGAAGGAAACAATAGCAAAGATCAATAAAACTAAAAGCTGGTTCTTTGAGAAGATAAACAAAATTGATAAACCATTAGCCAGACTCATCAAGAAAAAAAAGAAGACACAAATCAGTAGAATTAGAAATGAAAAAGGAAACTAACAACTGACACTGCAGAAATACAAAGGATCATGAGAGATTACGACAAGCAACTATATGCCAATAAAATGGACAACCTGGAAGAAATGGACAAATTCTTAGAAAAGCACAACCTCCCGAGTCTGAACCAGGAAGAAATAGAAAATATAAACAGACCAATCACAAGCACTGAAATTGAGACTATGATTAAAAATCATTCAACAAAAAAAAACCCAGGACCAGATGGCTTCACAGGTGAATTCTATCAAACATTTAGCAAAGAGCTAACACCTCTCCTTCTCAAGCTCTTCCAAAACATAGCAGAGGGAGGAACACTCCCAAACTCATTCTACAAGGCCACCATCAGCCTGATACCAAAACCAGACAAAGATGTCCCACAGAAAGAAAACCACAGGCAGTATCACTGATGAAAACAGGTGCAAAAATCCTCAACAAAATACTAGCAAACAGAATCCAACAGCACATTAAAAGGATCACACACCATGATCAAGTGGGGTTTATCCCAAGAATGCAAGGATTCTTCAATATATGCAAATCAATTAATGTGATAAACCATATTAACAAATTGAAGGAGAAAAACCATATGATCATCTCAATAGATGCAGAAAAAGCTTTTGACAAAATTCAACACCCAATTATGATAGACACCCTCCAGAAAGTAGGGTTAGAGGGAACTTACCTCAACATAATAAAGGCCATATATGACAAACCCACAGCCAATATCCTTCTCATGGTGAAAAACTGAAACCATTTCCACTAAGATCAGGAACAAGACAAGGTTGCCCATTCTCACCACTATTATTCAACACAGTGTTGGAAGTTATAGCCACAGCAGTCAGAGAAGAAAAAGAAATAAAAGGAATCCAAATCGGGAAAGAAGAAGTAAAGCTGTCACTGTTTGCAGATGACATGATACTATACATAGAGAATCCTAAAGATGCTATCAGAAAATTACTAGAGCTAATTAACGAGTTTGGTAAAGTAGCAGGATACAAAATTAATGTACAGAAATCTCTGGCATTCCTATACACTAATGATGAAAAATCTGAAACAGAAATGAAGGAAACACTCCCATTTACCATGGCAACAAAAAGAATAAGATACCTAGGAATAAACCTACCTAAGGAGACAAAAGACCTGTATGCAGAAAACCATAAGACACTGATGAAAGAAATCAAAGATGATACAAAGAGATGGAGAGATATACCATGTTCCTGGATTGGAAGAATCAACATTGTGAAAATGACTACACTACCCAAAGCAATCTACAGATTCAACGCAATCCCTATCAAACTACCAATGGCATTTTTCACAGAACTAGAACAAAAAATTTCACAATTTGTATGGAAACACAAAAGACCCCGAATACCAAAGCAATCTTGAGAAAGAAAAATGGAGCTGGAGGAATCAGGCTCCCTGACTTCAGACTATACTACAAAGCTACAGTATTCAAGACAGTATGGTACTGGCACAAAAACAGAAATATAGATCAATGGAACAGGATAGAAAGCCCAGAGATAAACCCACGCACCTATGGTCACCTTATTTTTGATAAAGGAGGCAAGACTATACAATGGAGAAAAGACAGCCTCTTCAATAAGTGATGCTGGGAAAACTGGACAGCTACATGTAAAAGAATGAAATCAGAACACTCCCTAACACCATACACAAAAATAAACTCCAAATGGATTAAAGACCTAAATGTAAGGCCAGACACTATCAAACTCTTAGAGGAAAACCTAGGCAGAACACTCTAGGACATAAATCACAGCAAGATCCTTTTTGACCCACCTCCTAGAGAAATGGAAATAAAAACAAAAATAAACAAATGGGACCTAATGAAGCTTAAAAGCTTTTGCACAGCAAAGGAAACCTTAAACAAGACCAAAAGACAACCCTCAGAATGGGAGAAAATATTTGCAAATGAAGCAACTGACAAAGGATTAACCTCCAAAATTTACAAGCAGCTCATGCAACTGAATATCAAAAAAACAAACAACCCAATCCGAAAATGGGCAGAAGACCTAAATAGACATTCCTCCAAACAAGATATACAGATCACCAACAAACACATGAAACAATGCTCGACATCAGTAATCATTAGAGAAATGCAAATCAAAACTACAATGAGGTATCATCTCACATTGGTCAGAATGGCCATCATCAAAAAATCTACAAACAATAAATGCTGGAGAGGGTGTGGAGAAAAGGGAACCCTCTTGCACTGTTGGTGGGAATGTAAATTGATACAGCCACTATGGAGAACAGTATGCAGGTGCCTTAAGAAACTAAAAATAGAACTACCATACGACCCAGCAATCCTACTACTGGGCATATACCCTGAGAAAACCATAATTCAAAAAGAGTCATGTACCACAATGTTCACTGCAGCTCTATTTACAATAGCCAGGACATGGAAGCAACCTATGTGTCCATCAACAGATGAATGGATAAAGAGGTGTGGTACATATATACAATGGAATATTACTCAGCCATAAAAAAGAAATGAAATTGAGTTATTTGTGGTGAGGTGGATGGACCTAGAGTTTGTCATACAGAGTGAAGTAAGTCAGAAAGAGGAAAACAAAAACCATATGCTGACACATATATATGGAATCTAAAAAAAAAAATGGTTCTTAAGAACCTAGGGTCAGGACAGGAATAAAGATGCAGAAGTAGAGAATGGACTTGAGGATATGGGGAGGGGGAAGGGTAAGCTGGGATGAAGTGAGAGAGTGGCATGGACTTATTACTACCAAATGTAAAACAGATAGCTAGTGGGAAGCAGCCCACTGGGAGCTGTGGGAGGTCAGCTCGGTGCTTTGTGCCCACCTAGAGGGGTGGGATAGGGAGGATGGGAGGGAGACGCAAGAGGAAGGATATACGGGGATATATGTATATGTATAGCTGATTCACTTTGTTATAAAGCAGAAACTAACACACCATTGTAAAGCAATTATACTCCAATAAACATGTTAAAAAAAAGAAAAGATCGTTTGCCACTCACAGTTTCTGCTATGGACTGAATTGTGCCTCCACCCGTCACCTCCCCAAATATCTGTGTTGAAGCCTTAATCTGCAATGGGATTGTATTTGGAGATAAGACTTATAAGAAGGTAATTAAGGTTAAATGAGGTCATAAGGGTGGGGCCCTGATCCAATAGGATTGGTATCCTTTTAAGAAGAGACACCAAAGAGTTTACATGCCCTCTCTCTCTGTCTCTGTCTGTGTCTCCCTCTCTCTCTCTCTGTCTCTGTCTCTCTGTCTCTCTCTGTCCTCCATGGAAGGATGGAAGGACACAGCAAGAGGGCAGCTGCCTACAAGAGAGAAAGAGAGTTCTCACCAGAAACAGAATCTGCTAGCACCTTGATCTTGGACTTCCCAGCCTTCAGAACTGTGAGAAATAAATATGTCATTTAAGCCACCCAGTCTGTGGTGTTTTATTGTGGCAGCCAGAACTGACTAATATTTTTCCAAAGAGATGGGGGCATGCCACACCACACAGGGTCACACAGAGAAGCCCCAGGTTTGGTCAGGAAGCAGAGAGAACAAGGGGAAAACATGGGCAAGTCCTTCTTGTGGATTCTGCAGAAAGAAATGGGTGAGGCAGAGTAAGCAGGCTTAGGATTGGCTAGTTTGAATGATTTCAGCGGGTGCTGGAGTGTAGGGGCTGTCCTGAGCTGTCTGGTACATGGCCCTCGGGTGACTGGGGCAGGGGACAGTGCTTAGGGTATGAGAGCCTGGATTGAGAGTGTGGGCTGGATTGGTTAGTTTGCACATAAAAGGTGCATTCCGTCCCAGGTGAGTCTTTTACTGTCTTTAGGAATCAGCTAACCTGGGAGGCACGGTCTGTCCAGGGTCAGCAAGACCCCAAAATGTCAAAGCATCAGAAAAAAAGGCAGGATTAATGCCAGGTAGAGGAGCAAAGGTGAATGGAGACTAAAGACTACTGGAAAGAGGAGAACACAGCAACCGACTGGTCAGGAAGACCGCTAGGAATCAAGACCCACTGTCGACTACGTGCAAGCACGCAGCTCGCTCGCGGTCTTCCCAGAGCACTTTTTCTGCCTACCTGCTTCGGGTCTTGGCACTCAGATCCTTTAAGAAAGCTGTCGTGCCCTCTCGTCTGGCATTGAAGGACACTGTGCAGACAGGATATGGGATCTCCAAAGCCCTCTGAAGGAGAAGCTCCTTGGATTCCTCTGGAACATCCCCCACCACAAAGTAATAAATGGATTCAACCTGCAGAACAGTGACACCAACAGTTTATTTCCCTGACGCACCCTCGCCGTGAACCAGACTCATCGGCAATATACTCTCTATAAACCTGCCTCTTTAAAAAAATAAGTGGGCAGAAAGAAGAGCAGCACTGCTCAATGTTTCATGACGATGTGCTGGGGCCAAAGTCAGTAAGATATTCAAGGCCCGGTGCTAAGAAGTGTCAGGCTTCGCATGGGAAGGATATGGTTGGTGGATTTGGAGAAGAGCTTCCTCTGAGCCCACGAATAAATTATGCAGGTCAGGAGCGGCTATTCTCAAGTCCATGAATGAAGGAAGTGTCGGCCGGCCACTGGGGGCAGGAAGCTTATTAGCAATTCCCTATGGCGGTGCCAGAATTCTGCAGTGCCGGCTCAGGCATCCTCAGTCTGAGGCCGCGTGTGGGAAGGAGGGCATATTCCCAGCTGGTCTCACCTCCGGGACACACACTCACCTGGGGAGGTGAGGCTGTCCTGACTTCACATGGCCAGTCAGGACCCACACCAGGCCAGGAGTCAGGAAACACACACACACACACACACACACACACACACACACACACACACACACACCAGCTTTAAACCAGGAACCTGGGAGATGCATACCTCACCCAGGTAGGAGACGATGCCAAAGTGGTCCCTACTTAATTTAAAGATGTCGATGCCATCCACTGGGCCCCACCCTTAACCACACTGCTCTAAGGGTCTCCCCTGCCACTGAGGAGTTCTATACCTCGGGCAAGTGGTTTAGGTTCAGTTTCTTCACTTGTGAAAAGGGAGATTATGCAGTTGACTTCATGACTGAGCTTAAACAAGATGGCGTACACTTACGTATGTATATAAATCACAGAAAGTAAAACCACAGGTAAAGCCAGGAACACGTATCATCTAAACCTGCCCCTAAAAGCACCCTAAGTGATTGTCTCCACAGATAACTGGGGCAGAAACCCCCAGCAAATATATTGTGTTTTTTAAAATATTTATATATTTGGCTGTGCTGGCTCTTAGATGTGGCATGCAAACTGTTAGTTGCAGCATGCATGTGGGATCTAGTTCCCTGACCAGGGATCAAACGTGGGCCCCTGCATTGGGAGAGGGGAGTCTTAGCCACTGGACCACCAGGGGAGTCTCTGTATTGTGTTTTAAGGGATAAACAGATGTCACCAGCCCTTTAGGATTCATGAGCTTCTAATCACACATCCCCAGTTAGCTGAAGATAAACAGTCAATTACCTCACCTCGACTTCAAAGCTGTGACTTAAAGCTACCTGGCCCAGAGAGAGGTGGGCTGAGGGTCAGCTCCCAGCTGCTTAGGACACCCGGTCTGTGGCAGCAGGGGGCAGGCTGGGAGTTAGGAGACAGCCGGGGTGGGAGCTGAGCCCAGCCTACTTCAGCAACATTCCTCCCCAGGCTGGGCACAAAGAGTCTTCCTGCCCCCATGACTCTCTCTCTCAGGCCCTTTATCACAAAGTCCCTGATTTTCAGAAGTACCTCATGGGAGGTAAAGACTGAGGAAGGTTGTACATTTCTCCCAGTCAGTCACCTGAGAAGCAGAAAAAACACTAACAGGAGGAAGAAAGTGTTCTCCAGATTCCTGATTATACAACTAATACTGTTCTTCCAGAAAATGCATTCTATGTTGCTCTCTTCCCGGTGTTAGACATTACCTTCTGTAAGACGTCTTGAATAGGCTCCACTGAGCTGCAGTTACTAGTTTTCCAGCTGTGTTGGTGCCCAAGTTTAGCATGAGGACAGCTTCATCCTCTCAGAGGGTCTAAGAACACACATGGCTCAAGACAGGGGAACAGACCCAGGGAGCATATTCTAGGGTTTGGTACATCAACAGGGAAGTGAGTGAGGACAAACAACTCTGGCTGGTCTGTCGGCAGCTTCTGACTCCCTCTGTCTCCACCGCATGCTGTGTAAACACAGCTTCTTTGCTCTGGCAATAACCCAAGAGCCTGAAATCCTCACGCAGAGATGTTTTTTCCCTCGAGACTTCAGCAAACTAGAAATTGCTATAGCCAGCAGTGAGTCAGGATTTCCTTTCCTTCATTAATTAAGGCTATGGGATTATTTACTATTCACTAAGGTCCTTACTCAGCTTCTTAGTTGCCTGTGTTTTCGGTCAACTCTCAGTTATCCGTGCTTCAGATTTCCAGGGATATGCTTTCGCAGAGACCAGCTACCTCACCACCATCTGCACACTGCCTTTCTGCCTCTCCTTTCTGCTCGCATAATGACATTTAGAAAAAGAGAGGACGATAAATGTGCTACCTACTACTATCCCCCCAAATTTGGCAAAATGCCTTTGAAAGTGAAATGGCTTTGAGGTCACCTGCTATTGGGGATGATAAGCTAACATAAATTTGAATTCCTGTTATCATGCCCAGTTTACAGATGAAGAAACTGAGGCCTGGACAGGTTATTTGACCCGGGTGAGCAGCCAGTGAACCCAGCCTGCCTGACCTCAGGAACTTCTGTCCTTGCTTTTTTCAGCCACTGCACTCTGTCAGCTCATCACGGCAAGACTGGTCCTCGCGTGTTAGAGATGATGGTGAATCCCAGAACTGGAGAGGCGAGATCATGCGACAAGAAGGTGGCCAGGGGTGGGCGCTGTTTTCATCTCCTTGGTCCCCACACCATCCAAGGCTCCTACCCCCAATCTCACTACCACTGACCAAAAGTTGGGTCCAGGAGGTTGTCTGGCTCAAGGGAATTACCCTCATGGGAATCCTCACTCCTTAACCAGTACCTCTGTGCTCCTTGAGGGCAAGGGGACCTGGAGCAGCTTCTTCACTGACCAGCATCGCCTTAAATGCTGATTTGTACCGAATTTGATAACACCAGACATAGAAAATATTTGGGTTCCATGTAGCTATTTAACCATGACTCAAAAACCCTTGCCACTTTATACTACGTAAAATAGGTTGAAGCCTTTATGTTTTCACTTGAAATGTCTTATTCTGTTGGGCCACATGTTCTGCAGCTTCCCAAGGTAACCTGCAATCCACCTGACCAAGGAGGCCTTGCCATCTTCCCAGCCATGGGTTTTGGGGAAAAGAAGAACCAAACTGGGAGCAGCTGCTTCCACTCTGCCCGCCGTCTGCTCCAGCCTGTCAGAAGCTCCCAAGGCCTCTGGGTGTAAAAATTCCCGCTTTGCAAGGAAACAAAAATGAAAGTCAACCAGAACAGCAGTGAGAGGTCCAGAAAGTTCTGTCTTATCCTTCATATAACTTTGACCATAACAACAGTGTTGACCAACTCCAGAGCTTGGATCTAACTTCCAGATCTTCCCTGTGCCTGTGGCCGCCCTCCCTGGTTCAGCCCATTTGGATTTTCTGACCGCCCCCACCCCCCGCAAGGTGGTGACTGCCCCTTGCTATTGACCCAGCTCCCTTCTCAGATTCCTCCTAACGCCGTTGACCACCACCAACGTTCCGGCCTCCTGGGCTTCAGGACCCCTATTCCAACCCAACATCCCCATCACAGGCATACAAGGCTCAGCAAATTCACCCACCTGGTCCCATGCAGGCCACCTCCCTTCAATTCAAAAAAACTCAAATCTGTACCATAGCTTGGGGATGGGAATCTCTTGGACCCACCTCTAACCCCAAATCTCAAGAATATCGACATTATTTCCTTTCTATTCCTTCACTGTTCAACAAACATTTATCGAGCCCATGCTAGGCACTGCCATTGCTAGGCAATGCTAAGGCAAAGATGAAAAGATGTGATGCCTGTCTGAGCCGCAGCAAGGAAGAAAATGAAATGCCAGGGTCATGACTGACGCGGCCAGTCCTTCTCACTGCCCAGTGGTGAAGGGTCCTTATGGAATCATGTGGGTCTGCCTCTAATTCACCCACTTAGTCTCTCAGTCAATATGATTTTTTTTTTTTAAAGTGAACAAATTTGTGCCTATCAGGTAGATGGAAGAGAGGATGAGAGAACACAAAGAGAAATACAGGTGGCTTTGAAAGCAGAAGGCAGGTCCCTCCCTTAGGTAGCTGGGAATTGGGGCTTTGGATAAACAGCCATCTCTTTCCTAAGGACCCTTCTCGTCCTGGGTCAGCAGGCCATCCAGGGCCTCCTGACACAGCACCCCTCCTCAAAAAGGCCAGGGAAGCTACCAACTTCCAAAAGACGCATCCAGAGACCAGAGGACGCTGCAGAGTAGAAACCCTGTGCCAGACACATGCCTGGGCTCTGAAGGCAACACCAGCCCCTCTAAACATCTCCTCAGTACTCCACGGGCTGCCCTTCCCATGAACCAGGTTCTGTTTTACAGGGTACACCAGTAATTCATCCATCAATGGTGCTCCTCATGTGCCGCTATGAGATACACGACTTAAACAGACCCCACACTCTGCCCGGGCTCTTCCTGGACCCGAAGGCTCACGCTCTGTCATCTGTCTCTGGTAAACCTTCCTGGCCCGCCCATGGTTACAAAGACCAGTCCTGGAGGCCAGTGGCCTCTGGGCATTCTCCTCCATCGTAACCAAGCACAACAGTCAGCCCTCCCTCTTCACGTGGAACGGGTACAAAACCCCAACTTCCCTGTTAATCTTTGAACACAAGACAATACCCACTTTCTTGGTTCCTCTCAGGATCCACTCACGGAGGGAGATGAAAACTCAAAGCAGGTTATCATGAGCAGGAAAAGACTGGGGTTTTAGATTTACTGTTCAAAACATTTCTTAAGCCTTAAATCCTTTCTGTTCATAGCAAACTGCAGCCACATGGATCAACTGGAAACTCACTGGGGTGGACATGAGGGGCTCAGGGCAGAGCAGCAGGTCTTTATGGGAACCATTTCTCTCCCCACCCCTAACACATGCATGCGTTTCCGGTGTTGTTTTTGGCCGCTCTGCAAGATATGCTGGATCTTAGTTCCCCAACCAAGGATCAGACCCATGCCCCCTGCAGCGGAAGCGCGGAGTCTTAACCACTGGACTGCCAGGGAAGTTCTAGTTTTTAATAGTTTTGTTTTTGTTTTTAAAGTCTCATCTTATTTATGTTTTTTTTTTTTTTTTGGCCACACCGCACAGCATGTGGGATCTTCCCCAGTCAGGGATCGAACCCGTGCCTCCTGCAGTGGAAGTGTGGAGTCTTAATTACTGGACAGCCAGGGAAGTCCCCATGCATGCTTTTCTTTACTCCTCATAAGACATAGAGCATAGCATTTTTATATGTGAGGCAGTTGCATTTACTAAACTTTTCCTCAGGACCACAGCCAGATATAAGCTCTGGGTGGAGAATACCATGGTCTGAATATGTTTAGCATCTTTCATACCCCGTGGTCTCTTCTCAAAAGTTTTCGCATGGCATTTGATGACCAGTGCCTGGACGCTACCTTCTTGGTTATTCCTCTTCTACAGAACTTCCCTGGAACTCACTAAATTGTTACACATTTCCTGGGCTAGGGGAAAACCCCCCAGAGAAGGGAGACATACAAACCAGAGGGAAGTAAAATAGAAAGTCAAGGTCACCAGGAAATCTTGCAGTCAGGTCAGGTTGCCAGAGCCACCTATGACCAGGGAGCCAGGTGAACAGACAAAGAAGGAGAACACCCACGTACGTGCGCGCACACACACACACACACACACACACACACCCAAGAGCCTGTGAAATATTCCATTTCTTGAATGCTTATTAAGGTGTCCAGACATTTGAAATTTTACAGATGTTAAAACAAACTTAAAAGGCCAAAGAACAAAATAGCTTGCATTTCGTTCTTCTTTAATGGGAAACATTTGTTCCTCTGGCTTTCTGAGGATAAACAGTATGTTTCCAATTTCAAACCATCACCCTCAGTATCAATAAACACGGTTTGGTGACCACTTGGAGCTCTCCTTTCAAGGTGCCAGCACATGGCCACCTTGCCCAAGAAAGGACTTCTTAATGCAGCAGAGTAAAGCCTGAAAACTGCAGAATCCCTGGGATTCCAGAGTGGAAGAAGCAAGTAAGTATTAATTAATATTAATCAATTAGTAAGGATTAGTTAAGCATCTGTATCCCAAAAGAAAGCAGACCTATCCCTACCTGGGGAGTAAGGCTGGCCTAAGGACCTCATGTGACCAGAGTACTTCCTCTCTAGCCTGTCACTACCCTTAACAGTCCCACCATTAGAGCTGCTCACAAAAACACACACTCTTTATGACAGACTCTAACTCCATCCACCTCACTACAAATACCTCCATTGGATGGAGTTAGAGTCTGTCATACAGAGTGAAGTAAGTCAGAAAGAGAAAAACAAATACAGTATGCTAACACATATATATGGAATCTAAGGAAAAAAAAAAAAAAGGTCATGAAGAACCTAGTGGCAAGACAGGAATTAAGACACAGACCTACTAGAGAATGGACTTGAGGATGGGGGAGGGGGAGGGGTGAGATCTGACAGGGTGAGAGAGTGGCATGGACATATATACACTACCAAATGTAAAACAGATAGCTAGTGGGAAGCAGCCGCATAGCACATGGAGATCAGCTCAGTGCTTTGTGACCACCTAGAGGGGTGGGATAGGGAGGGTGGGAGGGAGGGAGATGCAAGAGGGAAGAGATATGGGAACATATGTATATGTAAAACTGACTCACTTTGTTATAAAGCAGAAACTAACACACCATTGTAAAGCAATTATACTCCAATAAAGATGTTTAAAAAAACACACACACACTCTTGTGGCTAAAAGAGATATAAAACACCACCAGTTAATCACTTCTTCCAGGTAAAGCTTTATATCCTAAAGGTCCCTATCAAAAAGCTTATGTGAATGCATCAGCATTCAAGAACGGATGACACACTGGCTGGGATACACTTCACCTTGGAAAGCACATGATGGACCCATCTGTGAAGAAGAGGAACTGGGAAAGATTCAGAGCATGGATGCTGGGGAAACCCTATTTCCTCATCCTCAAGGTTCAGTGAGGAGTCTTCCAACCTCTCCTCCCATAAGAGATGGGTTTATCTAATTGTCAGGAGAGCAAGAGTGGAACTGAAGCATTAGAGATGCACACTGACGGCCTCATTCCCTTCCTTTCTCGATGCTTGGGGGCTGGGAGCAGCACGTGGCTCTCCTGGCAGCGGCTAAATGAGGGTCTGCCCTGCGGCCCCAGTGACGCCCCCCAGGGGAAGCCCAGCCAGGCTCAGGTGTTAGAGTCTCATTTTGGTTGGTCCAGCTCTGCCATCACCAGAGATGCTCTTTTGATCCCTATCTGGGGCCTGTCACCTATTTATCAATTGGTTCCAAATTCAGAGGTGAACAGGATTAAGACTGCTGGGGCTCTTGAATGCCAAGGATGCAGTCTCTGTGGGATGCAGCTGGAAGGGCCCAAGCTCAGCTGGAAGGCAGTATGCGGATACTGAGTGTGAAGGAATAAGCGTGAAGCCACCTTCGTGACGTGGGAGCAGACACGGACACACACTTACCGATTCGTCTTTCCCCGCCTCCAGCAGAGCGTCTAAGTGGCTAGTCTGGCTCAGAGCCAGCTCAAAAGGCGATTTCTCAACCCAGCTGATGGCAGCGGCTATGGATTGTGCCGTCACAGGAACAGCACCTTCCTGCCATTTCACAGGCTCTTGAGAAACCCTGAAAGGGACCGCATGGGGCTGTCACTGGCAGTGGTCAATGTAGCTGTCAGCCCTCAGTCTCACAGCTACGAGCAGCAAGACACCCAATGTCACCAGAGCTGAGAGAAAGAAAACACAGCTCCCAGCCCTCTCAAAGTTACCGAGAAAACAGGCGAGCTGTTTAAGGCAGGTTTCCAAAGCACTATGACCTTCCATAAGCTGTACTGACTGGGAAAAACAACGTTTACAGGATAATTTAAAAATCTCAAAAATTCGAACATTAACAATTGCATTAAAATTACTGAGGAACGTGCACAGGGAACTACACTCAGTATCTTGTAATAACCTATAATGGAAAAGAATCTAAAAAGGAATATATATATACACATATATAAAACTGAATCACTTTGCTGTATACCTGAAACTAACATCACATTGTAAATCAACTATATTTCAATAAAAAATTTTTAATGTCAATATTATTGAGGAAAGTTATTTTCATAAATAGGAAGGTTTAGATGCAACAGTCTTCTGTGAATAGTAAGTTTATAAGGATTCACAGCATTAAGATTTGCAAATCAGCAACAATTTTGTTACTCCACAATTTTATTTCTAATTCTTTTATTACATTGTTTTCATTGTTCTGAAAGATTCCCATCAGTTACCTTTTTTGGATCAAAAATAGTATTGTTTTGAGTTCAGTAGAGCATAAGTTTTTAAATCCTGGGACATTTTTATTCAATCATTTAATTTGAGCTTAGAAATGTGATGGAATAGCCCCAAAAAACAAGGGCCACTTGAGTTTATCTCTGTGTTTATAATTAAATGAATTTTATGAATCACTTATGCATTTGTAATTATAAGAATTACGTAAATCCTGGACTAAATGAATCAGCCTGATTTGCCCCTCCTAGCCCACCTCCAGATACAGAGGCTGCCTTACCTCTGTGTGGCCCATTGGGTAGAGAATCTGGCTGAGTGGCATCTATGCTATAGCACACATTTCCAAGGAAGCTAAAGCACTGTAGACTTAATCACTTAATTCTTTCAATAATATAACTGCGACAGAAATAGAAACCTGGGATAGAACACAATTAGGCAGCATCCTCAAAGGTGTCATCTGTTTAGCTGAAAATATTTTACTTAAAAAAGAAAAACTCAATTAGATAGATGTCCCTCTCATCCAGATGTTTTCTGTCAGGGAAGTACAGCCACTGTTCCACATGAGAAGTCAGTGCTGAAGTCCAAATTCTCTTGAATTCAAGAATCTGTAAAAAATTGATTGTGAAAACTCTGAAATATGGGTAAGTCTATAAAGCCAGCCACCTGTTGTTCTGATTAAAGGGGGTCAACTTACAGGGGAAATCAATTTGAGCTGCAAACTCAATCTGAAAAGCAGTGAAATTTGTGACCCTGGAATTCATTATTGAACCTAAAGTGTAAAACGTGTGAAGGAATTTTAATTTTAAGAATTTATATTCTTATATTTTGACCTTGCCATACCATACACTGAAAAAAAGAATGTTTTAAAGTCTCTTCTAATTTGAAAACTAAGATGCCATATACAAAGCAGATAAAAGTTTTTAAGATTTACTCATTGTGGGTTTTCTGCTGGAATGATATATTCTAGGAAATTACAAGATTATAGCTCCTCCCTCCCCACAGATCTAACTGTGTTAGTTATGCTCCTTAACTCCAAATACATGAAAATTACTCATGAAGTTTCAGGGAAATACTCCTTTCCTATGGGAACTCACCATATGATATTGAACTTGGCTATGTGAGCCACCTGCTCCTGGAGGACCATGATTAGAGCATCTTGGCACAGATTAAGCTCCTCCTCCAGCATGCCGCCAAAATCCAGCACTATGGTGATGCACCGTTCCAAGATGACACCGAATATCTGCCTGCTGTTGCTGGTGAGCCAGTCCATCCGCTGCTTGTAGCTCTCCACAGCTTGTGTTAAGTGTTCCACGTACTGATAGATCAGTTCTGATTTGGCTGTCAACTTAATGAAAATAAAAGTGACAAAATAAAATAAAATTAATAAAAGCACACCAAATCAAGTCATTTGAACCACACTGCAGCCAGGAACAATAGGGCCCACTGAGTCATGGGCTATGCCATCAAGAACTGTACATTAATAACAGTTTCATAGATGATCCTTCAAACTCCACATAATCCAGGAGGAAGTCTTCCAATCTTTCAACTGAAAAACCCTTGGATAATTCCCCATAGAAGGAAACATGGTGATGAAATCTATTCAAAAATATAGCACTCTTTTTATAAAAATGTGTTTCCAGATTGTGTTTAATCTTTCTAGTTACAGAATTATTTTTATCTGAAGATGCTCAGGGGTACTTCAAGAAATTAGGTAGAAGAAAAGAGAGATCAGCAAAGGCAGAGGGGAAAAAAGTTCCTAAAGGAACTAGAAAAAGATGAACAAACAAAACATGGAGTTAGTAGAAAGAAGGAAATCATAAAGATCAGAGCAGAAATAAATGAAACAGAGACTAAAGAAGCAAGAGAAAATAACAACGAAACTAAGAGTTGGTTCTTTGAAAAGATAAACAAAACTGATAAACCTTTAGCCAGACTCATAGAGAAAAAAAGAGAGTGTCCAAATGAATAAAACCAGTAATGAAAAAGAAAAACTTACAACCAACACTACAGAAATATAAAGGATCATAAAAGATTGTTATGAACAACTATACACCAATAAAATGAAGAAATGCACAAATCTCCCAGATGGAACCAGGAAGAAACAGAAAATATGAACAGGCCAATTATCAGTAATGAAATTGAATCAGTAATAAAAAATATCCCAACAACTCCCCCAAAACAAAAGTCTAGAACCAGATGGCTTCACAGGTGAATTCTACCAAACATTTAGAGGAGAGTTAACACCTATCCTTCTCAAACTATTCCAAAAAAATTGCAAAGGAAAGAACACTTCCAAACTCATTCTACCAGGCCAGCATCACCCTGATACCAAAACCAGATTATAACAAAAAGAGAAAATTACAGGCTTATCACTGATTAACATAGATGCAAAAATCTTCAACAAAATATTAGCAAACCAAATCCAAAAATACATTAAATGGATCATATATCATGATCAAGTGGGATTTATCCCAGAGATGCAAGGATGGTTCAGTACCTGCAAATCAATAAGTGTGATATACCACTTTAACAAACTGAAGAATAAAAATCATATTATCATCTCAATGGATGCAGAAAAAGCTTTTGACAAAACTTAACATCCATTTATGATTAAAAAAAAAAAACTCTCCACAAAGTGGATATAGAGGGAACATACCTCGACAAAATAAAGGCCATATATGATAAACCTATAGCTAACAGCATACTTGATGGTGAAAAGCTGAAAGCATTTCCTCTAAGATCAGGAACAAGACCAGGATGCCTGCTCTTGCTTTAATTCAACATAGTATTGTAAGTCTTAGCCAGAGCAATCAGACAAAAAAGAAATAAAAGGAATTCAAATTGGAAAGGAAGAAGTAAAACTGTCACTATTTGCAAATGACATGATATTACACATAGAAAATCCTAAAGACACCACCAAAAAACTACCAGAGTTCATCAATGAATTCAGGATACAAAATTAGTATACAGAAATTTGTTGTAGTTCTATACACTAACAATGAACTACCAGAAAGAGAAATTAAGAAAACAATCCCATTTACTATCACATCAAAAAGAATAAAATACCTAGGAATAAATCTAAGGAGGTAAAAGTAAAAACACCTGTACTCAGAAAACTATTAAGACACTAATGAAAGAAATTAAAGATGACACAAACAGATAGAAAGATACACTGTGTTCATGGATTGGAAGAATTAATATTGTTAAAATGACCATACTACCCAAGGCAACCTATATATTTAATGCCAGCGTTATCAAAATACCAATGGCATTTTTCACAGAACTAGAACAAATAATTTCAAAATTTGTATGAAAACACAAAAGACCGTGAATAGCCGAAGAAATCTTTAGAAAGAAGAACAGAGCTGGAGGTATCATGTTCCCTGACTTCAGACTATACTACAAAGCCAGCAATCAAAACAGTATGGTACTGGCACAAAAACAGACACGTAGATCAATGACGCAGAACAGACAGCCCAGAAATAAATCCATGCATTTATGGTCAATTAATTTATGACAAAAGAGGCAAGAATATACAATTGGGAAAAGACACTCCTTTCAATAAGTGGTGCTGGGAAAACTAGACAGCTACTTGTAAAAGAATAAAATTAGAATATTTTCTCACACTGCATACAAAAATAACCTCAAAATGAATTAAAGACCTAAATGTAATACTGGAAACCATAAAACTCCTAGGGGAAAACACAGGCAGAACACTCTCTGACATAAATCGCAGCAATATCTTTTTGAATCTGTCTCCTAAGGCAAAGGAAACAAAAGCAAAAGTGAATAAATGGGACCTAATTAAACTGAAAAGCTTTTGCACAGCATATGAAACCACTGGCAAAATGAAAAGATAACCTTCTGAATGGGAGAAAATATTTGCAAATGATATGACTGATAAGGGATTAATATCCAAAATATATAGTCATACAAATCAATATCAAAAAAACAAACAACTCGCTCTCTGCCCTGGGTCGCCGCAGCCTCCGCCGCTTTCAGGCCTAGCAGCCTGAAGAAAAAAAAAGAAAAGAAAAAAAACCCGGAAACGCTTTTAAAGCTTTTAAAAAAAAAAAAAGAAAGAAAGAAAAAGAGCGAATCCTCCTCAGGACAACCCGCGGGGTAGTCACTTCGGCACGCTTCCGACCTGCCCCCCCACGCCGCCGCCGCCGCCGCCCCTGGGCGTCCGTCAGTCCCCGCCCGTCGGCCCGGTGGTGAGCCGCTCGCGCGCCCGCGTCCACGCGCCTTCGCCCGCCGCCCGGCAGCGTCACGTGGCAGCCCCGCGCCAGCCACACCCGCCCCCAGCGCGCCGGCCTCCGCGCTGCACGTGTCCGCGCTGCCCTTCGCCTCCCCGGCGTGGGTGGCGCCTGCGCGTTCCGGCAGCCTGGGGGCTTGCCGACTCGACACTGACAACTATTTGGTTTCCCTCTTCCCCGGGCTGCCGTAATCTTAAACCGCTGGGAGCCCGAGGCCTATATTTATAGAGAAACGCACGTTCCGGAGGCCGCCGTGGGCACCACGGGGTTGCCTCTGGAAGAATTTTTGTAATTTGGAGGACAGTCCCCGTTTTACTTTTTTTCATTTTTTGAAATTAGGAGCTTCCAGACCAGGACAGCTGAAAATTGCAAACTCCCAGGGAGGGCCATATTGTTTTTGAGAGCCTTTTGTCTGCGGTTTGGCAGTCTCCTCCGAGCAGCCCCCAGACTCCTCTCCGGCCCGCGGAGCCGACTCCAGCTTCTCTGAGCTTCACTGCCACCTGTGAGCCGCGGCATGGGCCACAGCTCGGAGCGGAGCCCCCTTTGTCCTGTGTGGTCCCTCTAAGAAGTCCTCCTGGCGGGGCTCGGGGTGGTGGGGAGATGAACGCTGCGGCCAGCAGCTACCCCATGGCCTCCCTGTACGTGGGTGACCTGCACTCGGACATCACCGAGGCCATGCTGAACGAAGAGTTCAGTCCTGCGGGGCCTGTGCTATCCATCTGGGTCTGCCGCGATATGATCACCCGCCGCTCCCTGGGTTATGCCTACGTCAACTTCCGGCAGCCGGCTGATGCTGAGCGGGCTTTGGATACCATGAACTTTGATGTGATTAACAGAAAGCCAATCCGTATCATGTGGTCTCAGAGGGATCCCTCTCTGAGAAAATCTGGCGTGGGAAACGTCTTCATCAAGAACCTGGACAAATCTATAGATAACAAGGCACTTTATGATACTTTTTCTGCTTTTGGAAACATTCTGTCCTGCAAGGTGGTGTGTGATGAGAACGGCTCTAAGGGTTACGTCTTTGTCCACTTCGAGACCCAGGAGGCTGCCGACAAGGCCATCGAGAGGATGAACGGCATGCTCCTCAATGACCACAAAGTGTTTGTGGGCAGATTCAAGTCTCGAAAAGAGCGGGAAGCTGAGCTTGGAGCCAAAGCCAAGGAATTCACCAATGTTTGTATCAAAAACTCTGGGGAAGAGGTGGATGATGAGAGTCTGAAAGAGCTATTCAGCCAGTTTGGTAAGACTCTAAGTGTCAAGGTGACGAGAGATCCCAGTGGGAAATCCAAAGGCTTTGGCTTTGTGAGTTATGAAAAGCACGAGGATTCCAATAAGGCCGTGGAAGAGATGAATGGAAAAGAAATCAGTGGGAAAGTCATTCCCATTTCCACAGAAGAAAGTGCAACAGCAGGCCAAGTTAAAGCGAGAATTTGAACAGCCGAAACAGGAGAGAATTAGTCGCTATCAGGGGTGAATCTCTACATTTAGAACTTGGATGACACCATTGATGATGAGAAGTTAAGGAAAGAGTTTTCTCCTTTTGGATCAATCACCAATGCTAAGGTGATGCTGGAGGGTGGGAGAAGCAAAGGGTTTGGCTTTGTCTGCTTCTCATCCCCTGAAGAGGCAACCAAAGCAGTCACAGAGATGAACAGACGCATCGTGGGCTCCAAGCCACTGTATGTCACCCTGGCCCAGAGAAGGGAAGAGAGAAAGGCTCACCTGACCAACCAGTATATGCATTGGGTGGTCGGGATTAGAGCGCTCCCCGCCAATGCCATCTTAAATCAGTTCCAGCCTGCAGCTGGGGGCTACTTTGTGCCAGCAGTTCCACAGGCTCAGGGAAGACCTCCATATTACCTAACCAGTTAGCACAGATGAGGCCTAATCCACGCTGGCAGCAAGGTGGGAGACCTCGAGGCTTCCAAGGAATGCCAAGTGCTATATGCCAGTCTGGGCGTCGTCCAGCTCTTCGCCATCTGGCTCCAGCTGGTAATGCTCTGGCCTCTCGCGGCCTCCCTACTACCACTCAGAGTCGGGTCTGAGTGCCCAGACCGCTTGGCTATGGACTTTGGTGGGGCTGGTGCTGCCCAGCAAGGGCCGACTGACAGCTGCCAGTCTGGAGGTGTTCCCGCAGCTGTGCAGAGCCTAGCGCCTCGTGCTGCTGTTGCTGTCACTGCTCCTCGGGCTGTTGCACCTTACAAATATGCCTCCGGTGTCCGCAGCCCTCACCCTGCCATCCGGCCCCTGCAGGCACCCCAGCCTGCGGTCCATGTGCAGGGGCAGGAGCCGCTGACCGCCGCCATGCTGGCCGCAGCACCCCCCCAGGAACAGAAGCAGATGCTGGGTGAACGTTTGTTCCCGCTCATCCAGACGATGCACTCAAACCTGGCCGGGAAGATTACGGGGATGCTGCTGGAGATTGACAGCTCGGAGCTGCTGCACATGCTGGAGTCCCCGAGTCTCTCCGCTCCAACGTGGATGAAGCTGTGGCGGTCCTACAGGCTCATCATGCCAAGAAAGAAGGTGCCCAGAAGGTGGGCGCTGTTGCTGCTGCTGCCTCTTAGACAAGGACAAAACGATTCACAAGCCAAATAACCCCTCATGGAATTCAGCTCAAGGTTTGAAGACGCCCTAGCTTGTCCTATGGACCTCAACACCAAGAACCACAAATTGCAAATTTAATAGGTCATTTTGTATCAAAAGGTCAATTCTGAAGTGCCTAGAATTTTTCAATTGAAAGATTATATTCTCTGGGTTCTGATATGGCGCAGACAGTGTTAACTTTTTTTTTTCTATTTTGAGTTTTGATTTTTTTCCCCCCAGAAATTGGTTTTATTTGATGTATCCAAGTCTTAAGTTTCTCAATAAAGAAAAAAACTCCATAAAAAAAAAACTCAATTAAAAAAATGGGCAGAAGATCTAAATAGACATTTTCCCAAAGAAGACATACAGATGGTCAACAGGCACATGAAAAGATGCTCAACGTCACTAATCATCAGAGAAATGCAAATCAAAACCACAATGAGATATCAGCTCACACCTGTCAGAATGGCTATCATCAAAAAGACCACAAATAACAAATGCTCAGGAAATGGAGATAACGGAACCCTCCTGCACTGTTGGTGGGATGTAATTGGTGCAGCCACTATGAAAAACAGTATGGAAGTTCTTCAAAAAACTAAAAATAGAACTGGCATATAATCCAGCAATTCTCCTGGGTATATATCCAAAGAAAATGAAAACACTAATTTGTAGGTATACATGCAGCCCAGTGTTCATAGCAGCATTATTTACAGCAGCCAGATAATGGAAGATATGGAAGCAACCTAAGTATCCATCAACATATGAATGGATAAAGGAGATGTGATATATATATACATATATCACACAATAGAATAGAATATTTTTCAGGTAGAATTTTACTCAGCCATAAATAGAATATTACTCAGCCATAAAAAATAATGAAAGCTTGCCATTTGCAACAACATGGATGGATTTGGAAGGTATTATGCTCAGTGAAATAAGTCAGACAGAGAAAGACAAATATTGTATGTAATCACATGTGGAATCTGAAAAATAAAACAAATGAATATAACAAAAAATGCATCTGTATCATATTTGCATCTGGCGTTGAATTGTATCATTTCATAAATGACATCAAATTTGTATTCAACCTAGAGATTATCATACTAAGTGAAGTCAGACAAGAAAGACAAATATCATTTGATATCACTTATATGTGGAATTTTTAAAAATGATACAAATGGACCTATTTACAGGACGGAAACAGACTCAACAGACTTTGAGAACAAACTTATGGTTACCAAAGGGGAAAGGTGGTGGGGGGAGGATAAATCAGGAGTTTGGGATTAACATATACACACTACTATATATAAAATCAACAAGGACCTACTGTATAACACAGGGAACTCTACTCAATAATATGTAAAAACATATGGGAAAAGAATCTGAAAAAGAATGGATATGTGTATATGTATAACTAAATCACTTTGCTGTACACCTGAAACTAACACAACATTGTCAATCAACAATGTACTCTAATAAAAAATAAAAATTAAATTTTAAAAATTTGTATTCAACAAATCTAGATAAAATTCAGAGACTCCAGAGAAAACTGGGTTGGGCTGGGGGAGAAATTAGGTAGAAGAAAAGAGAGATCAGCAAAGGCAGATGAAAAAGAAAGTCTCACTGAAACATCTGCCTAAGCATAATATGCCAAAAATATTTCTGAAAATGCTTCTAAACATGCCAGCACATCTGCCTGGCTTCCTCTAAGGGATGCCACCCCACTACCCATCCTCCCGCTCACAGCCTTTGTCCTATGTCCTCTTGTCTCTCAGGCCAAGCTCCCCTGTACCTGGATTACTTGATCACCCAGAGCTGCCACCCACACTCTAGGGGCTGCCCCTGAAAGGTGACTTACAAATAAAGCATCGTTCACACAGGTCAGGCAAAATCGTGCAAGGCCTTTCAGGGTGTAGGGAGGCAGGAGACAGACAAAAGGAATAAGAAAAAAGTGTGCCCTATGCTGTGAAGAATCAGATGTTAAAAGATCTGGTACTTAAAAAAAAAACAAAAATAACAACTTTAATAATCTTCACAACACCCCCAAACACCTAAATGGTTAAGGAAAATGTGTCTTCGGAACACACCATGTAATTCTACATTTTCATGCTGGCCCCTCTGCCTTCAACTCCTTTCGTTCTCATCCCAGCCCCCTCCAAGCGCCCCCGTGTCTCTCAAGCTTATTCCTGAAGCACCAGCATTGCCTTCTGCTGCTTTCCACGGCTCCCTAATGCAGAATTCCTAACTCCCTCACCAGAGTTCACGGAACTTACTACACACCTCTACCATAACACAGAATCCAGGGTGGGACCATGTCATAGGGGCTGTGCGGGTGGAATTAGATGGCAAAGACAGACATTTTCAATATTGCCACATTGATTTTAAGGTGGTTCAGATTAAAAAGCTGTGCAGTGCCACCAAATAAAATAAAATAAAAGTAATGTACAGTTTTTAAATGTTAAGAAATAACCATCCAGGTGGTACATGAATGTACAGTGACATGAAAAAGTATCCATGAAGCAACATGATGGGACGTGTGTCTCTGGAGCTCCCTGTGGTGGCCGGGGTGTGCACAGCGCCTGACGTGTTAAGGGCGCGCAGGAATCACGTGTTGAATTGCTGGGAATGAAGGATTCCAGTAAGAGGTGCCGCTCAATCTCTGTCCACTACTACCTGCATCAGGGGTCCTCTATTCCTAGAGCATCTACCAGATAACAGCAGCTTGCGCTTGCCTTTCAGCTAACTTCTGTCATACTGCTTTGTTTCTTTATTTCCCAGGCAAAACAAAGTGTTGATATGCAAAGGTTTTCACCTCTGGTCAAGACCTTTCTGCTCTCATCTCTAATGGGTCAAGTGCTTCTCTCCCCAGTTCCTGGGCCGTGGCATTCACCACTGTCTACACACAGTCAGAAGAAATCCTCCAGCCCTGATAAGGCCTTGGCCTGCCTGCCTCTCCATGTAGACCTCAGCAGCGTGTCCCAGGCCCTGGCCATCGAGGGAACTCCGACTTACATTGTACACTCTGCCATCTTCCGTTGTGTAGATCCGTGGAAACAGGCCGTCTGCATACCGGGAAGCCACAAGTCTCCCCAGAGACGTCACATAATCTGCATGTTTATAAAGAAAAGCAGTCAAAATGGTACATTATCAACACTTATTTTATTTCAAAATGTTTTTCTCTGACATCAGATTATATCCCCAGGGACACCAAAAATCCGTGATGCTTAGTATTCTGTTCTAGATAATGAAGTATTTCTAGGTGCTATGATAAATGTGACTGTTTATGACATGTGAAATCCTGTAATGCATGAATGAATGGCGAGGAAGAACAGGGTTTGTTTCTTGGTCTCCTGGTTCTTTTGTCCAGAATGATTAAGGCAGAGGTCAAAAAGATGACATAGAAACTGTGTTTAATTCTGGAAATCTTTTATTCAGGACTTGGGCTTAGTTTTCAGAATTTTAAAAATTAAACTTAGATATTATCTACTGTTCTCTCGAGTGGGGATTCGTGAATAAATGAGTGAGTTGAAGCAAGTAGGGAACAGAGTCAGAACACTCATACAGGATGTCAAGACCACTTTCCTCTCAGAGCATATGCTCAGCTGTTCAACATCCATCCCATAAACACTCATTGAGCACCCGCTATGTGCTAGACACAGTGCTTACAGAATGGGAGTACAGTGCTTCCTGAAACATATGTTTACTCCTTCGCAGAACTAACAGAAGGTTTCAAGGACTAATTATGACTTGGCAGGACAGAGATGAGGTAAGGCTTCATGGAGCTGTTTTATTGTGATAATTATTTTATTGTTGTTGTTATTGTTAGTATTATTAAGTCCCAAAGGTGGTAGAGAAAGTGGTGGTACTCTTCGATCCAACACTTCCTTTCCTTTGCCTTTCTAGGGAGGCAGGATCACAGCCTACTTGGGAAAGGCAGAAGGGGCAAGGCTGAATTTTAGAGACCAGGTTTGGTCCCAAATCACCAGGAATGATAAAATTCACAAGTCTTTAAGTTCAATGTCCATAATAGTAAAGAGCAAAGAATGGATACTTGAATCCCATCAGCAATAACCTCACTCAGTAAATCTCTCAGTCTTTAAAATCTTCATTTCTAAGATTTCAACATCTTGACTGACATTTACAGAGCAGCTTCAAATCACCAGTAGCATTCTCTCTTTACCTAAGACATTTATCTGGAGTCAGGAGAGAGGGCTATTTTCTGAGAATTGAAGAAGATGAATCTACATAAGGCTCCATAGCTGTATTGCCAATTAAAATTAAAGCATTGTGAATTCCCCATCCAATAATGGTGAAGTAGATTTTATTGGCTAACTCTCACACAGAAAAAAATTATAAGCCCTGGACAAAATATTAAAATAGCTACTTGAAGGCACTAGAGAGCAATCAAGAACAGGCAGAAACTGGAGTAGCATTAATCCTTGAAAAAAGGAAACTGGTGAGATTTGCATTTATTTAATAAGGGAGGCAGAGTTTGGAGTTTGAGTCCAACCAAGTTAACTGCTTGCTAGAATAAGAATCAGCTCTCCACCCATCAACTGGTAAGTGGATAAACAAACTGTGGAATATCCATACAATTCATCTCCTGATTTTATTTGGCCATAACATGAATAAAGTTCTGGTACATGCTACAACATGGATGAATCTTAAAAACATCACATTAAGTGAAAGATGTCAGGGACTTCCCTGGTGGCACAGTGGTTAAGAATCCGCCTGCCAATGCAGGGGACACGGGTTCAAGCCCTGGTCCGGGAAGATCCCCCATGCCGCAGAGCAACTAAGCCCGTGCACCACAACGACTGAGCCTGCGCTCTAGAGCCTGCAAGCCACAACTACTGAGCCCATGTGCCACAACTACTGAAGCCCATGCACCTAGAGCTCGTGCTCCACAACAAGAGAAGCCACCGTAATGAGAAGACCGCGCACCGCAACGAAGAGTAGCCCCCACTCGCCACAACTAGAGAAAGCCCACACGCAGCAACGAAGACCCAACTCAGCCAAAAATTAATTAATTAATTAATTAATTTTTAAAAAGTGAAAGATGTCAGTCACAAAACACCACATATTATATGACTCCATTTATATAAAATGTCCAGAACAAGAAAATCTATAGCAACAGAAAGTAGACTGCTTTGGGCTGGGGCCTGATGGGCAGGGTGCATAGCTAAGAAGTACACGGTTTCTTTCTGCGGTGATGAAAATGTTCTAAAGTTGACTGTGATGATGGTTGCACATATCTGTAAATATTGAATTGCACACTTTAAATGGGTGAATCGTATAGTATGTGAATTACATCTCAATAAAGCTGTTATTTTTTAAAAAGCAGATATGAGAATCTAGCTGTTTTCTATTGGGACAAATATTAAAGGGATTTGCAAAAATGTAAAACAGTGCCACTCTTCTCACTACCATTTTTATTTTAAAAAACATATTTTTCTTAAAAATGTTATGTTAACATATAATGGGTTTGTTACTTTTAAATGAATTAATAAATATTTTTAAGGGTTTTAGTTTTAACTTCCAATATGATAAATATCAACAGATGTAAAATGCATAAATTCTTGTAAGAGATTAAAAATGAGGACATGATATGAAAGTGTATAAAGGAGATGTAATGAACTGAATAAAGAAACATAAGGGTAAAAACATTTACATACTAATATAGGTAATCAATTCTAATGACAGTGGATTTCCCATCAGAAATCACAGAGGCCAGAAGGAAGTGGCACAATGTCTTTTAAGTGCTAAAAGAAAAGAACTGTCAACCCCAAATCTTGTATCTGGTGGAATTATTCTTCAGGAATGAAGGAGAAATAAAGATATTGTCAGACAAAGAAAAAAAAATGTTGCTAGCAGAGCTATTCTTACAGAATAAATAAAGGAAGTTCTATAAACAGGAAGGAGATGATAAAAGAAAGAACCCTGAAACATCAGAAAGGAAGAACACAGTAAGCATAAATATGGGTAAATAAAACAGACTTTCTCTTCTTGAATTTTCTAAATTGCTCGATGGTTGAATCAAAAAGTATAGTACAGCCTAATGTGATTCTCAATGTATGAAGAAAAATAATAAAGCATATTATAAATGAGGAGATTAAAGGCACATAAAGGGAAATAGTTACCATTCTTCATTCAAACTGATAAAATGCTGACACCAGTAGACTTTGATAAGTAACGTATTTATAATGTAATACCTAGCACAACCACTAAAAGAGCTGTGTGAAGAGATACACTCAAAAAATACTATAGATAAATTTTTTTAAATTCTGAAAAATGTTTAAGTAACCCAAAGATAGGCAAGAAAAAGAAATAAATGGAAAACAGAGGAAAAAAACAGAAAACAAAAAATAAAATGTCAGACAAACTCTAACATATAAATAATTACATTAAATATAATTGGTCTAGATACAACAATTAAAAGAGATTGGCAAAGAGGATTTAAAAACTGACCCAATAATAAGGTGTCTATAAAAACTTGCTTCAGATATAATGATATATAAGTTAAAAGTAAAAGGACAAAAAAGATAAGTCATGTAAATATTAAAGAAAAGAAAGCAGGATTGACCATATTGATGTAAAAAAAGTAAACTACAGAGCAAAGAATATTACTAAGGATAGAGGAGAACATTATATAATTATAAAAGTGTCAATCCACCAGGAAGACTTCACAATTCTAAATGTACATGCACCAAACAATAGAGCTGCAAATATGTAAAGTAAAAACTGATAGAACTGAAAGTAGAAACAGACAAATCCACAATTACAGTTGGAGATTTCAATATCACTCCTGTCAACAATTGATAGAATAACTAAACAGAAAATCAGCAAGAATACTCAACAACACCATCATAAACAGGATCTAACTGGCATTTATTTTAAAAAATACTCCATACAACAACAGAAGAATACACATTCAAGTACCACAGAATATATACCAAGGTAAACCATATCCAGGGCTAGAAAACAAACCTCGAAAAATTTAAAAGAATTGAAACTGAGTATGTTCTCTGTCCACAGTGGAAACAAACTAGAAATCAATAACAAAAAGATAAGAGAAAAATCTCGAAACTCTTGGAAACTAAATAACATGCTTCTAAAAAAAAAAAAAAAAAATCCTTGAATCAAAGAAGTCTCAACAGAAATAAAAAATACTTTCTTAACTGAAATGATATACAATGAAATGAACTGATAATGAAATGAAATGATAATACAACATATGAAAATTTGAGCAGTCTCAAAGAGAGAAATTTATAGCACTAAATCCTGACATAAGAAGAGCTGAAAAGTCCCAGATCAATAATCTAAAGCTCCCACCTGAAGAAACTAGAAAAAGAAGAGCAAAATAAAATCCAAAGCATGCAGAGGGAAATAATAAAGATCAAGGCAGAAATCAATGCAATTAAACAAAGAAAAATAGAGAAAATTAATTAAATTAAAAACTGGTATTTTAATAAGATCAATAAAATTGACAAACCCCTAGCAAGACTGACAAAGATAAAAAGATAGAAGACATGAATTACTGATACCAGGAATGAAACAGGGACTATCACTTAAAACCCTACAGACATCAAAAGAATAATGGAATACTACAAACAACTCTGCACACATAAATTAAACAACTTAGATGAAATGAATCAATTCCTCAAAAAACGCAAACTACCACAACTCACTCAATACAAAATAGATCATTTGAATAGTCCTATACCTTATTAAGGAAAGAAATTTGTAATTTAAAAACTTCTAGAAAAAGAAATCCCCAGGCTTGGATAGGTTCTCTGGATAATTCTACTGAACACAGAAAGAATTAAATTCTATACAATATTTTCCAGAAAATAGAAGACAAGGGAACATTTCCCAACTCATTTTATGAAGCCAGCATTACCCTGATACCAAAACCTGACAAAGGCAGTATAAAGGAAGAGAAACTACAGACCAATATCCTTCATGAATACAGATGCAAAACTCCTTAACACAAAATTAGCAAGTAGAATTCAGCAATATATAGTATAAAAAGAATTATACAACATGATGGAATCATGTTTATTCCAGGATACAAGGCTGGTTCAATATTCAAAAATCAATATAATCAACCAAATTAACAGGCTAGGGAAGAAAAATCACATGAACCTTTCAACTGACACAGAAAAAGCATTTGACAAAACCTAACACCCATTCATGATAAAAACTCTCAGAAAACTAGAAATATAAGGGACCTTCCTTAACTTGATTTTTTTTTAATCTACCGATAAACCTAACATCATACTTAATGGTTAAAGACTGAAAGCTTTCTCCTAAGATCTGAAATGAGGTAAGGATGTCTACTCTTACCACTTCTATTCAACATAATACTGCAAGTTCTAGCCATCATGACAAGACAAGGAAATAAAAGGCATATAGATCAGAAAGGAAGAATAAAAACCTTCCCTATTTGGAGGTGACATGATGGTCTACCTAGAAATCCCAAGGAATCAACAACAACCAAAGAAAACCTCGTAGAACTAATATGCGAGTTCAATAAGGTCACTGGATAGAAGATCAACATTAAAAAATCAACCATATTTCTACATACTAGCAATGAACATGTGGAAACCAAAATTAAAAATACAGTTTCATTTATAATTGCTCAGAAAAATGAAATACACAGTAAATCTAACAAAACATGTCCAATACTTGTACACTGAAAATTACAAGACAGGTGATGAAGGAAATCAAAGATGTAAATAAATGAAGAGATACTCCATATTCATGGACTGAAAGACTCAACATAGTAAAGATGCCAATTCTCCTTAAATTGATATACTGGTTTAACGCAATTCCTATCAAAATCCCAGTAATATTTTTGTAGACAGACATGGTTATTCTAAAATTTATATGGAAAGGCAAAGAAAATAGAGTAGTAGTTAAGACAATTGTGAAAAAAGAATAAAGAGGGAGGAATCAGTCTACCCAATGTCAAGACATTATATAATTATAGTAATCAAGAGTCTGGGATTTGGTGGAGAGACAGACATACAGATAAATAGAACAAAACAGAGGACCCAGAAATAGCCCCATATAAGTACAACCAGCTAATTTTTAACAAAGATAGAAAAGCAATTCAAAAGAGAAAGGATAGTCTCTTCAATAAAAGGTGCTGGAGAAATTGGATATCCATAGTCGAAAAAAATCAACCTTATACAAAAAATAAATTAATCACAGGCTAAATGTAGGGTGTAAAATCATAAAAGTTTCAGGAAGAAAAGGGGGGAGAAAAACTCTGAGACTTAGCAAGATCTATACAAGAAAAAAAATAAACTGGAGCTCATCACCTGTGCACTGAGAAACTCTGTTAAAAGGATGAAAAAAGAAGTTACAGACTAGGAGAATATATCTGTGAAACACATATGTGACAAAGGACTTCTGTCTAGAATACATAATGAACATTTAAGACACCAATCTAATTAGAAAATAATCAAAAGACATGAAGAAACATTTATTTTGCCAAAGATGATATATAGCAAATAAGCACATGAAAAGGTATTCAACAAAACTACACATTAGGGAAATACAGATTGAAACCACGGTGAAATATCACTACACAACTGTTAAAACAGCTAAAATTTTTCAATGGTGACAATACCAAATGCTGATATGATGTGGAAAAACTGGGTCCCTCATATATTACTGATGTGAATAGTACAACAACTCTGGAAAACAGTTTGGCAAGTTTCTTAACAAAACAAAATAAAAACAAAACATACACTTAACATACCACCTAGCAATTGCATTCCTGGGCATTTATCCCAGAGAAGTGAAAATTTATGTTCACATAAAAACCTGTAAATAATTATTCATAGCAGCTTTACTTGTAATATCCCCAAACTGGAAACAACCTAGATGTCTTTTAATGGGTGACTGGTTAAACAAACAGTGGTACATCCATACCATGGAATACTACTCTGTAATAAAAAGAAACAAACTATTGATACATGCAACAACTTGCATGAAACTCAAAGAAATAATACCAAGTGAAAAAACTGCCAATCCCAAAAGGTCATGTACTATATGATTCCATATATATAAACAGTCTCTAAATGAGACAGTTATAGATGTGGAAAACAGACTGGTGGTTGCCAGGAGTTAAGGATTTTGGGAGATAGAGTATCTGTAGGCCTATAAAGGGGTACCACAAGGGAGATCTTTGTGGTGATAAACAGTTCTGTATCTTGATTGTGGTGGTGGTTACACAAATCTAAACAGGAAATAAAATTACATAGAATTAGTCACACACAGTGTATCAATGTCAAATTCCTGGATTTGGTATTATACTATGATTTTATAAGACGTAACCAGTGGGAGAATTGGATGAAGGGTATGTGGGATCTGTCTATATTATCTTTGCAACTTCCTGTGACTATATCACTTCAGAATTTAAAAAATGTCAATCACTCACTCAATCATCCAAAAAAAGAGAAAAAAAATAAAGACAATATCAGATGAACAAAAACTGAGAAAAATCTGTCACCAGCAGACCAGCACTACAAGAAATGCTTAAAAAGAAATTCTTTAGGAAAAAACACCAGATGGAATTTCAAATCTTACAGGAAGGATGAATATTATAAACAGTAAATATGTGGATTTTAAGATGCTATTTTTTCCCACTCAACTTCTTTAAAAGACAAATGACTTTTTAAAGCAATAATTATAACACTGGATTGTGAGGTTTATGATATATGTAAAAATAAAATATATTAAAACAATAACACCAAGGACAGGTGTGGGGGATAAGTGGAGCTATACTGTTGTAAGATTCTTACGTTTTACATGAAGTAGTACAAAGCTAACTTTTACCAGACCATGACAAGTTAAGGATATAATCACTAGAGCAACCACTGAAAATGCAATGCAAAAAGGTATACCTTGGGCTTCCCTGGTGGTGCAGTGGTTAAGAATCCACCTGCCAATGCAGGGGACACGGGTTCGAGCCCGGTCCGGGAAGATCCCACAGGCCGCGGAGCAACTAAGCCTGCGCGCCACAACTACTGAGCCTGCGCTGCGTTCTAGAGCCCACGAGCCACAACTACTGAGCCTGTGTGCCACAACTACTGAAGCCTGCATGCCTAGGGCCAATGCTCCACAAGAGAAGCCACCGCAATGAGAAGCCCGCGAACCACAACGAAGACCCAACACAGCCAAAAATTTAAAAAATAAAAAAAAAACTTTATTTTTAAAAAAATGGTATACCTTAAAATCCTATTGCAATTCAAATGGAAAATAAAAATGGAATTAAATGAAATACAAAAATATTCAATGTACCCAAAAGAGGGCAGGAAAGGAGAAACAGAGGGGAAAGAAAGTGATGGGACAAATGGAAAAAAAACAGAGAAATGGTAAACCTAAATCTAACTAAGTCAATTACTACATTAAATGTAGAGGCCCAAACTACAATTAAAAGACAGATTATGAGACTGGGTTAAAGGGGCACTCTTTAAAGACAGAGAGTACAGATAATTTGAAAGTGAAGAGTCTAAACATATATGCCATGTAAAAATGAAGCACAAGGAAGCTGTAGTGGCTATATTAATATTAGACAAAGTAAATGTCAAAACAAGGACTACCATGTGATATAAAGATGGACATTTCAAAATTATTAAAATCTGCCAATTCATCAGAGAGATATGAAAATCTTAAATGTGTATGCATTTAGAGCTTCAAACTACACGAACAAAACTGACAGAACTAAAGGGAGAAATGGACAAATCCACAAGAAAAAAAAAAAACACTGAAGACATAGAACATCTCTACAATACTATCAAGCATCTTGACCTAATTAACCTTTATAGATACCACCTAACAACTGCAGAATACACATTCTTTTCAAGCATGTATGAAATGTGCAGCAAGATACACGCTGGGCCATAAGTTAAATGTCAGTCAATTTCAAAGACTAATAGATGTTCTCTGACCTCAATAGAAGTGAATTAGAAATCCAACTACAAAAAAGATATCTTTAAAAGTCCTAACATATTTGGAAATTAAACGCATTTCTTACAAAATATGAATCTAAGGAAAAAGATTATGAATCTAAGGAAAAAGATTATGAATCTAAGAAATCTAAGAATATGAATCTAAGTAAAAGAGGAAATAAATACTTTAAACTCAATAATAATGAAAACACCACCTATCAAGATGTCTGCGATTCAGCCTAAGCAATGCTTAGGAGAATACTTATAATTTTAAATACCTATATGAGAAGAGAAGAAAGATTTAAAATCAATTATCTACGTTTCCACCTTAAAATAGAAAAAGAAATGCAAGTTAAACTCAAAGTAAGTAGAAGGAAATAAATAATAAAGAGCAAAGCAGATATCAATGAAATAGAAAACAAGGGATAGAAAAAAAAAAATCAACAAACCCAAAATTTGATTCTTTGAAAATAGGTATGATATACCCCTAACAAGACTTATCAAGAAAAGTGAGAGAAAACACAAATTATCAATATCAAGAACGAAAGAGGGAACATCACTACTGATTCTACAGGTATTTAAAAAATGTTAAGGGAATATTTTGAACAATGTTTTGCCAATATATTAGAAAACATTCATGAAAGGGACAAATTTCTTGAAAAACACAACTTTCCAAAACTGACATGATGAAACAGAAAACTTGAATAGTTCTACGTCAATTACAGAAATTGAATTTCTTATGAAACTTTTCCTACAAACTCCAGGCTCAGATAAGTTTCGCTGGTGAGTTCTATCAAACATTTAAAGTTGAAATAGTACTAATCATATACAAACACCACCAGAACATAGAGGAGAAGGGAATACCTCCAAATCATTTTATGAGGCCGCATAATCCTGATGCCAAAACCTAACAAGGACATGAAAAGAAAATTACGGAGCAATATCCTTCATGATCGTAAATGGAAAAATCCTTGACAAAATATAAAGAATTGCTATTTTGCTAATATTAATGACTGAATTATAATTATTTGAAACATGAGATAAAACTGCTTTCAGTTTGTTTCTTTATACAGGAATCCCACAGACCCTGACTCTGGCAGACTCCCCCACATCTAAAAGGTATTTAGATGATACAGGGTCGGCTGTACTAGCCTTTGCGGAAGGATAAATAAGAAAGCACAGCTTGAGCCCTGAAGAGCAAGGCCTTGCCGTTAGGATGGGCCCCCAGATCAGTCTGTAACACCTACATCCGCTAGATCTTCCTTATTACCAGCATGGAACAAAGCTGTCAAGGGAACTGGTGAAAAATGTGAAAAACACAGTATTAATGGCTGCTCAAAAAATATGTTTAATTGATTAATTAATCGACAAATTCAGAATAAAATCCTAGTAATGAAAATTGCCCTGATTGAAGGAGTGTTTCCCTCAGGTGGGGTGTTACGGAAATGTGGGCCAGCACAGTCCCAATGGGTGGGCAATCACATACTGTAAGACACTCAGTACCCCTGGTCCCCAGGCCCTACATTTCAGTAGCGACTCAAGTCAACATGTCATTTAAAAAAAAAAAACCCTCACACATTTCCATACTCCCTGTTGGAGGGCGGTACTCCTGGGAGTTGAAAACTAACATTCTAACCAAGACATTTAAGAAAATACTGGACCATTAACAGGCAGGTCACAACAGGAAAATAGCACGTTCTCCCTGAAACCACACACAGCTATTGTTCTAATCAATAGCCTCCAAAAGGGTTTGCATATGCCAGGGGGTGAGCAAGACATCTGCGGGGTACAAGGCGTATAACTCTTATTTATTTTTTATTTCATCTTTCAAAGAAGAAAGAATGAAATTAAGCATTATAAATATTTAATATGTGGACTGATGATTGTACATCTAAATAACATACTGATACATATATTGGAGGTCCGTGCGCAAACCTTTTTTACCCGTAAGGATGTGAGATCAAAATAAACTCAGAGACCTGTGCTTTTGAGGGACCTTCAGAACTGATGCGACCTCCTCAAAGGCTAAAGGGAGACGTGCTGGTTGGGTTTTCCAGCCAGTGTTGCTTTGTGAGTATTATACCTTCACAATGTGGAAATCCAATCTGTGACAAAATCTGTTTCAAGGTCAATTTGTTGCTCTTAAGCCCATGCAGTTGAAGCCATTCCTCAGAAGAGATGAGACTCTGCTTGGCCGAGTCTGTTCTGGTGTTGCTCAGTCCCTCTTGCCGCCGCAGCTGCTGCTCAGAGATGGCGGAAGATGAGCCTTGGACCTCCATCTCTGAGCTAGGATCTAAGTCATAGGGACCTCCTGTAAGGGCAATTGTCAACATCAGACTTCCCGAAAACTTGGAAACAATCTAACATCAACCAAGGATTGGTTTAGTGTAAATTACAGTGCAACCATTCAGTGGAATTCTATCAGGTAAAAATTATAATACAAACTGTATATTTGTTGGCAAAGAAGATATCTACATGTATGCCTAAAAGGTATCCATAAAACTCAACATCTACGGGCTTCCCTGGTGGCGCAGTAGTTGAGAATCTGCCTGCCAATGCAGGGGACACGGGTTCGAGCCCTGGTTTGGGAAGATCCCACATGCCGCGGAGCAACTAGGCCCGTGAGCCACAATTACTGAGCCTGCGTGCCTGGAGCCTGTGCTCCGCAAAGGGAGAGGCCTCGATAGTAAGAGGCCCGCGCACCGCCAGGAAGAGTGGCCCCCACTTGCCACAACTAGAGAAAGCCCTCGCATAGACACGAAGACCCAACACAGCCATAAATAAATAAATAAATAAATAAAATGCAGTAATTTAGCTGTATATCCCCAGTGGGATATAGCCTAATGACAAAAAGAAGTGAAAATAAAACTTAAAAAAAAAAAAAAAACTCAACATCTACATGCGTATACCCACAGACACTCAGAAAAACATCTAGAAAGATATATGCCAATTTTTACAGTAGTTTTCTCTGTGTCATGGAAGCATGTATAGTCTTCGCCTTTTCTATATTGTTTAAACTTTTACACTACTTAAACATTTCTAAAACAAGATTTACTTTTATAATCAGAAAAATACAAAACTCTTCCATTTTGGAAAATAAACATCCGCTCCTGAACCTTCATGACACATCAGTATTCCAGTTATAATCACACCTGACCTTTCTCTTCCAAAGAGGATAAAGAGGATAAAATGCTGAAAGGAAACAAACCTTTTCTCAGGTGGAGTGGCTAACTGGGAGCTAGGGACATGTGGGGAACCAGACAGAGGCTCAGCCCTGATAGAATACATGAACTCACCTTCCAATGTTTCATTCTCTGGGACTTCACTCGAAAGTTGTACTTAAACGTTCTGGCTCACGTAGCCAGCTGTTCTGGGACCAACCAGACTCAATGCAATATACAACACACTGAGCTGATCTAGACCTGCCTAAACATAGCTGGTGTACACACAGGGAAGGAGGAGCTTGACTGTAATGTAATCTTAACCCACTCAGTGCAACTTCAGGCAGGGCCTGATGACTTGGAGAAAGAGTAGAAACCTCTGCTTCCCTCTGTATCTAGAATGTGCAATGCATATAAATGTGTTTCCGTGGAATGTAACATTTTTTCAACAATGGAAAAACTCGCTTTTCCCATTTCTAAAACTCTAACCCTATTTTCTGAAAGTATCAGTGTTATGACGTGCAAATTCAGCCAAACAGAAATCAATCGGACCCACGCTGGGGAGGTTTTGTGAAAAGAAGTTAGAAGTATTATTATTAGCAAACATTTATTAACTTTATATATGTTCTGTGTAGTATATACTTTTCCTTACAATAACCTTATGAAGTAGGTAGTACTATTATTCCCATCTTACAGATGAGGAAACCAAGACAGAGTGCTTAACTAACTTGCCCAGTTCTCACAGCTGGTGGGGGGTGTAGCTGAGATTCTAACCCACTCCAGAGTCTATGTTCTGTGAACTTTACAGTAATAAAACCAACTGCAGCAACTTCCATTTGTTGGCCAGGAACTGAGCTTTTTAAAGACACTATCCACAAATTCTTCATCATGGTATCCGTTACCCACTGCTATCACCCCACCTACCTTTGAGGAATTGGAAGCTTCAAGAATTTAAAGAACTTGTTCAGGACCCATAGCCAGTAAAGCAGAAGCAGAAGTCAAAGCCATTTCTTAACCACTCTGCCATGGTGATAAGTGACCTCCAGCCTGGTCCTACGGTACAAGCTTACGGATTGCTTCCGGTAAGACTGCTGTCCATCAGGGCTCCTGGGTCCTCACTGAAGACAGAGCACTAACCTTTATTATCAGAGCTCAGGCTCAATAAGCTTCCTGGCTTATCATTTTCAAGTTTTTAAAGATAATGATTTCTATTTGAAGGTTTATGTGAATATGTATTGTCCATATATGTTGAATTCCAAAGGTACACAAACTCATGCTATTGGTGAAGATCTTTCTACAAGGGCTCAATTTGATGGGAATGTTACAAGAGTATCTGGAAAGCATCGTGTAGGAGTGGGAAGATTTAGAATGAAAACTCTGTGTAGGTCCATTCTGCCATTTTAGGCAAGCGACCCCTCCCCTCTACATTGGTAATACACCCTAACTCCCAGGTCCACTGCAAGGAACAAATGTGGCAATACATTAGTTATGTGTGGGTGAGCACCTGATGTATTGGCAAGAACTATGTACAAATAAATTCCTTAAAAGTCATTACCCTTTATACTATTGCATGTTTGTGAGCTAATACATGGATGTTTTTAAGCTAAAAAAAAAAAAAAGTCATTACCCTTTAGTACTTTGTTTCATATACCCACTTTTTCTCCAAACCTCTTTTTACCCACCATGTCCCCAGAGCTATGAAGTTTGGGCTCCTCCTCCTCCTCCTTTAGAATCACAGAACATGAAAAGAGCAAGGAAGGCAGACTAATATGCTTCTACTCTCTTTTTGTGATCTGTCCAACAAAGACTGCCAGCTGAAGAACTTTTAAATTTGGCCAGTGGTTCCTATAGAAACAAGAAAAAGGAAGTTCCAGAATATTTTTCACTATTTCACCATTTCCAGTTAATCTTTCTCCTTCTCAAACACATTCATCCAACTCCTGTAGTCTTCTTACTAGAGGAAGCTACACGCCCTAGGTTAAAAAGGGAGCACCGCTACATAAACTGTCCTACTAAGACTACTAAACTGGATTTGGAACCTTAAGAAGATTTCAGAAGGGTCATAGCTTTTGTTTATAAGCCAAAGGGACGTTTTCTCAATTCCAAACAAAAGGCAACTGAATCCTCCAGCTAAGGTGTATGCCCCAGTCCCTTTTGCATTCGAATGATTTTTTTAAAAAAGAAGCTTTTTTTTAAGTCTGGTTGGCTCTACTGGATCAGAGAACCTACATGAGTCATTCTAATTCTGATCTTGATTCTTCAGGCTTTTTAGCTTGAGCATACCCATTTTGTTGGAAATGAAAGCTTGGAAAGTCGAACTTATCCAGAGAAAACAAAGAAGGAAGGAGAGAAAGGGCACCTCCAACAGAAGGGATCATTTACTCAGATGGGATAAGAGCTACTCTGTCAGAGCAAGGAAGCCTTCAAGAGCAAAGTTGTCAAGTAAACTGACAAAGCAACCCTTCCACACAGCCTTCCTGCTTTCCTACACCTAAGCTGCTCTCAGGTCGTTCTCCTGCGTGGAATCTTAGCCTTGAAGGCTCATTTCCAACCCTGCTCCTTCATTAAGACTCTACAGATCCTCTCACCAACCTTCTGCATCCTCCCCCTGGGAAAGCCCTAGTTTTTGCTTTGATACTTCACCCATATGGCCTTGGCCACTTCAGGTTTGTCCTCCCTAGATTGAAAGAAGGTTCAATGACTACAGGGACAAACTACATGAATGTCCTCAGCAAAGTGCCTTATATACAGCAGGTACTTTGTACAGGTGTTGAGCTGAATTAAATTGATCACTCAGAATTACTGAGAATTCTGATCTTCAAACAAGGCAAAGATTCTCAGGGCAGGAAACAGCTGTCTCTTTAAACAGACATTTCCCAGATATTACTATGCTATTATTATTACTATTATAATTCAGTTTCTTCTTCTGAGGTTATTACAATATAGAGGAACCCAGAAGTTAGAAACAACAAATCCCAGTTGAGCACTTCCCTAAGTTTTAAAAGCTATCCCAAGAGCCAAAGTTTGGGGAAATAGAAAGGGGTTTCCTAAATAGAAAGAGGAAGTATAAATGGAAAAAAGAAAAAAAAAAAAAGAAGTGAAAGTCTGAGCTGAAGGCAGGGTCGGGCAGGCAGAATTTGGGGAAAAAATATAAAGTTGATTAAGCTGGCACAGTCCAAAAGGTCCCAACCAAGGTAACTAGGGGCTCCAGGTACAGCCAGCCTGGGGCTGCTAGGGTCTGCCGGTTCTAGGCGGCCAAGAGCTGCCCCAGGGCTGTCCTGCGGTGAGCCCCTGTGGAAGTCCTGACGCCTTAAGAGAGCAGGTCCTATATGGTCAGAGGTTGAGGGACCGTGCATGACTTAATTATGCATTAATTCAGCTTAAATATTTGGAAAACTCTACCTGCTTCACCTTATTACTGCTGGCCTATAGTACAGACAAAACTTTTCTAAGCTGGTTCTCTACCAGAGCGACCGAGCTTTCCCTGGGAGTGAGGTATGGTGCAAAGAGCTCTGAAATAGGAGGGGTCGGTTCCTTGTTTCTGGGTCTGACCCTCGTAGGAATTAGTTAAGTGAGTCAGAGCAAGTCGCTGCGCTTTTCTGGGCCTCTTTCCGCATCTGTAAGCGGGGGCTAGTCCAGCTCGGAAACTGTATGATCCCAAGGTTTCCCTATGCAGCTTGCTGGAAACCTCGGCACCTCAGAGGTTCTGACGTGAGGGGATAGCGTCCCACACTTACTAGGCAACCTGTCAGATGAAAGACAAGGCGATTCCTGTTCAGCAGCCACCCTCCCATGCTCGGGGCGCCGTCTGGCCCGAGAGGACGGGCGAGCCACGCATCCCGTTGGTTGATAAAGCTGGCGCAGAGTCCGCGCTTGGCGCGTTAGGATTCCAGCCTTTCCATATCTCCGTGACCCGAGCGCGACCTGTTCACCACTGCGTCGCCGCGGTTGCTCGGACACCGCCAATCAAGGCGCGGCTTCCCAAGCCGGCCCCCGTGGAGGCGGAGCCAGAGGAGAGGGGGCGGGGCTCCCAGGCGGTTCCCACGGGGGGCGGTGCGGGGCTGGGTACCGGGTCCAGCTGAGACAGCCGGATTGGAAGGACAGTGAGCTGCAGTTTTGCAAATTTGCAATTGTGGGGGAGGGCGCTTCAGTTACCAAAATTCCTCATATCTTTGGATATAAGTATTCCTATAGGCATTATTTTCTCTTACTTTATTTGTACCTTATCGAGTAAGCAAAGAGCTCAAAATATGCGCCTGTGATTTTTCAGTCACTCGGAAATAAACTTGTGCTTGTGAAAAGCGTCTTTAAATCCTTAAGAGGAGACCCCACAGGCAAGAATTGTTTTACTATATGTATTGGGATATTAAACTGTGTCTTAGATTTTAAAGCTCAAAAAGTAACCAGATTATTTGTAGGCTCAAAGATCTAATAAAACATAGTTAATATTAGAACTGAATAATTCTGTCCTCGACAGAAAAGTCTACTTCATCTACAGTGGTTTACTTTTCCTACATTCTTTTAATGCCTTTATAACTTTAAAAGTACGGAAAGGTTTGATCACAGATCATAAATCATTACGCAAAGGTAGATTGTGTACCACTGGCCCTGCAAATGACATCTGCCAACCACACCCCCAAAAAACAAACAAACAAAAACTCAGCAGTACTGAAGATTCTGTTCAGAAGGCAAGTAGCACAGCGGCCACGCCCACACCCACGTTTGCCAATGCCACCTTAATCCCTGCTGTCCACACCCTGCCAGACTCATATTCCTGGGTCAGGTGGGTGAGATGGAGCACACAGCATGCGCTGAGCCAAACCCACTGCCTCATGCTGTCATGCCAGGCGCTCCTGTCTCCACCTTCACCCCATGCCTTCTCCCTTCCCTGGGACACTTGCCAGTTATATGCAAGTCACTGCAGATGACTCTATGCTTCTGTCACTTATGTTTATGTGCCTATAAGCATAAATTCTTAGGAAATGTTAAATATTAATTATTTAAATTGTAGACAGATAAGTGAGCAGAAGTTTAGGCCATTTTGAAGTATTGCAAAGCTGATATGGACTTCAGTTCAGCCAGCCACAGGATGGTTCACCTCATTTTTGTTTGCTGGTCTGGCATAAGAATACCTTTAGCACGGTTGTGATATGCCATTGGACTGAACTGTCACACGTTTGTTTTGAATTTACATTTTACAGATATTTTGTATCCTACCATCAAACTCAGTAATCGACATTTATTATTTCACTCCCATCCTTAAAGTAATGTCTAACCTGAGTTTATCATTCAGGGCCCATATTGTACTTTCAGCCTCTTTGTCCACAGCTCAAACCCTCCATCCAGCAGGGAGACTAACCTGGTCCCTGCCTTTGACCACACGTGCCTTTACTCCAACACCCCCTTCACCTGAATTACCACAACTTGGGAGCCACAGACCTGCCCAGGGCCTACAGGGCAAGCACAAGCTCCTCTGTCTTCACTTGGCCCTTGGGGACACACCAGCCCCAATCATTTCTTTCCACCTGTCCAGACTCAGAGCATCAATTGTCAGTGCCACACTCCTGGCACTGCGTCCTGCCTTGTGACAGCCCTTACATTGTTATTTGACCTTTGTGCTGGTTACTTTTCAGGTTGAATGGTTTTTCCTTTTCCTTAAACAAGCCTATCACTGGCACTGCTGGGCTTATGATCATGATTAGAATCTCGGTGGGCGAGGGGCAGGGATGATGATAAATGAAAAAAAGGAGGAAAAGCAATTTTCCTGAGCCCACCACAAAAACTGGAACCAGAGAAAAATTAGAATGTTAATTCAAGAGAATTGTATGTATGTATGAGAAAGAGTCTGAGAGAGAATTAACACAGTAGCATTCCCAAATAGAAAGGAGGAAGTGGGGAGTGAAGCACCTGGATCAGGCAGCAGTTGCTCTTGAACCCTGGTTGGCACTGTTGGTCCAGGGAGTTTGGCTGCCCAGGGGCTGCCTGAGATAGTTGGGGTGGGCGAAGTCCAAACAGACATTTGTATATATTGTGATGTTCTTCAGTTCATTGTTCTTTGTTTGAGGAGTGAATTTAGGCTTGCGGCTCTCAACCTAACACCTTTCATGAGGAACAGAGCTTTTAAGGATAACTCTTCTGCCCTTGACAATTACTATGTTCACTGTTACTCGACATTTAAAAATAATAGCTAGAATTTCTTGAATGCCAGACAATGCTCTAAGCACTTTAAATATATCACTTCATTCAATCCTCACAAAAACTCCAGGAGGGAAATACCATGATTATCCCCATTTGACAGACAAGGAAACTGAGACATAAGATCAAGCAACTTCTCCAAGGCTACTCAGCAAGTAAAGGGGGGCTGGAGAATTTGAACCCAGGCAGCCTGCCTCAACACCCCACCCTCGTAATTACGTGCTGTGATGATCAATTGTTGGCTTTAGTTTTCTCCAAAAGAAATGTTCTGCTGTCTCAGCTGTACAGTATTCATTTAGAGCTGGATATTAACGCCACAATGAAAACCTCACTGGACTTGAATGGGCTTTTAACAGAACACATTTCAATTTTAAATGGCATAAAGCAGGTCCATTTTCTAATTGCCTCTGCCTTCCACACTTCCTGTTAATCAACCCCTTTGCAACTCACTGTGGCTTTTCAATGAACTGGATGACTTTGAGTCTACAGTCATATCCCAATAGCTGAATTAAGACTTGAACAACAATATTTTATCTAAGCAGGAAGTCCCAAACACTTGAAAATTTTAAATCACTCTTCGAAATAGATACTTACACCAAAAGCTGGCAAAACCAACGCTCCTGGGATGAGATTTTGATCATATGGAAGCGATATTCAGGAATGGGCCTGAATCTTGCCTTGGCTGAGTCATCCTCGTCTTGTGGTTCCTAAGCAGAGGCGTAGACAAACTGGAAATGGCAATGGGAGATAAGACTTTTCCTCATTTTAGGGCCCTCTAACCCTATGGCAGGGTGACCTGGCAACACTTTGTGTGCACAAGACTTGGGCACAAGGCTAGGGCCTCTCTCTCCTTCTAAGCTCAGATCTCTCTACCAGTGTCTTGCCAAGCCTGGAGGGGCAAATGTGTGGTGGGAGGAGGAGAGAAGAGGGTCTGCCCACCAGAAGAGGTAAGCTCTGGTATTGCTGCCCTCTTCTCCCCTTTGCGAAAGAGCTAAGTGCCAGAGGGAGAAACATACCTGGTGGACAGCTTCACACTCTAACCTTGGCACCAGCAGCATCCTGAAATCTGATTCAATTAGATCAATACTCACACTTGTTGAGGAGTGAAGGGAAGAGAGGAAAGAGAGGAAGAGGATAACATTAAACAAATTACAACATTCTCACTGATGAATCTAATTGTGAAAATCCCAGGTAAAATACCAGTAATTTGAATATAATAGAATATTTTTTAAATCAGTTTTTAAAAAATTGTAAAAGTACGTACTTTTCTACCAAGCGATTCCACTTGGTTTCCTTGAGAATATGTGAAAGTGTTTTTATAATAGCAAAATAATGGAAATCATCTAAATGTCCATCAATAAGGAAGTAGTTGAAATTATGGTATATTCTCATTGTAATATAGTAGTTAAAAAAAATAAGTTTATTTGTAATAATATAGAAAGATCTCCAAGGTATGTTACTGAGTTATTTTTTAATCAAGTTACAGAACAAATGCAAACATTTTATGTTAATATGCACGTATACACACACACACACACACACACACACGCACACAATTATATTGATGCAGTCATATGTTTGCTTCCACTAACAGCTCATTGGCCAGAGCAAGTCACATGATCCCACCTCATTACTAGGAGATGGGGAACTTTGGGAAGCACAGGATAATCACTGGGCAGTGGGAATTTCTCTCTGCCATATAAACCAAGGCTTGGGCTTTTGGAGAACAGCAGTCAGAAAGAGTTGCAGGCGAACACACTCTACTTTCCACTGTGCTACATGGAAATAAAGTAGAGAAGAGGCTGCCTGGTGGAATGTGGCAGCAAGGGCACATGGAGTATACGGAAACTCAGAAAACACACACACACACACACACACACACACACACACACACACACACACGGTCCAGCTTCATCTAAAATTATATACTAAGAGTTTCTTACTCAAATAGAAATGCTGTCACAGAGATAGGGTTTATAATATTATATGCCAAGGGCTTTTGTAAAATGCTAATACAATAATGATCATTTGAAGATTATATGTTCTAAAAGTATCTATTAAAGACACCATTATGTTGCCATAAGCCCCAATTCAAATGCCCTACAAACTTCTCTAGGAATTTAGTGCTATGGAAAAGTGTGCCTCTTGTCGGGTTGTTTTTTGTTTGTCTGTGAGGTTTTTCTGGCTAGGCCTCAGGCTCACCTAAAGTATCTTTCTGAGGTTATTGGCCTCCCTCCCATCTTTCATCTCTCAACTGTTATAATTCTACTCTGGTCTCAACATTTTTGAAAGTGTGTATGGGAAGGACCTTTAACTGTAGCTTGGTGCCTTTCAAGAAGTGAGAAGAGCATAAATAAAATCTTAGACAGAAAAATGGAGGCATCTTTGTACAATGCCCTCCAAAGCCTGCATGGTTGCTGGGAGGGGCTGAGCAGGAATTGCAAGATAAGGTGGGGCACGATGACTGCTCCGCCTCTGGGAATGGGCCAATGGGCACTCAGATTTCAGAGCTCAGAAGTTCTGGGGAGAAAGGCATCTGCCTTTTTCTTTACTTGAGGCTCCTTCCCCCAACTCCCCACCCTGCTGGAGGTGGAGAATCCCTCTGTGACGGAGGCTTCCATGGGGCAAGCTGAGCCCCCCAGGCCTCACTCACCCAGAGCCCCCCACAAGAGGGAGCCACATACCTGGTGGACAGCTTCACACTCTAACCTTGGCACCAGCAGCATCCTGAAATCGGATCCAGTTAGATCAATACTCACACTTCTTGAGGAGTGAAGGGAAGAGAGGAAAGAGAGGAAGAGGATAACATTAAACGAATTACACCTACTAGCTGTGTGATCTTGGTCAGGTTAATTACAGGTGATCCCACCTCTTTGCTCAAGTTGGCAGGAATTTTCCCCCACCTTCCAAGCCCCAGAGCCTGCTCTCCCCCTCACCCGACTCAGTTTCACACGTGTCTTTCCTCCTGACCGATAAATTAACCTGGTTCTTGAATCATTCGCAGATAATGGACAGAGAAGTATTGATTTTTAACTGCAGTGAAATTTTAAGCAAAACTCCAGAAAGTCATTACCTGAATGCCATTTTTTTGTCTTTTGAAGAACTCTTTAACTGACAGGATGGCTTCAAAAGAATACATAATTAGTAGCCTTCTTCCTTCTATTGAAAACTTTTCCAACTACTTGATGAAGGCCAAGTGCTAATGCAAAGCTGCAAGCCTAAGTCTTTAAGATCCCAACTACATTTCCTGAAAGAACAGGACAAGGAGTAAATGATGACTAATGTGAAAAAGAAATTCCACAGAACCATTCTGTGAAAGAATAAATTTATTTACATAAGAGAAGCAAAAAGGTGATTGTGTCTCCCTTTACTGAAAGGTGTCTGTTAGTTGTATAAAATTAGGTGCCCAGTATTTGGGACATATTGCTCTTTATTCCCTCATCTATTTCGATACACATGGGTATCTCAGTGACTACATAATTGATTATTGTAATCAACGGCCCTTCATTTTAAATAGAACTTCCAATTAGGGGGCTTATAAACCAAACATCAGAAAACTGATAAATATAATTTAAAAAATAAAATAAAATAATTTATGCCCCTGGGCCACACCTATCCTATCCAAAGTGTACCAAAAGGAAGGTTGTAGGGTATAGGAATCAGAGATGATGGGCCAAGGGGCCCATGCACTGAATAAAGACACCTACTAGCTGTGTGACCTTGGTCAGGTTAATTACAGTCTCTGATCATTTTTCTCACGTGTCATGTCTCATTTGACAGGGATCATAAAACACACATACCTTCATACCTCCCAGGGTGATGTAAGGTAAAAATGTGAAAGAAAACAAACTACCCTTCTTAAATTCTATATATCAAAATAACATCATGTATCTGAACTCAACTCTCTAGGACAGGAATTGGATGAACTTTCACGTGTGCATATGAGGTGGGCCTTTAACTGCAGCTCATTGTCTTTCAAGAAAGGAGGGCTCAGTTGGAGACGGAGTCAGGAGACTTCTTTCTGGGCCCAGAGCGATGAGCATGGCTGCAGAGGAGAAAGCAAATTGTGAATAATGTATAAGCTTGTAGATTCAGAGAACCCTGAATGTACGGACCCAAAGGGAAAAGCACAGGGAAATACACCTGGAAGGAAATTAGCACCTGGAGGAAAAGGGCTGCAGAGAGATAATAAAGAAGTTCAGGGAAGGGGCTGGTCAGTCTGGGTTTCCTATAGGTGTCCGCCAAGCTGCTAGGACAGACATGGAACAGACTTGGAAGGAGCCTGGCTGTGAACCAGAGGATGGAATGCAAACAGACTAAAGGAGGTCCCACAGCCTGGCAAGAAGGGTGAAGACAGTCAAATCGATGGACACCAGCAATGGGGGCCCAGTGAAGCCAACTCTGCCAGGGCTGCCCTGGACGGCACACTCCCAGCAGCTCAGAATCCACTCTCACCGTGGCCAGGTCTCCTTGTGCCCTTGAACCTACCCAAGATGCTGGTCCAGAGGGCAACAGAGGAAGCAAACATCACCAGTAGCCATGCTCGGGGCCCAGTGACTGACAAACTCCTCCTCCCATCCCAACCCAGATTTGATTTTTTTAAACTGGGTAATGGAAGTAGAATTTTACCCTGAGTGAACAGGCCTTTATATTTACTGTTCCTCCTCCTGAAATATTCTTTCCCCAGATAGTGAAATATAAGTTATAAATTAATGAAATATAAGTATTAAAAGTGTTACCAAACGGGTCCTTGGACTCTTTATTTTTTTTAATTAATTTTTATTGGAGTATAGTTGCTTTACAACGTTGTATTAGTTTCTGCTGTACAGCAAAGTGAATCTCTTATACATACACATATATCCCTCTTTTTTGGATTTCCTTCCCATTTAGGTCACCACAGAGCACTGAATAGAGTTCTCTGTGCTATACAGTCGGTTCTCGTTAGTTGTCTATTTTATACATAGTAGTGTATATATGTCAATTCCAATCTCCCAATTCATCCCACCCCCTTCCCCCCACCTCACGCCGTATCTATATTGGACTCTTTAATCAACAGAAATTATAAGAGGCCAGATGAGGAATTCAGGCAAGCCTTTATTAGGACTCCCGGCAGCACGAGGGAGCGAAAACAAGTAACAGGTGCCCTTGCTTGCTCCCTGGGGGCGGGGTGAGGGGTGAGCTGGTTCATTAAATGGGGCGAGGGTAGGGGTGGATCTGTGGGGGCCAGAGGGGTGGCTTAGGTGGTCTGCCCACCCCCTTGGTGGTGCCGTGCGCAGGGATCATGCGCAGGGCCCTGCTTTTGCTCCAAGCTCCTCAGAAGCGGCAGTTGATTGGTGACCTTTTGTATCTTGTTGTTCATAATTCGCCCCAACTGCGCATGCGTGCAGTTATTTTTAGTCCCTGATAGTTTCTTTGTATTCTGTTGCTGGAGGAGACATTTGTCCAGGTGCAAGCACTGCAGCAAAGGGTCCCAGGTCCCAGATCACAGCCTGTCTCAAAAGAAAAAAGTTCTTATTTCTGTGAAACTTAGGATGAATGCTTTGGAAGTCCTAGATGGAGGTGAGTCACTAAGTAACATTGCTATGGAGTTAGGAATGGGTAAAACCCACCCTGGGGGAAAATGACTGGGGGAAGGGACAAGCAGTTCTACAAATCTAGAAGTACTCAGCTTGCCAGTCTTTAAGCTCTATTTCCACTTTACAGAGAGTGAAACTGGAAATCGTTGTCTGTGACATGTTATGAGTGTCATTTTTGAAAAAAAGAGAAGTAACTCTCAACAGTGGACAAATATTCAAAGGAAATAGCCTTGACCCTAAAAAAAAGATAAAATCATGACTCTCATTCAGATATAGAAATGAACACACGTTAAGATTCTATTAAACTCATCAAATGAAAGAACCAGGTGGATGTTATAAGTGCTTCAAAGAAAAACTTTTTAAAAATTACATGGAGTAATTTTGAATTGAATATACAAATAGACACAGACTGCCTCTTCCACAGGAGAGGGGGAAGCCCATCTCTACCAGATGGGACAGAATTTGCATGTCTAGCAGTTACCCACACTATAGATTTACAGAATCAATCTGATAAGGCAGAAAAGTACACTATAGGCAACACATCATTTTCCATTGAGGTACAAATAGTTTTTCTACAGCCCTATACCAAAAGATTGATTTTACATCTTGACATGAGCCAAATTAAAATGAGGTATCTACGATCTGTGTATCGTTTTATGGTTCCAACATTTTCAATTAACTGGTTAATAATTAGCCCCAGTCTCTTGAATAAGAGAGTCTTGGGTATGATAGATTTTCTTTCACTGGATGAAAGGACTTAAAGTTTCTATATTTCCTAGTTAAAAACAAACAAACAAATTGATTATCTTTTCCAAACGTTGTAACCTAACAAATGAACATTAAAGTAAGCGCCGGGAGAAACTGGGTGAAGGGTACCAAGGACTCCTCTGTACTATTTTTGCCACTCTCTGTGAATCTATAATTATTTCCCCAAAAATGTTAAAAAGCAAAAGACCATTAAAGTACAGCACCAGGAGAGACCTCCCTAAAGATTGCACCGTCCCTTCCTGGTAGAACGATGGAAAGCTCTCTTGGGCACAGGGAGTGAGGAACAAGGGAGGTCTGCTCTGTGTATTCAAGATGAGGGATTATAAGAACCGCATTTCTCTGCCTAAAGAAGGCTTGGGTATTACAAAACCAAAGTAGTCTGAGCAGGGTGAAGTGCGGAGAACTTGAACCTGGTAGCAGTAGATCTTATCAGGAGACGGAATTTATTCATTTTCTTAGGTTTTAGGACTTTCAGTTCTTATGCTGTCAGAAGTCAAAATGAATATTGGCAATAGCACTAACGTCAATGTCAATTTCCTGGCTTTGATATAGCTATATAAGATGTTAATATTGGAAGCTGGGGGAAAACTACAGGGAACTCTCTCTACTATTTTTAAAACTTTCTGTGAGTCTATAATTATTTTAAAATAAAAGTTAAAAAAAAAGAATGGTGGCATATGTTTCAAAGTTTACAGAGCTGACTTTATGAACTTTTGCTGACAGAGGCAGAACTGTAATTTCTCTGGTGTGTTGGATCCATTGTGAAGTCAGATGCATTTGGGGTACACATGGGCCAAGTTAAGGTTAAAAGTATCATTCCGGGATTACTGGAAATTTCTCTATCAGCATCTTGAGGATCATCATAAAAAAATTAACGAGAAGTGGAGGTGCTTTTCATAACCTTTAGGGAAAGACAAACGCAGGAAAGAGCTTCCTTCTACGCATAGTCAAACGTCTAGTTGCCAGAGAAGAAAATAGCCTGCGATTGTTTCCCTTCTCTCTCTGTGAATGTTTTCAAAGTCAAAGATTTGCAGGGGACTTCTTTTCACATGCTCAAGGGTAAACCTAGACCTGGGCCTGACTGTGCATGTTTCCCTTGAGAGGAGGAGCCCCAGTGCCATGGTCCCTGACACTGTTGTTACCACCAAGCACTCAGTGTCCCTGGTCTTTGTGGATGTCTTTATGGCCGGGCAAAGGCTTTGTCAACACAGGGTCGGGTAGTCTCTGGACATTCTTTTTAACTTCGGGTGTTAACCTTTGGCTGAGTCACAAGTGGAACTTCCATGACGTCCTGCTCTATCTGCCCTCCTCTTTCCCTTGTCTGCCTTTTGCCCTGGAAGCATCCTTCTTTGTTCCCACCGCGGAGACTCACAGTTAAGGATGGAAAAGATTTCTTTGCAGACTGAACAAGCTAAAAGGGGTCAGTTGCCTGGCTTAGAAGAAAAGTAAACAAGACCACCATTGTCTAGTGACCATCATCTTTTAAAACAGACCTTCCCTGAGGAACAGGGGATTGTTTTGAGAAAGTAGCTTTTTGTAATGCGTTGAATGGCATTGTCTTACAGTCATATGTAGAGAGTGTTTTCTGTGATGTTTTCAGCTGATATGGGTGCCCTAGAGCCTGTTTATTCCAGTGGTGTAAAGTGTACCCTTCTGTCCTACTACAGTTAGAATCACAGAGAGTGCTGCTTACCAAAAATGAAGACCCTTTTTGTGACCTTGTTATTGTATTTAAGAGCCCTGGTCACAATTCTTTTTATGCACGAGAATAAGCAAACCCTTGGTGTGTCTTCAACAGGATTTGTAGCCATAGGTGAAAGAATGCTGTCCAGTCGTCCAAAAAGCAATTTACATGAGAAATCAGAAAACTAATCTTTTCTGATGTTTAATTTCACTTAGATAAATACTTTTTGAGGTTTAATTTCCCTTAAAATTGCATTTTTATTGCAAATTTGGTCTTTTAATAGTTAAATTCACACAGCCAGGCACTGTGCTGTAGGCAGATAACTAATCAAGATAAGCACAGCTTCTCCCTTAGGAAACTTGCACCTAAATTACCACGTCATCAATAAAGACTAAACATATAACAAGTGAAGGTTTATAATGATGTAAAATTGTAATCAACTTGAGTTGCAAACAAGAGGCCTTGGTAAATAAATTATGGTCTACACAAACAAGCCATTAAAAACGGTGTGTAGAAGTCACATTCAATGACTCGGAAAGGTTGAAACACTATCATAAGTGAAAACAAAAAGACCTCAGTGTAATACATTGTGTGTACCAAGTGAAAGTACTAGAAGGAAGTATAAATCATTGTAGGTCAGCAGAGGTTATCTCCAAATGGTATGATAATGGGGAATTTTCACTTTCTTCCTTTTCCTTTTTGTAGTTTCTAGATTTTCTATAATAAATATGTGCTATTTTAGAATTTGAAAAACTAATAACCATTTCCCCCTTAAATGAAAGAAAATACATTCCTAATGTCATTTACAATAAGAAAATCTGATGCTAGTCAATTATTTTCTTTAAGAATATATATGTGATTGCTTGTCTGTGCATAAATTATCTCTGGAAGGAGACCAAGACTGCAATATTGGTTGCCTCCAGGGAGGGGAAGTGAGTGGTTAGGGACACCAGTGGAAAGAAGATTTTTCACTAAATATTGTTTTATATCTTCTGAATGTTATACCATATAAATGTGTAGCCTATTCAAAAAATTAAAGCTTGAAAATTAAGAATTTAATCAGTATTAGCTGAAACTAAGCTTTAGAAACCTTAATCAAGTCCCTGTGTTGATGTCATTGGCAAACCTTCAATGCCTGGGACAACAACCAATACACCCGGTAAGGACTTTTCCCAACTCACTCACTACGAAGTAACACATAAGAGGACCACGCATTCCTAAAGCACGGTCATGGTTACCCTTCCCAGGAACCTGATTGCTGGGGGTAGAATATTGAATCTAATATGGTCTAATGTGGTATAAGGGCTACAGTTGGCAAAGCAACCTGTCAGTTAATTCTGCTTGCTACACAGTTGTTGATTCACTGGGTAGAGAGAAGAAGGGGTGAAGGAAAGTCATTGATTGAATTGACTGGGTAAAATATGTTGACCTCAATGATCAAAACTGAGCATAGCCTTAGCATCGTTACTCTGATGGCCATACCAGATCTTTCTGTGTGTGGTGTTTCTCTATGAGTCCTGGGATGCCCTGAGCCCCCCTTTCATGGACCACCCTTTGGGATGCGTGTCACTGTTCTGTACTGTCTGCCTAAGGCTCCATTCAGCTGCTCCTCCCGTGAAGCTTATTCTCACTGCTCTGCTCTTGGGCCGTTCAGGCTACTTGGCACTCCTGTGGCACCGTGACTCTGGCACTGCATTCTCACATTGAACTGACTGCTGGGGTCCTCTCCCCCAGGCCCACTCACCTTTCCCTTTGAATGTAGCACTTAGCCATGTCTAAACATAAAAGAAACCAATATATTTTTAAATGCATCAAAGAATAGCCAATAACAATGTTTCTCAAACTGGACTCCCAGCCCTATATTCCTTAAATTTGTTTTGGAATATCTATGAATGTTCTATGGAAATTTATTAATTTTGTTTTCATTTCCATTATTCACCTTCTTTAAAAATATATAGCTATATATATATATTTTAACTTACGCATTTTTTTAAAATTTATTTATTTTATTTATTTATTTTTGGCTGCGTTGGGTCTTCGTTGCTGCATGCGGGCTTCTCACTGCGGTGGCCTCTCCTGTTGCGGAGCACGGGCTCCAGGCGCGCGGGCTTCAGTAGTTGTGGCTCGCGGGCTCTAGAGCACAGGCTCAGCAGCTGTGGCACACGGGCTTTGTTGTATATAGCTATATATTGATGAATTCATGAATATTTGAATGACGTCCTGCTAGCCGGTGGGATTTGAGTGACCATATTTACATGTGTTTATTGATGTGTTGGTGTCAGAAATTAAATGCCTCAAATAATTAGACAAGAACTGGGAGGATACCATGAATATGAGATGATGCATTCTGCCCAGTAAAGGCCAAATGACTGTCAAAGCTACCTCTATGTGAGAAGCTTTCACTGTAGTTTGATAGAGACCAGTGGTGGGGAAAAAGTCATCATGTCACATCCAGCAGTGGAGACTGAACCGGGGACAGGCAGCGGTATTCTCACGCACAACAGCACCATATCCCAGGAGATGTCAACTTGAATTATACTGGGTTTGGTCACTTTTTCGTGTTTATTTTATAAATTTCTTTGGGTTTTACAATTGTATGTGTGCTATAAGCCCAAGGAGTTTACTACTAGCTTACGTTGTTGCATGTTTAAGAAATATCACACTGTAAGGCAATAGTGGCTGTTTTCTTTTCCTTCAAGTGAGTCCACATATTCCTCAAGAAACTCTGGCTTTTAAGAGTCTGTCTTTGACAGAAAACAAACTTATGGTTACCAAAGGGGAAAGCAGTGATGGGGGGAGGGGGATGAAAGATAAATTAGGAGTTTGAGATTAACAGATGCATACTAATACATATAAAATAGATAAACAACAAGGACCTACTGTATAGCACAAGGAACTATATTCAATATCTTGTAATAACCTATAATGGAAAAGAATCTGAAAAAGAATAGATATAAATATAATATATATATTATATATAATATAAATGTTTATAAATATATTTTTACATATACATATGTATATATATATATATATATATATATATATATATATATATATATATATAACTGAATCACTTTGCTGTACCTGAAACTAACACAACATTGTAAATCAACTATACTTCAATTTTTTTTTTTTTAAAAGTGTCTGTCTTTGGACTTATCTACTGTATGCACTAAGGCTCTAAAAGTTAGTGACTCTATTTGGTTTGCTTGCTTCCTGTACCACCTACTATAGTACTTAGCAAATGTCTATAATCATTATGATGACAGGCAATAAGTGCTATGTTAGTATTGCCCTTTTCCAGCATTTGGACACGATGGCAACTTTCACGTTGATGTTTTTCAGTGAACCTATCTTCAAGTCCAACCTCGTCAAAACTATTCCAGAGCATCATTATCCTTTGTAAAATTTCTTGTGTTGGTTGGGAAAATCTTAACTGGTGTCTTGGCCCTTGGTGATAATTATTCCAATGAATACTCTCTAAGAAAAACTTTTATGGTGCATACTTTTTACCGGTATATGTGTAGGCAGATGGGTCCCCTCATCCGCTATTCTCAGCACATACATTATTTCACTAAGGGCCTCAAGACATCCACTGCCTGCTGCCTACCAGCATGTGGTACCAAGCCTGGTGGACCCAACAGACAAAACCAAAGAAAATCAAATAATGGTTTAGTGAAGCAGGAGGAATAGCTCAAGAAACTCCAAAAACAGATCTAACTACTAGTTCAAGTTCCTTTAATAGGTAAATTATATGCCTCACTTTAGCAGCTAAAGAAAGAATGTTCTCGATTTTTGATACGAATTTGATGAATTTGCTCATGTATGATAGTTCAGAATACATCTTTTTAGATGTTCTACTGCTTAAAGTAGGTATGGTCAAGATGGCATTCTTTGGTACTTAGCAATTTTCAGCTCCTTATTAATCTTGTCATCTTCATTCTTGATGATATTATCATCACCTTTACATGGATGTGAACCACGTGCTCACATGTTCTAAGCCCAAGTCAGAACAGAGAAACATAACCCTTTACTCTTTTTCTCAAGACAAGAAGGAGTTGGCAGTTTCAGACTCCTGAAACTTAGATCCAGTACCATTTGGTGTAAACCCAAGAAAAGGGGAACTGAAATGAATACTCTTCATGGCCAAAAAAACTTACTTACATTTTCTCTCATCACTAAAATCTTAGTAAAGATAAGTAAGCTCCCAAACTTTCCCTATTTAGGCAGTCTGGCCCACTTCTCTGTGCTTATGTCTCTCCATCCCAAAAGCTGTTATACTCAAGAAAGATACAACTGTCATCATTTAAGCAAAGCAGTGAAAATTAAAGCTAGCGTCATCACAGTTGTGTGAAAATGCGCTAAAATTAGATTTACGGGACCAGGACAACCTTTAGAAATGATCACTTCTCCCAATCAAACTTGTGCTTCCGGGTAGTATGGATTATTAAGGTGGAGCAGTGACAGCTGAACAAGTTTAGGAGAAAGAAACAGTTTAATCCTATAGAGGTCACTTGTGACATTTATGCATAATTTCCGTAAAACAGCAGTTCTCAAAGTGTGATCGGTGGACCCCTAGGGGTCCCTGAGAACTTTTTAGGGCATCTACAATTTAAAACTATTTTTATAGTAATATTAAGATATTATTTTTCTTCATCACTGTATTGACATTGTTATTGATGTCACAAAAGCTATGGTGGGTAAAACCGCTAGCATGTTAGCAGGGAGCCACGCAGTGGCTCCACACTGTACTGGAAGTCATTATATTCTTCTCCACTGCATACAAGGGGGAAAGAAAAGACTATTTCACTTAAGAATGTCCTTCATGAAGCAGTAAATCTATTCACTTTATTAAATTTCAACCTTTGAGTTTTTTTCAAATTAAAATTATTTATTTTATTAAATATCAAACCTTTGAAAACATGTATTGTGACAAAATAGTACATTGCTGTATACCAAAATACAGTGGCTGTCCCCCTAAAGAAAAACTAATTGAGAGATTATTTGTGTTGTGAGCTGAACTGTTTTCATAGAACGTAGCCACTTTTTTCACAGAACATCATTTTTACTTGAAAGAACAACTGATAGACAAACTATGATTATTCAGGATTGGGTACTTGGCAGATGTGTTCCTAAAAATGAGTAAAATGAGCCTATCACTTTAAGAAAACTACTGACAGTATTTGTTACTCCTGATGAAATTTATGATCTCAAATGAAAATCAGAATTTTGGAAGATTAGTGTTCACCACCACAAACTTAACAGCTTCTCAACACCTAAATATTTTTCTGATGAGATCGATTATAACATTAACAACTGTTTTAAATATTATAAGCTAAATTGTGTCACTATTTGAAAGATCTGTATACTCAGTGAACCAATATTTTACAAATGACCAACACATGATATTACAAAATTATGTGTGATCAAAAGAGACCATTCAAAGACAGACCAATGAGTTCAATATAACAGAGATCAACATTGCTATTTTGTTTCATATTATAAAATCAAGGGGGATTTATCCTAGGAATGCAAGATTGGGTCAATGTAATATACCTTATTAATAGAATAAAAGACAAAACCCACATGATTATCTGAAAGGTACGCAGAGACACATTTGACAAAATCCAACATCCTTTTGTGATAAAAACACAGCAAACTAGGAATGGAAGGGGATTTTCTCAACCTGATAAAAAGCATCGATGAAAAACCCACAGCTAACGTCAGACTTAATAGTGAAAACTGGCTGCTTTCCGCCTAATTTCAGGAATAAGACATGGATATCTGCTTTGGCACGTATAATCAACATTATACTGGCGGTTCCAGCCAAGTCAATTAGCAAGAAAATGAAATAAAAGGCATTCAGATTGGAAAGGAAGAAGTAAAACCCAATTTTCAGATGACATGATCATATATAGAAAATCCTAAGGAAATCACTAAAAAAAAAAACAAAAAAACTATTAGCACTAATAAACAAGCTCAGCAAAGTTAGGGGATACAAGACCAACATACAAAAATCAATGGTACTTCTATAGATTAACAATGAACAAACTGACTGGAAGTGAAATTAAGAAAAAACTTCTGTTTACAATAGCATCAAAAAGAATAAAATATTTAGGAGTAGAATTAAGAAAAATGGTGCAAAACTTATACTCTGAAAACTGCATAACATTGTTGAAAGAAATTAAAGAACACCTAACTAAGTGGAAAGACATCCCATGTACAAGTATTGGGAGACTAAATATTGTTAAGATGGCAGTACTCCTCAGACTGACCTACAGATTCAATGCGATCTCTATCAAAATCCCGGCTGACCTTTGCAGAAATTAACAAGCTGAACCTAAAATTCATATGTAAATGCAGGGAACCCAGAAAAGCCAAAACAATCTTGAAAAAGAAGAACAAAGTTGGAAGACTCAATACTTCTTGATTTCAAAATTTACTATAAAGCTACAATAATCAACACAGTATGATACTGGCATAAGGATAGACACATAGACTGATAAAATAGAATTGAGTGTCCAGGAATAAATCTTCACATTTATTGTCTATTGATTTTCAAAAAGGATGCCAAGACCACTCAATGGGAAAAGAAATGGTGTTGTGACAACCGAATCTCATCAGGCAAAAGAATGAAGTTCCTATATACAAAAATTAGCTCAAAATGGATCAAAGACCTAAATGGAAGTGCTAAAAATATAAAACTCTCAGAAGAAAACATAGGTTTAAACTCCATGACCCTGTATTAGGCAATGGTTTCTTAGATATGACACCAAATGCACAAGCAATAAAAGAAAAAATACATAAATAATTCATCATCAAAATTAAAGACTTTTGTGCCTAAAAGAATAGAATCAAGAAAGTGAAATGAGGGACTTTCCTAGCGGTCCAGTGGTTAAGACTCTGCGCTCCTAATGCAGGGGGCACGGGTTCGATCCCTGGTCAGAGAAAGTGAAATGACAATCCACAGAATGAGGGAAAATATTTGCAAATCATATATCTGAGGAAGGTCTTGTATTTAAGACCTCGTAATTCAGACTTGTTATTCAGCAACAGCAAACAAGTAACCCGAATTAAAAATGGACAAAGGATCTGAGTAGACATTTCTCCAAAGCAGATATACAAATGGCCAACAAGCACGTGTAAAGATGCTTGTCATTAGGCATTGGGGAAATCAAAACCATAATGAGATAATCCTCTACACTTACTAGGATGGCAAAAATAAAAAAGGCAGATAATTACAAGTGTCGGAGAGGTTGTGGAGAAATTGGATCCCATATACATTGCTGATGGAATAGGAAATAGACTGTGGAAAGCAATCTGGCAGTTCTTCAAAATGGTAAACATGGAGTTACTATATGACCCAGCAATTTCACCCCTAGGCAGATACCTAAGAGAAGTGAAAATATATATCTATACAAAAACTTGTACAAAAATGTTCATAGCAGCATTACTCAAAATAGTCCAAAAGTGGAAATATGGCCAAATGCCCATAAATGAAAGGATAAAGAAAATGTGGTATATGCATAAAATGGGATATTATTTCACAATAAAAAGGAAGGAGTCACTGAAACATGCTACAAAATAGATAAACCTTGAAAGTATTATGCTAGGTGAAAGAAGCCAGTCACAAAGGACCACATAATGTGTTCCATTTATATGAAATGTTGGAATAGGCAAATTCACAGAGACAGAATGTAGATTGGTGATTGCCTAATGCAGGGCCATGGGGGTGGAGGGTAAGAGAAATTAGGAGTGAATGCTAATGGGTACAAGGTTTCTTCTCAGGGTAATGAAAATATTCTAAGATTAATTGCAGTGATGGTTGCCCAACTCTTTGAATATACTGAAAACTATTGAATTATACACTTTAAATGGATGAATGGTATGCTATGTAAATTATATCTCAATAAAGCTGTTTTTTAAAAAAAATTTTTATTTATTTATTTATTTATTTATTTGGCTGAGCTGGGTCTTAGATCTTCATTGCAGCATGCAGGCTCTTAGTTGCGGCATGCAGGAACTTAGTTGCAGCATGCGAGATCTAGTTCCCTGACCAGGGATCGAACCCTGGCCCCCTGCCTTGGGAGCGCAGAGTCTTTTTATTTATTTATTTATTTATGACTGTGTTGGGTCTTAGTTTCTGTGTGAGGGCTTTCTCTAGCTGTGGCAAGTGGGGACCACTCTTCATCGCGGTGCGCGGGCCTCTCACCATCGCGGCCTCTCCTGTTGCGGAGCACAGGCTCCAGACGCGCAGGCTCAGCAATTGTGGCTCACGGGCCCAGTTGCTCCGCGGCATGTGGGATCTTCCCAGACCAGGGCTCGAACCCGTGTCCCCTGCATTGGCAGGCAGATTCTCAACCACTGCGCCACCAGGGAAGCCCCGGGAGCGCAGAGTCTTAACCACTGGATCACCAGGGAAATCTCTAAAGCTGCTATTTTTAAAAGTACATATGAAAATCTAGATACTTTCTATTGAGACAGTCATTCAAGAGACTGGCAAAAATGTAAAACAATGCCACTCTTCTCACTAAAATTTTTGTTTTAGAAAATATCCTTATTTTTATTAAAAATATATTGTTTATGTAACATAATGTTTACTGTTATTTTTAAATGAATTGAATATTTCTAAAAGTTTTTAGTTTTAACTTGTAATATACTATCAGTAAGTGTAAAATGCATAAATTGTTATAAGTATATGAGATTATAAATGAGGCCATGATATGGAAATGTATAAAGAAAGTGAAATTAATTGAAAAGATATTCCAAGGTAAAAATATTTACCATTTTACATACTAGTAGCAGGTACCATTAAAAGAAAGAAACACTGCTGAAAATTGCTCAGAACTTTATTTAAAAGCAACAAACAAATGCCCTTTTCTATTATTATTTGAAAATATATATCATACTTTCAAAATTGAAAGTATACCTAGAATAACTATATATTCATTTAGAAAAAAACCTAGCAAAATGAATTTACCTCTTTTTATATATTTTAAGGCTAAATGGTATTCTCCAAAGGTATCTTTAAAACTATTTTCATCTTGTAGGGCTTTAGTTAGCTGGTGATGTAATAATAGCCCTGCCACGAAGGAGAACGTCAGTGATGTCAACCGGGCAATGCCAGATCCAACAAATGGTTGCCATGAGGACGAATGGGGCCCAAGTGGACTGTACCCAAGAGAATCAAGTTTCCAGGCATTCTATGGACATTTAAGTTTGTTTCTGTTTGCACTGAAAGTTAGCAACCACCCACAGCAACTCTCCAGGAATTAGAAACAAAGGTTCCTGAGCTTGGCAAACATTCTCCATGGTTATCAAAGCCTTCTTGCTAATGAAGCATGTGTGACTTCAGCTGACAAAGTCAGGGTGCTGGGTGTTCTGCCACTGGGCCTGTGCTGTTCCACCACGCCTCCCTAACACCCGACTCCCAGCCCTCCTGGCCATCTGTACAGGCACCTGCTCCTCTTTCTTTACACGATGAGCAAAGAGAACTGAATACGATTGGCCTTTCAAAGTCAGAGCACAGAGCTTCCCCGCTCACTAGGCCTTCACTAAAGAAGTGTAAATTCAGTAGAACTGGGATTGGAAGAGGGTTGAAAAAAGATAAAGGAACAGGCAAATCCAAAGGGACAGAAATTAAATTAGTGGCTGCAAGGCCTGGGGGGAGGGGAGAATGGGAAGTGACTGCTAACGGGCCGAGGGTTTCTTTTTGCGGAGATGAATATGTTGTGGAATTTGATAGTGCTGATGGTTACACAATTCTGTGAATATATTAAACACAGATGGATTTTATGGTATGTGAATTATATCTCAATCAATCAATAAATGGGAGCTGGTTCACTGGCCAAAAATAGCAGAGGGAGGAGGCAGGTAGTTTAGTAACATGAAGGGCTGGTTCACAGACGTTTTGAGCCACAGCTTTTTCTTCCACTGAAAACTTGGTTTGGGGGCAAGTCTAGGTATTTTAAAGAAGCTTTTGTGTGGGACCAAAGGACTTGCAGAGTTTCTTCTTCTGGAATGGAAGAAGTTTCTTCTTCTTCCTTCAAGGTTGAGGGCGATTTTTCTAATGTTTGAAGATTGGATTACATGTATATAGATTTATGCAGGTTAATATTTGACTTTGTATTTGGTCTGGGAGAAACTATTTATTGAAAGATTGGGTGGCTCTTAGGAATGCTCTAGTGTATTTTAAAGGTTATATATATATATATATATATGGATATATGTTTTAAAGGATATGAATATATTGGGCGCAGAAGTAGACTTCAGTACACATTTCTAGGCAAGAGCAGAACGCAGACGTCTTAGTGGAAGGAAGAATTGTCTGGGACGTAGATTCAGAGCCAAACATGAAGGAAATGGGGACTTCAGAGGCATGGAGCTCCAAGCAACGAGATGTCCCTGCCCCTACAGATTCTCCATCCTCCACCACCCCTTTCTTGAGTGCCCAAATCAGGGAATTAAGAAGGTCAAGGCCCCAGAACACTTCTGCTTAAGAGCTCAAAGCATCTTCTAAAATGCGTGTCTGAACTGGTACCCTAATCTAGTTTGACTTCTCCGGTAAATAGGCTATTATGTTGATAAAGAAGAGGGTCCTGACAGGACCCTGCCCACTCCCGGGAAGTGTACCAGGTGGAGGGCTAGCAACCCACTGGGTAGACTTGTATACGTCCCTGTGGAAGGGACTGAGCTCTCCTGGGGAGAGAACTCACCCTAAGGAAAAGGGAGACACAGTGACATGGAACCAGCATAGATTTTGCCCATGAGTTTGGTCCCCACCCTACCTTCCCTGGAGTTGAGTTTGAGCCCCAGGGAAAGAAGGGGCAATGAGTAAAAATGTAAGGAGATGGTTTCACTTGAAATGTTTGTGAGATGGGGGCAGCTTTAGCTGAGTGTAACGCAAAAAGGGAGAGGTATTCTGTTTTCAACGGAGCTAAGCTCACCCGGAGGACCAACAATTTTACTGCTATTTTGGGTATCTCTAGGCTCTGCCAGTTGGAAATGGGTGGCTGCTATATATTTCCTTCCCCACAACCTCACGATCAGATGGTACCTAACAATCAGCGTTAGGCTCAGATTAGATTCTGCCACATGTACAAACCTTATTAGCAACTAGGCTCCAAAAGTCACACAACTGGTTTTGTGACTTCAGTGAAGTTTCCACTCTCTTTCTTAGATACTCTGACAAACACTGAGTTTGCTTCTTAGGGCTGCACTAACAAAGTACCACAGTCTTGGTGGTTTAAAACAACAGAAATGTATTCTCTCATAGTTCTGGAGGCTAGAAGACTGAAACCAGGGTGTTGGCAGGGTCTGTTCCCTCTGAGACGCTGGGTGGGATCCTTCCTTGCCTCTCTCTGGCTTCCAGTGGTGGCTGGCAATTTTGATGCTCCCTGGCTTGCAATTGCATCACTCCCATCTCTGCCTCCGTCATCACATGGTCTTCTTCCTATGTGTCTCTTCTCCTCTTCTTATAAAGACACCAGTCATGGGACTTCCCTGGTGACACAGTGGTTAAGAATCCACCTGCCAATGCAGGGGACACGGGTTCGAGCCCTGGTCCGGGAGGACCCCACGTGCCGCGGAGCGACTAAGCCTGTGTGCCACAACTACTGAGCCTGCGCTCTAGAGCCCGTGTCACAACTACTGAGCCTGTGTGCCACAACTACTGAAACCCACATGCCTAGAGCCCGTGCTCCGCAACAAAGAGGAGCCACCGCAATGAGAAGCCCGCGCACCGTAATGAAGAGTAGCCCTCGCTCGCCACAACTAGAGAAAGCCTGTGCGCAGCAACAAAGACCCAAAAATTAATTAATTAATTAATTAAAAAAAAAGACACCAGTCATATTGGATTAGACTTCAGTATGACTTCATGTTAACTTGATTTCATCTGCAAAGACCCTGCTTCCAAGGAGGTCATGTTCACAAGTACCAGGGGTGAGGACTTCAACATAGTTTGGAGGACACAATTCAATCATGACACACACCTTTCCAGAAAGGGTCACTCCAAAGCCAACACAGCAGTGTCCTCACTACAGGACCAGCCAGGCTTCTGAGTAAGCCAGGAGAGAATGTCCTTTGTAAAAGGTAGACCAAGTGCGGTCCAAGATCTTGGTCTAACTGGCAAGTGGTTAGACAGCGAGGTCTTCTGATTCTTGTGCCCCAGTTATGAAAAGACCAGACTCATAATTTGAACAGCTCTGATTATCTGGGGAAAAAATAATTTCTAATATCTGTTGTGTTAATTAACCCTCTAGGGCAGGGTTTCTTAAGTATTTTGTACCACGGACCCCTTTGGCAGTCTGGGAAAACCATGGACCCCTTCTCAGGGAAAAAAAAAGCTTTCAAATGAATAAAATAAAATACATAGATTGTAAATGCAATCAAATCTATTAAAATGCAGTTCTCAAAATTTTTGTGTCAGTAACACTTTAACAAGATCTAGTGGAAGGTCTAATAATTATTGTGATTTTAAAGTAATGATGAGTATAAACAATATTTGGTGATGTCTATAACAATTGTAACATCCATGCAAATACCTGAGGCATCTGCTGTGGCAGAAGATTTGGTACTTTCCTTCTACCGCGGTTTGCTACCTACTTTCACAATGAAGGGAAATGCATTTTTTCAGCTTGAGGATAGTGAAAGTGAAGATGTAATTTTTTTCCCCATCCAAATGGACAGACTTGCTGAATGCTATCCTTGGCCTCCTGCGAGGTCAACAGACTCCAGGTGAAGAAGCCCTGACCCCAGTGGATACAGAGAGTATATTCCTGATTAGGGAGCTTCCAACAGTAACTAACAGCCCTGGGGGAAGAAAAAGTGAATGTCACTACACCGTCTGCACTGAATCATCTTAAAGTAGGCTATAAATCCTTTAACTGCCGAATTCTGGGAGCCCGGGCCAGGCAGATACCATGGAAGAGATGCAGGGGTCCTGACCAAGATGGGAGGAGTGGGGCTCTCAGAGAAACAGTCAGCAGGAAACAGGGCAGGAGTGGGCCTAAGAAACAGTTGGGAAATGGAGGTGATGGGGCTAACCAATAGACAGGGCCGGCACAGGGGAAATTAAACTGTAGAAGTGGCCAGCACCATCTGGTAATTAACTAGATGTATATGTACGTACTTGGAAAGTACCCCTGGGCACCCCTAGAAATTACCTGGGGACATTCCTATATCATTTGGCGGGTAGCTAAAACCAATGAACTGTACATTATGTTAGAATATTTCAGATGGGTTTCACCTACAAACAGCACAAGTTCAAAGCTTGAAAGTCTGTCATTTGACCATCTACTCAAGGTTAAAAAACTTAAATTTCAGAATTTATCAGCCTGCTTCAGTAATGATGCCCTCAGAGAAATAGGTCTTTTTTTTTTTTTTTAAGCAGAAGAGAACCTACCAGCAAAGAACCATAGAGTAAGCCATTTTCTATTGCATACAATCTGTGGCACCCATTTAGAAATGTTAAAAATAGCACTTCAGCACTTCATTTGTCATCTTCTGCACTTATTCAAATGTAATAGAGGTGGAGTCGGTGGGAATGCTGGCCTTGGTGGGTGGGGCCTGATGTCCAATGTAGTCTCTAAACTTCTTGTTTTTCAATTGTGTTTGGACCACTGTTGGTGTATTCTGTGAGTCAGGGGCCTGCGAAAGAACAAGTAAAGCAACCAGCCTCTGTTTTAGAGAAGACATCTCCATCCAACCATCTGGGGCTGAATAATCCACTGTCCTGGATCACTTTTCTGAATAGCCATGCCTTGGAAGGGGGCCCAGGCTGGACACCAGGAGAGCTGGTGCTATAACAGCCTTGCTGGGGATTAGCTGTCTGACCTTGGAAAAATCCTTTAATCTCTTGGGGTTTAAGTTTCCTCTCTACTAAATCTCTGAAGAACTTTCCAGTTCAAAAATTATTCTATATGACAGCATAATGCTTAAAGGAAAAGCATTCTTGTGAACTTCCACTATTGTTTTTATATTAATCAAAATAGTACTTAAATATGTAAACTTAGAACTAGATATAAACTCCTGATGCACGTCATTTTAGAGATTTTGAAATAAGCAAAACAACAAATCCAATAAAATTTTAACCAATAAAATTTATTATTAAATTTCAATTACTTTTATTCATTAATAATGGACAGTATTAAGTCAATGCAATGGCTAATACTGCCTTGCTGGACATAAACTGCTGCTAACAATTGGAATATAATTTTCCAGAGCACTGCCTCTACCACTGTGTTCTGTTTGATGACTCCGTTCTCCCATTCTCTCCCTTTGAACTCTTGTGAAACTTTCTTTAAAGCCGTGGCATCATGTGGCCTTTACTTTGGAAGAATGCACTGTTTATGTATTATGTTCTCCTTTGCTCTTTTCTCCTGAGCCTAAAACAATATGGCTCCAAATGACGCTGCAACCGATGGTGATATCTTCATAAGGAGTCTTCCAGATGATCCCAAACGTGTTGACATTAGTATTTTTATTGGGTATTATGAGGTTATCATTGAAATAAAAACACGAGCATTTAAAATTTCTTATAAATTCACCATTCCCTGGGATCCCAGTTTGAGAAATGTTGTATTATGACTTTACAGTGGTCCTGGCAGAGTCTTCCTCTAGTGCCTGCATGATACCTCTTAGAAGGACATAACATATACATTAGGCCCTCAGTTCGTCTAATGTGTTTCTGGAAATCAGGACGTAGAACACATGATCCAATATGTTTCCAAACGTCATCACACACAAGGTGATGCCCAGGAAAGAAAAACCCATGCTCTCTCTTACAGAAATCTAATTCCCATTCCCTGCTTTCCAAAAGATCTTTAAGAAAGAAAATAGATCAGTAAGTTCCAAAGAACAAAAGGAGTATTACTACAGTGAAAAAAAAAAAGCATGGCCTGAAATTCACCTCTTGGCCTCCAGATATGCGGTCTATTTGATTTTAAGCAGGCTGCTGCCATAGAAAAAACTCATGAGACTCAGACACAAAGAGAAGCTCATGGTGACCATTCTGAAGTGTGCTTGTTGGAGAGTGGACAGCCTTCGTAACAGAGTTCAAGGTCTGCAATCTCCAGAAACAGCCTACGATACACAAGAAAGCCATCAACACCCTCGAGTCATGGCTGACCTTCACAGTATAGCCCTGAGACTCACACCTCAGCGCAAGAACAAGGTGAAGGTAGCTCTCTCATGATGAGGCACAGGAAGGTGAACTTGGCATCAAAATTGGTTATGACACAGAAGCCAACCACCACCCAGGAAGTTAAGAGTCCACTGGTGGCCTGGCGGAGTATAGTGGATCCGGAATGAAACTGTCAGCCTCTGTGGGAGTTTGGCCACTGTCACAAAGAAGCACAGAATATTCCTCTCCCTGAACTGGTAGAGGAAAACTCAGAGGGCCAGGCCATTCAGCGGCAAAGCAGCTGCCAACACCAGCAGAAACAGGGACACTGACAAGGTCCTGACACTCTCAGATTTTATGGAGGAGTTGAATACCTGGGAAGCCTGCATTTTTACAAATATTGGGGTGAGATTTTTGTTTGTTTGTTTATCAAAGATAGAGTTCTTTCTTTAAGGTCTACTTCTTACCTCTTTCCTGTGGAAATCCTTGTCTAGGAAGGCACAGAACAGTTGTAGTAATTGCTGCAAAGGTGGGGGAAAAAAAGAAAAAAGAAAAATCAAAGGTAGTTAAAGCCTGAAATGGAACATTATTGAAAACCCCTTGTACATCCTTTCTTTTTTTAATTAAACTTTTTAAATTTTGAGATAATCGTAGATTCACATGCAGTTGTAAGAAATAAAACAATGAGATCCCAGGTACCCATTACGCCCTTTCCCGCAAAGGTAACATCTTGCAAAACTATATTACAGCATAAAAACCAGGATATTGACATGGATACTATCGACATACAGAGCATCTCCATTATCCTTCACATTGCACTTTTATAGCCACATCTACTTCCCTCCCACACCCACTCACTCTTTAAACCCTGGCCAACCACTACTCTGTTCTCTATTTCTATAATTTTGTCATTTCAAGAATATTACATAAATAGAACCATGCAGTATGTAATCTTTTGGGATTGGCTTCCTTCACACAGCATAACTCCCTGGGGATTTATCCAAGTTGTTGCGTGTACCCATCGTTTGTTCCTTTTTATTGCTGAGTAGAATTCCATGGTATGGATGTACCATAGTTTACTTAACTATTCCTCTGTTGAAAGATATGTGGGTTGTTTCCAATTTTTGGAATGAAGTTCCAAATGAAGTATTCTATTATAAATAACGGTGCTGTAAACATGCCTGTATATTTTTGTGTGATTGTAAATTTTCATTCCCTTAGGGAAAATACCTGTGAGGACAATTGCTGGGTTGCTTGGCGGTTGTAGGTTTAGTCTTTTAAGAAACTGCCACACTGTCTTTCTGCTGTACGATTTTACATCCCTACCAGCAAGGTATAAGTGTTTATTCTAAAATATATAAGGAAAGGAAAAGGAACTGGGTATTTAAAAACTATTTGAAAAAGAAGAATAAACCAGGAGCGTTTTGTGGTTTTCAGTATACAAGTCCTGAACAGGTTGTATTAGATTTACACCTATTTCTCTTTTTTTAATGATTGTAAATGATAATGCATTTAAATTTTTAGTTTCCATGTGTTTATTGCTAGTATCCAAATATACAATTGATTTTCTTTTGATTTGATATACATTTAATGGGGTTTTTTTGAATAGCAAAAGTTTTACATTTTTTTTAACATCTTTATTGGAGTATAATTGCTTTACAATGGTGTGTTAGTTACTGCTTTATAACAAAGTGAATCAGCTATACATATACATATATCCCCATATCGCCTCCCTCTTGCGTCTCCCTCCCACCCTCCCTATCCCACCCTTCTAGGTAGTCACAAAGCACCGAGCTGATCTCCCTGTGCTATGTGGCTGCTTCCCACTAGCTATCTATTTTACATTTGGTAGTGTATATATGTCCTTGCATGTTGATCTGCATCCTGCAATTTTGCTAAACTCACTTATTAATTACAATTTTTTGGTTTTTTGGTTTTGGTAGGTTCCTTGGGGTTTCCTTTGTAGGCAAAAGTGTCCTCTGCAAATAGGGACAGTTTTAGCTCTTTCTTTCTGATCTGTATGCCTTTTATTTCCTTTTCTTGCCTAATTATACTGGCTAGCCTTCCAGCACTATGCTGAATAACAGTGGTGAGAGTGGACATCCTTGCCTTATTACTGATCTCAGGGGGAAAGCATTCAGTCTTTCACCGTTAAGTACAATCTAAGCTATAAGGTTTTCTAGGTGTTCTTTACCGAGTTGAGGAAGTTTCCCTATATTCAGTTTTCTGAGAGTTTTAATCATGAAGTGGATTTTAAACATTTTTTTTCTTCTTTCATTGGTATGATCATGTGATTTTTATTCTTTCTCCTGGTATTTTAGTGGACTGCTTTAATTGATTTTCGGATAATTAAACAGTCTTGCATCCCTAGAATAAACCTCACTTGGTTGTATTGTATACTTCTTTTTATATATTGCCGAATTCTATTTGTTAATCTTGTGTTAAGGATTTTTGCATATGTATTCATGAAGGATATTAGTATAAACTTCTCTTTTCGAATGTCTTTGTCTGGTTTTAGTGTCAGGGTAATACAAGCTTCATAAAACAAATTGGGATATGTTCCCTCTTCTTCCACTTCCCAGCATAAATTGTGTAGAACTGGTGTAAAATCTCTAACCTTTTGGTAGAATTTGGGGGGACTAGTTTTTTCTTTGGAGGGAAAATTTTAAATTATTAATTCGATTTCATAATATTTATAGGGCTATTCAGTTGAGCTATTTCATAAATGTGAGTTGTGGTAGTTCGTGTATTTTGAGGACTTGTCACATTTTATCAAATTTTTGTGGGTAGAGTTGTTTGTAGTATTCTCTTATTATTATTTTAATAGGTAGAGGGTCTGTAATGATATCCACTGTTTCCTTTCTGATAATGGTAGTTTATGTCTTAGCTCTTTTTTTCCTCTTGTCAGTCTTGCCAGAGGTTTTACGTTTTATCGATCTTTTCAAAGAAACAGCTCTATTTCCTTGATTTTCTCTATTTTTTTCTAATTTATTTTCATTGATTTCTGCTCTGATCTTTATTACTTCCTTCCTTCTCTTTGCTTCAGGTTTATCTTCTCTTATTTTTCTAAGTTCTTGAGGTGGGAACTTAGATTGTTGATAGGAGGCATTTCATCTTTTCTAATGTTTCCATTTAGTGCTATAAATTTCCCTCTCAGTACTGTTTTAGTTGGGTCCCACAATTTTGAGTTGTATTTTCTTTCAATCTAATGTATTTTTTAATTTCCCTTGGGAGTTCCTCTTTTATCTGTAGATTATTTAGAAGCGTGTTGTTTAGTGTTCAAGAGTTTGGAAATTTTCCTGTTATCTTTCTATTGTCAATTTCTAGCTTGATTCCACTGTTGTTGAAGAACACACTCTATCACTTCAATTCCTTTAAGCTGTGGAGGTGTGTTTTATAGCCAACAATGTGATCTATCTTGGTATATGTATTGAGGGCACTTGAAAAGAATGTGTATTCAGCTGTTGTTGTGTGCAGTTTTCTATAAATATCAATTAGATCTTCTTGGTTGATGGTGTTGAGTACTTCCAAACTTTTGCTGATTTTCTGTCTATTCTATCAATTGTTCCAACTGTAATTATGTACTTGTCTATTTCTCCTTTCAGTTGTATCAGTTTTCCTTCACATCTTTTGCAGCTCTGTTATTTGGTACATACATATTTAGGATTACTATGTCTTCTTAGTGGAGTGACCTTTTATTATATAATGACCCTTTCTGTTTCTAGTAATAATTTTTTCCTCCCAAGTCCCTTGGATTATTGATTTTAGATCTTTCTTCCTTTCTAATATGGCACTCAATGCTATAAATTTCCCTCTAAACACTGCTTTTGCTACATCTCACAAATTTTGATGAGTTGTATTTCATTTTCATTTAGTTCAAGATATTTTTTAATTTCTCTTGAGACTTCTTTAACCCATGTGTGTTATTTAGGAGTGTATTGTTTAATCTTCAAATATTTGGGGATTTTTCCAGGCATCTCTCTGTTATTGATTTCTCATGTAATTCCATTGTTGTCTGAAACAATACTTTGTATGATTTCTATTCTTTTATATTTTTCAAGGCATGTTTTATGGCCTAGAATGTGGTCTATCTTCATTCTAGTGAAAGTTCCAAATAAGCTTAAGAAGAATGTGTATTCTGTTGTTGTTGGATGAGGTATTTTATAAATGTCAGTTCGATCCAATTGATTGATGGGTGTTCAGTTTAACTCTATCCTTAATTATTTTCTGACTGTTGGATCTGTCAATTACTGACAGAGAGGTATTGAATCCCAAACTATAATAGTGGATTTCTCTATTCCACTTTGAAGTTCTATCAGTTTTGGTCTCATATATTCATGTTAAAGACTTTTATGTTTTTTTGAAGAATTGATCCTTTTATCATTATCTGTGATAATTTAACTTGCTTTGAAATCTTTATCTGAAATTAATATGGCTTCTCCAGTGTTATGAATTGAATTGTGTCCTCGAAAATAATGTTGAAGTCCTAACCCCCAGTACCTCAGAATGTGACCTTATGTGGAGATAGTGTCACTGCAGATGTAATTATTTAAGATGAGGTCATACCAGAGAAGGGTGAGAGTCTAACCCAATAGAACTGATGTCTTCATAGAAAGAGGAAATTTGGAGACAGATATGTACACAGGGGGAACATCAAGTGAAGATTAGAATTATGCTGCCACAAGCCAAGGACCTATCAGAAGCTAGGAGAGAGTCCTGGAACAGATCCTTTCCTAGAACCTTCAGAGGAAGCATGGTCCTGCTGACACTTTAATCTTAGACTTCAGGCTTCCAGAACTGGAAGACAATAAATTCCTGTTGTTCAGGCCACCTACCTATGGTATTTTGTTACAGCAGCTCTAGCAAACTAATTCATCCAGGTTTCCTTTGATTAGCATGGTATTAGGACAAGTCTTAGGACTTAAGTCTGCCATTTATTTTTTGTTTTCTGTTTTTTCTGTTTTTCATTCCTCTGTTTTCTTTTTCTTCTTTGACTTCCTTTGATTTAGTTGTACATTTTTCAAAATTCTGTTTTGACTTATCTATAATGCTTTTGAGTGTATCTCTTTTTATAGCTTTTTTTAGTAGCTGATTTAGGTGTTATATTATACATACATAAATTGTCACAGTGTCCTATTCTCATTTTACCAGTTGAGTGAAGCATAGAAATTTATTTCCCTTTATGGCCCTTTGCTCTCTCCCACTAACAATACAATGTTCTCCAATATTTCCTCTACGTACTTTTAGAACCACATCAGATAGTGCTCCAATTTTTGTTTCTGTCATCAAACATAATTTAGGAAAATCGAGACGAGAAGGAGAATATATTATATTTTTTCTGTGCTCTTTCTTCCTGCTTTTCCAAGGTTCTTTTTTTCATTATTCCTTTCTGTTTAGAGAACTTACTTTATTCATTATTTTAGGTTAGCTCTACTGGCAACAAATTTCTTCAGTTTTTCTTCATCTGAAAGTGTCTTGATTTCCTCTTCATTTTTAAAGAAAATTCTCACTGGATATAGGATTTTGGGTTAACAATTCTTTTCTTTCAGTACTTGAAAAATATTGTGCCACTTCCTTCTGGCCACCATATTGTCATTCAGATTGGTTTCCCCCTATAGATAAGATATTTCTTTGTGGATGCTTTCAAGATTTTTTTTCTTTCTCTTTGATTTTCAGACTTTGACAGTACTGTGTCCTGGATGGATTTCTTTATGTTAATTCTATTTAGGGTTTGCTCAGCTTCCTTAATCTGTAGTTTTACATCTCTCAACAAATTTGAGAGTTTTCAGCCGTTATTTCTTCCAGGAATATTTTAGCCTTGCTCTCTTTCTCCTCTCATTCTGGGAATCCAGTGATATAGCATTAAATTTTAGGTTATAATCCCACAGACTCCAGAGGCTGTGTTGATCGTTTTCAGCCTATTTCATCTTTGTTGCTCAGACTGAGTAATTTCTGTTGTTCTATCTTCATGTTCACATATTCTTTGCTCCATTTCATCCATTTTGATGTTGAGCCTATCTATTACGTGTTTGGTTTTTGTACTTTTCACTTGTAAAACTTCCATTTTGCTTTTCTTTATATCTTCTGTTTCTTTGCTGAGAATTTCTACTTTTTCATTTGCTTCAGGCATTTTCATAACTGCTCCCTGAGGTATTTTATCACAGCTGCTTTAAAATCTTTATCAGATAACTCTAACATCTCTGTCATCTTGGTGTTAGCATCTATTGTCTTTTTTTTACTCAGTTTGAGATCTTTCTGGTTCTTGATACAATGATGAGTGATTTTTTTATTGACTCCTGGACATTTTTAGTATTGTTATGAGACTCTGGATCTTATTCAAACCTTCTGTTTTAGTTGGCTTCTTTTGACACTACTCCAGCAGAAGTGAGGTTGCCACCTTCTTACTGCAGGGGAGGGTAGAGCCCAGGTTCACCATTTGGCCTCCTTTGACACTCAAGGGTGATGGGGCTCTTCATTACTACTGCGTGGGGGTGAAAATTCTGGCTCCTCACTAGGCTGTACCTCCCTGGCTGGGAGAAGTAGGAGTTTGTCATTTACTGCTCCCCACTGACACCATCTGGGAGTGGCCTAGTTATTGCTGGGCAATAGCAAATATCCTGATTCTCCACTAGGCTTCTGAAACACTACTTGGGTGGTTGGGGCATTTCTTTACACCTGGTAAGGGTGGAGGTCTAGGCTTCCCACTCAGCCTTTGCTGGAATAGGTGGGAGTGGGGCCACAGGCTTTTCTGTAGTATTTAGCTGGAGGAGAGCAGTTATTGTCTAACAGTTTCCTGTCTTGTAAGTGGTCCCTTTCCTGATCCTTTGGCTAAAAGAGCAGGCTCTGTTGAGGCTTTTTTTTTTTGTTTGCACCATTGGCATTTCCAGGCTTCTATGATCTTCTACTCTAAGTCTGGAATGTAAAAGGTCGAAAGAAAAAAAAAAAACCTGGGGAACTCACCACCATGTCATTTCTTGGATCCTGAAGCCCAAGCTAGTCTGCCTTCTCCTCTCCACGCTTCAGAGTCTCCTTATGTCTATTTTGTGTATAATGTCAATGGCTTTCAGTTATACTTAGTGGGAGGAATAGGTAAATTGCACCTACTCTATCTTCCCGGAAGTCCACTGGTGTATCTTTAAGATTTATTTTGGAAGTTTTTCTTATATGGATAAAAGGAATAGAGACTCTCGCTTTCTTTAAGCCCTTGTTGCCTTGCAAAGGCCTTTTCAATGGTCATCCAATTAGAGCAGAGCTGTCCCTGCCTGTCTGACAGTCAGTTCCCAAAAGTAAACCTGAGGTGGGGATTTAGGTGAAAGGGATGTATTAGGAAGTAAATAACCAGTAGGGGAGTGAGGAAGTGGGACTGGGAAATGAAGGAAGCCAACAAGGGTGCATTATCCACAGAGTAACGTTGGCTTGAGCTCTCAGGGAGCAGTGGAGACGGTGCAGGAGTCCCCTCTGAGTTTTCCTAATCAGAGGCAAGGGGCAGGGGCAGCTTCACGGGAGTCCATGGTCATACAGGGCTCCACACTCGGAAGGGCCCCATACTTAGTTTAATGCTCTGCTCCCATCATTTTGAAATTCTTAATAATTTTTTAACAAGGGGCCCTACATTTTCATTTTGCACTGGGCCCTACAAATTATACAGTCAGGTGGTGGAATATTTATACCTACTTCCACTGCAGGGACGTAAATTCCTAGACATTCTGGGTTCTTCTTTAGCTCAGGGGTGCTGGATTGCACAGTATCTCCCCAAAATGCACGTCTACCAGAACCTCACCGTTTTATTTGAAGATAGGATCTTTGCAGATATAATCAGTTAAAATGAGATCATACTGGATAAGGGTGGGCCTTAATCCAATGACTGGTATCCTTATAAGACGTGAAAACAGATGCACACACACACGCACACACACAGGGGAGAATGTCATGTGAAGACAGAAGCAGAAGTAGGAGTGAACACCAAGGGTTACCAGCAGCCCACCAGAAGCTAGGACACGCGTGGAACAGTTTCTCCTGCAGAGCCTCCAAAAGGAACGAACCCTACTAACACTTTGATTTTGGACTTTCAAACTCCTTAACTGGGAGAGAATAAATTTCTGTTGTCTTAAGCCATCCAATTTATGACAGCCCTTAGAAACTAGTACACCAAGCAAGGTAAACTCCAGGTCCTGGCCATTGGGAGTGAAGGCACACCTGGACCATCCTGCAAAACACTGACAAAGGATCTGAGGGGCAGGGCAGAGCCTTGCTGGGGCCAGGCCCTCTGGCCTTGGCCTTTCATTTAACCAAACCAACCTCTCGTCTCTACAATGAGCATGTGGCCTAATGACCCAGCCAAGGAGGAGCCATTCAGACAATAGGGGGGTGGGGCCTCCAGTGAACCAGAGAGGCTGACCCCACTTAATTGCGTTTGCATTCAAATTTTACAAAACCAAGCAATCCCAACCAAACAAGGCCTGTCAGAGGGCCAAATTCAGCTTCTGTGCCTGGAAATTGCACTTCTGGCCCAGAAAATCTCCAGGAACTCAGCAGACTCACGCTGATCTTCGTGTTACAGCTGTTCTCTGGAGTGAAGATTCTTCTATCCCAAAGGCAAGCCAGCTTTATTCACAACTCTGTTGTTCAGTGTTCTCAGCTATTCATAAATATCTCCCCCAATGGCTCTAAGGGTTCTGAAATTCCTAGCTGACTTACTTCTTGGGTTAAGATATTAAAGTTATTTGCTTTATTGCAAATATCGTTAATGTCTCAGTCTACCAAAGCAATGGAAAATTAATTCGAATTATCAATACATTACCACATAATCTCTCTGAAGACCTTGCAGAGCCTTAAGCATGTAGGGCGCTAAGCAGGTACATTTTGATGAGAATCAGGAGAGCGTGAACCATAGGCCACTGCCAGGGAGTGCAGTCCAGGCTGAGTGACACTGAACAAGATGGCAGGCAGCAGGGGAAGGAGTGTGCTACGAGTTGGAGGGAAGGTTACATAGATAAATAGAAAGGAGACCTGGAAGATAAACAGCCTTGAATCAAAATATTGCACGTGGCTGGCACTGCCCTCAGAAATGACTCAGGGATCATGGCCACAAAGAATTTTTCTCCCAATTTTAAGCATTTTGCTTGACGCCAGAGCCTCAAAAATAATACAACCATAAATGTAAACATATATGTTTTCTTCTTATGTCATTTCACCCTCACAGCATCTCTGAAAGGAAGCTATTTACACAGTGTAGATGAGGAAAATTCAATTCATGAAGATTGAGTTTTCCAGGGAGCAAGGAGGAATGCCAACATCAACCCAGCTCCTTTCCAAAACCTTATGCAGGGGCTCCTGGCACATGGAGGTAAATCCTGCCAGTGGGAGATTGGACAAAAGTGATAAAGGGTAAATGGCAATCTAGGTCGGCTGCATAGACCTGTGACCAGTGTGTGACCACACAGTGCCACATGCTCAGAAGGGGGCCCCGCGCTTGGGGCTTAGTGTTCTGTGGTTGCCATCTTGAAACTCTTAATGATTTGATCTTTGAATTTGTGTTTTGTGACTGAAGTCCAGTGGAACAATGGAACACATGCCAGGGGCTTGGAGGCTCTGCTCACATGTAGTCCCACCTCCTGCTGCCTGCCAGCTACCTAGAGCTCAGTTGCCCATCCCCCATCCCCACCCAGCAGCCACTACTGCCCTCCACCCCTGCTGGGGGCTGGGCTTGGACTCAGAGAAGGTCGAGGTCAAGCACACTTGTCCATGCACTGAATTGTAGGTTGGGGTGCTGGGCATCTGGGAGGGTCTGCACTTGCCCCATGAAAATTCCCATGCGTGAAGTACATTAAAAAGGGAATTAAAAAACACCTTATCAGGTCGAGAGAATATAGAGACCACAAAAGAAAAGAAAAAGCCCTTTCCTCCTAGTAAACAAAGGGGTCCACATTTTCATCTTGCACTGGGCCCCACACATGATGTAGCCAGTCTTGACAGCAATGTCCCAACATAATTGTGTATATAGGCCACTTGCACAGGCATGGAGCCCCTGGGCAACTTGCTGGCACACTTAACACAAGCTCCAGCACACTCAGACGTATCTGTAATACTAAAAGCAGCGTCCCAGGGACACCCAGTCTGTCCACACCACTCTCAGCACCCTCCAGTCTTTGACCCGCTCTGCAGCTCAGAACTATGCAACCCAGCTATGGACTCTCTTACGTAGAGCCTCAGCTCAGCCTTCCCTGTGAAGGAGCTGTAACGCATACTCTTAGATCTGTGATATTCTATATACGAATAAATTATGTTAATTTTGTTCACTGCTAAACTCCTTCAGTAGACCCACTGGGAGGAACATAACAAGTAGTCCTGAGCGCATCTCTTAACCCTGGCCTTCTATGGAAACGTGGAGGAGATGCCCAAGTTGTTACCTTCTGCTGGCTTTTGACCCTTGACTTCCACAGATCAAGGCTGCAGCGTCACCCCCATATGCCTGAGGATGTGCAAGCCTTTTCAGATTAAACACTATTGCTGTCCAAAGTGGGGCTTTGTTTTGCTCCAAGTCTACCATGATCTCTCCTGTGGTCTCTCCACTGACTTGTGTTGCTCTGGGGATATTCAGCGCTGCTCTTGGTGCTGCTTCCAGCAACAGCTGACCGGTAGGACAAGCTCCTCCTGGGCCTGCTCCCAGACAGCTGGCAGGAACAGAGGCGATGCACTCGAGCCTGGGCACAGAAGGGAAGCAGGTGAGCCGGGCAGGGGCAGCTGGGGTAAGGGGGTTCTGCTGCCCCGTGACCGGCAGACCTTGGGGCACTGAGAGCAGCAGAATGCACCCAAAGGACAGCCATAGGCTTCCTTATGCCCGTCCATTTGCAGTCCATGGAGGGGCATAGAGAATATGCTTGTGACTGTGTTCGCAGAAAAAATTAAAGCACAGATGAAGAGCCTGCCTCTGTGGGGACCCCGAAGTGACCGGAGGCTGCACCCACAGCCAAGCTCACTATGGCTACAGTCCTCCAGGTCCCTAGCAAATGAGCTCCGACAACTTAAGATACTTGCTTAACCCACTTCCTCAAAAGTCACAATAAAACAAATGCTCCAATGGGACTGATGCACGTGGGTATGAGGGATTTTACTGGGGTGATGGAAATCTTCTAAAACTGAATTGTGGTAATGGTTGCACAACTCTGTACCTTTGCTAAAAGGCATTGAATTGTACACTTAAATAGGTGACTTTTATGATACATAAATTATACCTCGATAAAGCTCTTTAAAGAAAAAAAGAGAAACATATACTTTATCATTCCCTTGAGAATTCCTGTCCATTCAGATCCCAGCTCCAGATTGCATTTATGTTTTTGTTTTTAAATCAGTTTTATGGAGGTATAATTTGCATGTAAATAAATGTATAGCTTGATGAGTTTTGACAAGTGTATATATCTGTGTAATCGCTGTCACAATCATGATATAGCACATTTCTGTTCTCCCAAAAAGTTCCCGCTAACTGACTCACTGCAGTCAATTCAGCCCCAGCCCCAGGCCAACACTGATCTGTTTTTTGTCACTGTAGATTAGTTTCGACTCTGCTAGAATTTCATATACATATACTCTTTCGTGCCTGGCTTCTTTTGCTCACTGTAATGTTTTTGAGAATCATCCTTTGCTCCTCTTTAAAAACCAAACAAAATAAACTTGTGTTGGTGGTTTCTTTAAAGTGAGACAGCATCTCTTTGATGTCTCTTTGATAAGAACAAGTCTTCTGAACTAAGAAACAACTTTCCTTCATTAGCCTAAGGCTCCTAGCTGATAATATTTTTCTTAGTACTGAGTTTGGAAGAAGAAATTTCACTTCTAATTTAGAATGAATTTTTGTATTATCTCTGTTCAATTTTTTAAAAAGTGAAAGAGAAAAAGGGTCAGGTTGGAGGGAAAGAAACACACTAAGACAAAAGTATTTTAAACTAAAACACCTCCCTAAAGATGTCACACATTTAAAGCTTTCAAGCTAGGTGAGTAATTCCTCAGGAAAGGCAGAATGTTTCATGTTATGGCATGTAGTAGACACTTAAGTCATTGTTGAAAGATTGAATGAATTTGAAAAAATTTATAGTACTCACAGGAACAGACAATGTCTCTCCAAACTCGCCTAAATTGCTGAACGAAGCAGTCCGTGTGAGATCTGCCTTTCATCGTGGGCAAGTTTTGCTCACAAGATAGCAAGCGGTCACTTTGAAGTTGCAGAGTGACTTTTAAAAATAGCCAAACCAAATGGAACAAAATGTGGGTGTTGGCTGACGTAGAAGGAGTATGCTGTGTCGAAAGTGAGGCCTCGAGATGTTATTGAAGCCAAAGGGTTGACCTCAAATGGTTTAAGCCACTTGGGGAAGGAGATGAAACCATGAGAAGGAGCAGAAGTGGGGTCCAGGCAGAGCACACAGACCCCCATCTCTGCCTCCCACCAGAGAAAAAAATCGTTCCATTGATACTTTCCAAAGAGGTTAGGTGTTTCTCTGCGCTGTACCCTAACAACACACCCCATCTTCAGAAGTTTCCAAGAATGTGCTCCCGGAAATCTGTTTCTATAACTAGCCCATATACTGGCATCTGAAGCCTCTGCTTGGGCTTCCCTCTCCCTGCCATTCTAACTAATTTTATCAATTTTTTTAAGTGTTTCAACTTAGAAGAGCACCTGGGAATCTAAACTGGCTGATTTATTTGCTTTCTTTGTTCCCTGCTGTTCCCAGCTTCCATTAGGGATCATCTTCCTTGGACAATCTAACCATTGTCTTTGATTCACTTTGGGTCACCCAGATCCCACAGCCTCCTTATCCCTTTTCCCATGACCTCTTGGACCAACCCACCTCCCTGGCTCATCCCATATCATCTCCAGGCCCAATCCCTGGTGGCAGCAAGGGCAGAAATGTTTTCCACCTACATGAGTTTACACAGGCACTTTCTACCCAAAGAGCCTTTACCCAATCCAGGACCTGCTCCTGTTCTTCCCCGGGTATTGTGGATTGAATTGTGTCCTACCTAAAGAAGATTTGCTGAAGTCTTAACCCCCAGTACTTCAGGATGTGACTTTATTAGGAATGAGGATCATTGTAGATGTTAGCAGTTAAGATGAGGTCATGCTGGAGTCGGCTTCTAAACCAATGTGACTGGTATTCTTGTAAGAAGACAGCGTGTGAAGACACAGACACACAGAGAGAATGCCACGTTACGATGAAGGCAGAGATTGGAGCTATGCAGCTGCAAGCCAGGGGACATCAAAGATTGCCAGCAACCCACGAGAAGCTAGGAAGAGGCAAGGAAGGATGACTCCCCTGTAGGCTTCAGGGGTGCATGGCCCTGCCCACACCTTGATTTTGGACTTCTAGCTTCTAGAACCATGAGACAATAAATTTCTGTTTTTTTAAGCATCCCAGTTTGTGGTACTTTGTTAGGGAAGCCCTAAGAAACTAATACAATGAGTAACTCTCATTTGCACCTGACCTTCACTGTAATAGGGAAAAAACAAATCTGACTCCAATTGGATCTGTTTCTTTTACTTTAATCTTTATTCTATTGCTTTTGCTACAAGTTAAGAATGTTGACTATGGCCTGAAATATACAGGAGAACCCATCCTCAAGGCTGTAAACTTTAAAGGTATAACACTTTTCCATCCTTACAGAGATAAAAAGTTGAAGGACAGAGAGTAACATTTGTCTTGTTGGAGGTTTACAGGAACATTGTGACCTGACCTATGTGGACAGCTACAAGAAGGAAGGATTCTGATGCCAAGAAGTTTGCAATAACCAACCACACCCTCTCCCGTTTTAGTATAAAAGAAGCCTGAACTCTAACTCAGGTAAGATGGTTCTTTGGGACACGAGTCCACCATCTTCTCTGTCTGTTGGCTTTCCAAGTAAAGTCACTATTCCTTGGCCCAACAACTCATTTCTCAATTTATTGGCCTGTGGTGAGGTGAGCAGTATGAGCTTGGACTCGGTAACACACCTCCTCCAGGAAGCCAGTCAGGGTTAGGAGCCACTCCTCTGAAATTGTATTTTATCCTCTGTTTAACCCCCTGGTAAAATAAGGTTTCTTAAATTATATATATATATATATATATTATATATATATATATATATATATATAATATATATATATATAATATATATATATACACACATATATATATTTTTTTTAAATATAGATTTTTTTTTTTTCTTTTTTCACTTTCCTGGTAATTCCTTCCAAGTAAATGATCAGCCCTGATATGGTCAAATGTATGATAGAATAGGGGAAAAAATACTAGCAAGGTTCTTCCCGACTTTTAGATTCTAAAGCCTGGGTCCTTAGGGGAATGTGGAGGACTGAAGCATAGACATCATGTTTGGGAGGAGTGAGGTTTGAGGAATGGTTTGAAAATATTCCTCCTGGTGTGGAGGGAGGAGGATGAAGAGGGGAGGAGAGGAGAGCAGAGGGTTGGAGCATTTCAGGGAGAGAGGCTGCAACTGACTTCCCTAGAAGGGTCCTGGGTAATGTTTGTCCGGGGTCGGGGAGGGGGAAGCAGCTCAAACCACTTTATAAGCATTTAATCTCCACAAATTCCTAGGAGGTGTTATTATTTATAAATGAGAGAACAAGGTCTAGACAGATGAGTGACTTGCACGAAGAGAAACCCCAGGTAAGTAGGTGTGGTAGCCTCCAGGGTGGCCTCCACTGAGCCCAGCTTCCTGGTATTCATGCCCTTGCATGGTTCCCGTATTAAATCAGGATTAGTCTGTGGGACCAAGACAATATGGCAGAAATGATGGTGTTTCACTTCCAAGGCTAGGTCATAAAAGAGGGAAACATGAGAGCAAGAGTTTGAAGGCTGGTTTTGGAGACACTTTCCCAAGGACAGAGGGATGACTTGAGGTGTCACAGGAGTCCTTGCCTCCCTGGGGAGTGGTACCTGGTCTGAAAAGATTGTGAAAAATTCAGTCCAAGAGGTAGAAAGCAAGTTCATATCTGGTCGGGGAATCAGGAAAGGCCTGTGGGGCTTTGAAGGATAAGCAGGATTTTTTTATCAGCAGAGTTGATAGTAAGAAAAGAATTCCAAGTGGAGAAATTAGCATGAGCAATGGGCAGATATGGGAAAGGGTGAGGCATGCTTGCTGAGCAACACACACAGTCGTATACGGAGGGGGAAGAGGGGGGAGAATGCTATCAAATCATAGCAATGTCGACTGGAAAGAAAATGCACAATCTAAAAGTTGAGAATTATGTTTTATTAGGAGGACAAAACTGAGAACTTAAGCCTGGAAGACAGCCTCTCAGATAGCTCTGAGGGGCAGCTCCAAAGAGGTAAGGGAGGAGCCAAGATATATAGGAGTTTTGCAGCAAAAACTAGGTAGTCAGAACATCCAAAGATTACTGTTAATTAAAGAAAACCAGGGACTTCCCTGGTGGCACAGTGGTTAAGAATCCACCTGCCAATGCAGGAAACATGGGTTCGAGCCCTGGTCCGGGAAGATCCCACACACTGTGGAGCAACTAAGCCCGAGCACCACAACTACTGAGCCTGTGCTCTAGAGCCCGCGAGCCACAACTACTGAGCCCACATGCCACAACTATGGAAGCCCACATGCCTAGAGCCCGTGCTCTGCAACAAGAGGAGCCACCACAATGAGAAACATGTGCACTGCAATGAAGAGTAGCCCCGCTCGCTGCAACTAGAGAAAGCCCATGCGCAGCAATGAAGACCCAATGCAGCCAAAAATAAATAAATTAAATAAATTAATTAAAAAAAAGAAAACCAGACATCTCAAATTAATGAATGTAGCACTTTTCTATGTATGGGTAGATGCAAGAGTCTGGGCTCATTGAAATCGTTCCTTTTATATGCATCTTAGCTATCTAGGGCTAGTATCCTGGCTTTTCTCCATCCTCAGGGTGCACAGTGGGGGGCGGCTGCAGTGGCTGATGGCTTGACGGATGCAGCATCCTTTGTTTACTGATATGGCAGGGGACATTCTTTGTCCACAGAATGAAAGAGATTTGACAGGTCATTTAACCCAATTCCTACAGTTTCGGTTTGTCTTCATGGGGTAAAGGGCTGTGAATGACAGTCTGTGGAATGCAGCCATTGTTCTGTGGACAGTGAGAAGACAAGGTGTGTTGGACAGCTGGGGGTAGGCTTCATTCTGAGTTAAAGAATTGGTTTCCTGTTCAATAGAAAAAGAAGTGCCATGTGCTCTAGAACTCTATTTTCCTTCCCAATTGGACTGTGTGCTGTTTGATTCCTAAACCCACGTGAAAATTTCAGCCTTTGCAAAAACTGATGCTGCTCCACAGAAGGGACTCACCTTCCTTACTAGCCAGTTGGATTCTAACCATTCTTCAGGCCCAGTTTAAATGTTATACACCATTTTTTCCAATTTTTTTACTAGCTTCCAGGCAGAGGATTATACTCTAATGGGATTGTCACTGCCTGCACCTATGCAAGTTTAGCCATGTGTGACTGTTTCTGATGATTTGATTGTCTCTTTGATTGAGTTATTTGCATTGGTAACACCAGGCAAGATTGAATTTAAACTTGAATTCAGTTCCCTAAGCACCGTTTAATACAACTCTGAAAGATCATATGTGATGCAGAACTGAAACTAAAAATAGTGTAGCATTCAAAAGACTCCCTGAGGGTGAGACTTCTGGTTTTAAAATGTGGCATAAAGAGGGCAGTTTCCCTCTTCTCTGAGAAATCACCCAAAAGCAAGAAGGAGAATAAGAAACAGGAACAAAACGCTAGCTTGAAAGAAATAAAGAGACATCTGTAACCCTGAACCAAAATAGATGAAGTGCAGTGAAGGTCAAGTAGGCGCGTGGGAAGATAATGAGAGAGGATAGCCACTGTTGGAAATGTCACTCAAACGCAGGAAAGCCTGGTTCCTCAAAGTAAGTGACACACCCTAAGGGACAAAACCAATGGCCTCTTTTTGGAATAATGGGAACAGTACAGGTTTGTGGCTGGAGATTCTGTAGAGTGGTTAAATCTAAAGTCTTGACAAATAAGAAATGTGGAACTGGATGAGGAAGGACACAGATGGGCCACGTTTGCATTCTGATAGTGACACAGAAGGGTGTGAGCAGTCTTATCTGACTGAGGAGAGATAAAGGAAATAAGAACTCTCACACTCAACCGCGTTTACCCTGGGAAATGGCACCAGCCCTTCTGCAATTTAAACCTCCAGGCAGACTCCATCTCTTTATAAAAGAGTATTAATTTTTGTTAAGCCACAGAATATAAACAAAGATAGCACATGAAGATAAAGATGAAAGTAACAGTGGGGAAGTGGCCAGTGAAAAACAATTACCAAAAAGGCTGTTGCCACAGAACAGATGAAAAGTTGACTAAACATAGTTCCAGGAATTTTAGAAAAAAATGAGTGAAGTATTTGCTTATGAAAAAAGAAGAGCACATGGGCTTCCCTGGTGGCGCAGTGGTTAAGAATCCACCTGCCAATGCAGGGGACATGGGTTTGAGCCCTGGTCCGGGAAGACCCCACATGCCGCGGAGCAACTAAGCCCGTGTGCCGCAACTACTGAGCCTGTGCTCTAGAGCCCGTGAACCACAACTACTGAGCCCACGTGCCACAACTACTGAAGCCCGCATGCCTAGAGCCCATGCTCCACAACAGAAGCCATCACAATGAGAAGCCCACACACCACAACAAAGAGTAGCCCCCGCTTGACGCAACTAGAGAAAGCCCATGCGCAGCAACGAAGACCCAACGCAGCCAAAAGAAAAAAGGAAGAGCACAAAGCAATATTGAAGAGTCCAGGAAAGACAAGGTAAGGCACAGAGGAAGACGGAATATGAGTCAGCAGAGCATAGGCAAGCAGAGGAATAAAAAGCAAAACCACTACAGAAAGGAAGACTCAAACAGATGCGGCACACAAGAGAAGAGGGCTTAGCTGGAAAATACAATAAGGTAAAAGGAAGAGAGAATTGAGAAAAGCGAGCTAGTGAAATTAAAATAACCAAATAATTTTAAGTGATTCAGAGATATTGCCAGTATGATGGAGTAGTTTGTATCAGATCACCCTTCCCCACAAGAACAACAGCAGATTACACACAGAAGAGGGAATTAGGAAATTGAAAAATAAGTCAGTTGAAATTCTGAAAGGAAAAACAAAGAATAGGAGAAATAAGTGTAAGACACATACAGGACATAGTAAAAAAAAAAAAAAAAGAAGTCTGACATACATGGAATTCAAGTCCCAGAAAGAGAGAAGAGAGAGGATGTGGCTGCAGAGAATCTGGTTATTAATTTTCCAAAAGTGATGAAAGGTATCAAGTCATAGATACAAGAATCCAAGTAGGATAAGTACAAAGAAAACCACACCTAGGTACATCATTAAAAGGCTAAAGGCCCCACATTCTGTCTATGGAATGTGTATATCTCTAAATAAATCCACTTCTTACCTTAAAAACGAAAAACCAAAAACCGAAAAAAAAAAAAAAGGCTGAAGGCCAAAGATAAAAAAAAAAAAAAAAAAATAGAAAGAAAGCATAAAAACACCAAAATATAGATCCTGTAGACATTAAGGAGATAATGAAAAGATATTAAAAATAACTTTATGCCAATAAACTTAGACATTTAGATGAAAAGGGACAATTCCTTGAAAAACAGACTTTCCAAGATTGCCTCAGAAAGAATGGAAAATATAGGGGGCGCCTTCAAGTTGGTGGAGGAATAAGATGTGGAGATCACCTTCCTCCCCACAAATACATCAAAACTACATCTACATGTGGAACAACTCCTACAGAACACTTACTGAACGCTGGCAGAAGACCTCAGACTTTCCAAAAGGCAAGAAACTCCCCATGTACCTGGGTAGGGCAAAGGAAAAAAGGAGAAACAGAGACAAAAGAATAGGGATGGGACCTGTACCTCTGGGAGGGAGCTGTGAAGGAGGAAAAGTTTCCACACACTAGGAAAGCTCTTCACTGGTGGAGGCGGGGCGTGACAGTGTGGGGGGAAGCTTCAGAGCCACGGAGGAGAGCACAGCAACAGGGGTGCAGAGGGCAAAGTGGAGAGATTCCCACACAGAGGATCGGTGCCGACCAGCACTCACCAGCCCGAGAGGCTTGTCTGCTCACCTGCTGGGGTGGCTGGGGGCTGGGAGCTGAGGCTTCGGCTTCATAGGTCAGACCCCAGGGAGAGGACTGGGGTTGGATGTGTGAACATAGCCTGAAGGGGGCTAGTGCACGACAGCAAGCCGGGTGGGAGACCGGGAAAAAGTCTGGAACTGACAAAGAGGCAAGAGACCATTGAGAGGGGATTCAGAGCACCTCCTAAACAAGCTCCAGAGACAGGCACAAGCCACGGCTCTGTGCAGAACCCAGAGATGGGCATGAGACGCTAAGGCTGCTGCTGCAGCCACCAAGAAGCCTGTGTGCAAGCACAAGTCACTATCCACACCTCCCCGCACAGGAGCCTGGGCAGCCCACCACTGCCAGGGTCCCGTGATCCAGGGACAACTTCCCCGGGTGAACACATGGCATGCCTCAGGCTGTTGCAACATCACGCTGGCCTCTGCTGCCACAGGCTCGCCCCGCATTCCGTACCCCTCCCTCCCCCCGGCCTGAGTGAGCCAGAGCCCCCTAATAAGCCGCTCCTTTAACCCCGTCTTGTCTGGGCGGGGAACAGACACCCTCAGGTGACCTACATGCAGAGGCAGGGCCAAATCCAAAGCTGAACCCCAGGAACTGTGCGAACAAAGAAGAGAAAGGAAAATTTCTCCCAGCAGCCTCAGGAGCAGTGGATTAAGTCTCCATAATAACTTGATGCACCCTGCATCTGTGGAACGTATGAATAGACAATGAATCATCCCAAAATTGAGGCGGTGGACTTTGGGAGCAACTGTAGACTTGGAGTTTCCTTTCTGCATCAAAGTTGTTTCTGGTTTTATGTTTATCCTAGTTTAGTATTTAGGGCTTATTATCATTGGTAGATTTGTTTATTGATTTGGTTGCTCTCTTCCTTTTTTTATTTATATATATATATTTTTTTCTCTTTTTTCTCCTTTTGTGAGTGTGTATGTGTATGCTTTGTGTGATTTTGTATGTATAGCTTTGCTTTTGCCATTTGTCTTAGGGTTCTGACTGTCTGTTTTTTGTTTTGTTTTGTTTTTTAGTATAGTTTTTAACGCTTGTTATCATTGGTGGATTTGTTTTTTGGTTTGGTTGCTCTCTTCTTTCTTTCTCTCTTTCTTTTTTCTTTATTACTTTTTTATTTTCAATAATTTTTTTCTATTTTAAAAACTTTATTTTATTTACTTATTTATTTTCTTTCTTTCGTTCTCTTTTTACTCCCTTGTCTTCTGAGCTTTGTGGCTGACAGGGTCTTGGTGCTGTGGCTGGGTGTGAGGCCTGAGCCTCTGAGGTAGGAGAGCCGAGTTCAGGACATTGGTCCACCAGACACCTCCCAGCCCCATGTAATATCAAATGACGAAAGCTCTCCCAGAGATCTCCATCTCAACGCTAAGACCCAGCTACACTCAACGACCAGCAAGCTACAGTGGTGGACACCCTATGCCAAACAACTAGCAAGACAGGAACACAAACCCACCCATTAGCAGAGAGGCTGCCTAAAATCATAATAAGTTCACAGACACCCCAAAACACACCACCGGATGCAGTCCTGCCCACCAGAAAGACAAGATCCAGCCTCATCCACCAGAACACAGGCACCAGTCCCCTCCACCAAGAACCCTACACAACCCACTGGACCAACCTTACCCACTGGGAGCAGACACCAAAAACAACAGGAACTACGAACCTACAGCCTGCGAAACAGAGATCCCAAACACAATAAGTTAAGCAAAATGAGAAGACAGAGAAATACACAGCAGATGAAGGAGCAAGGTAAAAACCCACCAGACCAAACAAATGAAGAGGAAATAGGCAGTCTACCTGAAAAAGAATTCAGAGTAATGATAGTAAAGATGATCCAAAGTCTTGGAAATAGAATGGAGAAAATAAAACAAACGTTTAACAAGGACCTAGAAGAGCTAAAGAGCAAACAAACAATGATGAATGACACAATAAATGAAATTAAAAATTCTCTAGAAGGAATCAGTAGCAGAATAACTGAGGCAGAAAGACGGATAAGTGACCTGGAAGGTAAAATAGTGGAGATAACTACTGCAGAGCAGAATAAAAAAAAAAGAATGAAAAGAATTGAGGACAATCTTAGAGACCTCTGGGGCAACATTAAACGCACCAACATTCGAATTATAGGGGTCCCAGAAGAAGAGGAAAAAAAAAAGGGACTGAGAAAATATTTGAAGAGATTATAGTTCAAAACTTACCTAATATGGGTAAGGAAATAGTCAATCAAATCCAGGAAGCGCAGAGAGTCCCATACAGGATAAATCCAAGGAGAAACATGCCAAGACACACATTAATTAAACTATAAAAAATTAAATACAAAGAAAAAATATTAAAAGCAGCAAGGGAAAAACAGCAAATAACATACAAGGGAATCCCCATAAGGTTAACAGCTAATCTTTCAGCAGAAACTGCAAGCCAGAAGGGAGTGGCAGGACATATTTAAAGTGATGAAAGGGAAAAACCTACTACCAAGATTACTCTACCCAGCAAGGATCTCATTCAGATTCAATGGAAAAATTAAAACCTTTACAGACAAGCAAAAGCTAAGAGAATTCAGCACCACCAAACCAGCTTTACAACAAATGCTAAAGGAACTTCTCTAGGCAGGAAACACAAGAGAAGGAAAAGACTTACAATAACAAACCCAAAACAGTTAAGAAAATGGTAATAGGAACATACAATCGATAACTACCTTAAATGTAAATGGACTAAATGCTCCAACCAAAAGACATAGACTGGCTGAATGGATACAAAAGCAAGACCCATACATATGCTGTCTACAAGAGACCCACTTCAGACCTAGGGACACATAGAGACTGAAAGTGAGGGGATGAAAAAAGATATTCCATGCAAATGGAAATCAAAAGAAAGCTGGAGTAGCAATCCTCCTATCAGACAAAATAGACTTTAAAATAAAGACTATTACAAGAGACAAAGAAGGACACTACATAATGATCAAGGGATCAATTCAAGAAGAAGATATAGCAATTGTAAATATTTATGCACCCAACATAGGAGCACCTCAATATATAAGGCAAATGCTAACAGCCGTAAAAGGGGAAATCGAGAGTAACACAATCATAGTAGGGGGCTTTAACACCCCACTTTCACCAATGGACAGATCATCCAAAATGAAAATAAATAAGGGAACACAAGCTTTAAATGACACATTGAACATGATGGACTTAATTGCTATTTATAGGACATTCCATCCAAAAACAACAGAATACACTTTCTTCTCAAGTGCTCATGGAACATTCTCCAGGCTAGATCATATCTTGGGTCACAAATCGAACCTTGGTAAATTTAAGAAAATTGAAATCGTATCAAGTATCTTTTCTGACAACAACACTATGAGACTAGAGATCAATTACAGGAAAAGATCTGTAAAAAATACAAACACATGGAGGCTAAACAATACACTACTAAGTAACCAAGAGGTCACTGAAGAAATCAAAGAGTAAATCAAAAAATACCTAGAAACAAATAACAATGAAAACACGACGACACAAAACCTATGGGATGCAACAAAAGCAGTTCTAAGAGGGAAGTTTATAGCAATACAATGCTACCTCAAGAAACAAGAGACATCTCAAATAAACAGCCTAACCTTACACCTAGAGCAAATAGAGAAAGAAGAACCAAGAAACCTCAAAGTTAGCAGAAGGAAAGAAAACATTAAGATCAGATCAGAAATAAATGAAAAAGAAATGAAACAATAGCAAAGATCAGTAAAACTAAAAGGTGGTTCTTTGAGAGGATAGACAAAATTGATAAACCATTAGCCAGACTCATCAAGAAAAAAAGGGAGAAGACTCAAATCAATAGAATTAGAAATGAAAAAAGAGAAGTAACAACTGACACTGCAGAAATACAAAGGATCATGAGAGATTACTACAAACAACTATATGCCAATAAAATGGACAACCTGGAAGAAATGGATAAATTTGTAGACACGCACAACCTTTCGAGACTGAACCAGGAAGATATAGAAATATAAACAGACCAATCACAAGCACTGAAATTGAGACTGTAATTAAAAATCTTCCAACAAACGAAAGCCAAGAACCAGATGGCTTCACAGGCGAATTCTATCAAACATTTATAGAAGAGCTAACACCTATCCTTCTCAAACTCTTCCAAAATACAGCAGAGAGAGGAACACGCCGAAATTCAACCTATGAGGCCACCATCACCCCGACACCAAAAGCAGACAAAGATGTCGCAAAAAAAGAAAACTACAGGCCAATATCATTGATGAACATAGATACAAAAATCCTCAACAAAATACTAGCAAACACATTAAAAGGTTCATACACCATGATCAAGTGGGGTTTATCCCAGGAATGCAAGGATTCTTCAATATATGCAAATCAATCAACGTGATAAACCGTATTAACAAATTGAAGGAGAAAAACCATATGATCACCTTGAGAAAAAGCTTTCAAAAAAATTCAACCCCATTTATGATAAAAACCCTCCAGAAAGTAGGCATAGAGGGAACTTACCTCAACATAATAAAGGCCATATATGACAAACCCACAGCCAACATAGTTCTCAATGGTGAAAAACTGAAACCATTTCCACTAAGATCAGGAACAAGACAAGGTTGCCCACTTTCACCAGTATTATTCAACATAGTTTTGGAAGTTTTGGCCACAGCATTCAGAGACAAAAAAGAAATAAAAGGAATCCAAATCGGAAAAGAAGAAGTAAAACTGTCACTGTTTGCAGATGACATGATACTATACGTAGAGTATCCTAATATGCTACCAGAAAACTACTAGAACTAATCAATGAATCTAAAAATAACAGGATACAGGTAAAATAACAGGATACAAAATTAATGCACAGAAACTTCTTGTATTCCTATACACTAATGATGAAAAATCTGAAGTAGAAATTAAGGAAACACTCCCATTTACCACTGCAAGAAAAAAAAAAAAAACACCTAGGAATAAATCTACCTAAGGAGACAAAAGACCTGTATGCAGAAAACTATAAGACACTGATGAAAGAAATCAAGGGTGATAGAAACAGATGGAGAGATATACCATGTTCTCGGATTGGAAGCATCAACATTGTGAAAATGACTCTATTACCCAAAGCAATCTACAGATTCAATGCAATCCCTGTCAAACTACCAATGGCATTTTTCACAGAACTGGAACAAAAAATTTCACAATTTGAATGGAAACACAAAAGACCCCGAGTAGCCAAAGCAATCTTGAAAAAGAAAAACGGAGCTGGAGGAATCAGGCTCCCTGACTTCAGACTATACTACAAAGCTACAGTAATCAAGACAGTATGGTACTGGCACAAAAACAGAAATATAGGTCAATGGAACAGGATAGAAAGTCCAGAGATAAACCCATGCACCTATGGTCACCATATCTTTGATAACGGAGGCAAGAATATACAATGGAGGAAAGACAGTCTCCTCAATAAGTAGTGCTGGGAAAACTGGACAGCTAGATGGAAAAGAATGAAATCAGAACACTCCTTAACACCATACACAAAAATAAACTCAAAATGGATTAAAGACCTAAATGTAAGACCAGACACTATAAAACTCTTAGAGGAAAGTATAGGAAGAACACTCTTTGACATAAAACACAGCAAGATCTTTTTTGACCCACCTCCTAGAGTAATGGAAATAAAAACAAAAATAAACAAATGGGACCTAATGAAACTTAAAAGCTTTTGCACAGCAAAAGAAACCATAAATAAGATGAAAAGACAACCCTCAGAATGGGAGAAACTATTTGCAAATGAAGCAACTGACAAAGGATTAATCTCCAAAATATACAAGCAGCTCATGCAGCTCAATATCAGAAATACAAACAACCCAATCCAAAAATGGGCAGAAAACCTAAACAGACATTTCTCCAAAGAAGATATACAGATTGCTTAGCACAACAAACACATGAAAGGATGCTCAACATCACTAATCATTAGAGAAATGCAAATCAAAACTACAATGAGGTATCACCTCACACCAGTCAGAATGGCCATCATCAAAAAATCTACAAACAAATGCTGGAGAGGGTGTGGAGAAAGGGGAATGCTCTTGCACTGTTGGTGGGAATGTAAATTGATACAGCTACTATGGAGAACATTATGGAAGTTCCTCAAAAAACTAAAAATAGAACTACCATATGACCCAGCAATCCCACTACTGGGCCTATACCCTGAGAAAACCATAATTCAAAAAGAGTCATGTACCACAATGTTCACTGCAGCTGTATATACAATAGCCAGGACATGGAAGCAACCTAAGTGTCCACTGATAGATGAATGGATAAAGAAGATGTGGCACATATATACAATGGAATATTACTCAGCCATAAAAAAGAAATGAAACTGAGTTATTTGTGGTGAGGTGGATGGACCTAGAGACTCATACAGAGTGAAGTAAGTCAGAAAGAGAAAAACAAATACCGTATGCTAACACATATATATGGAATCTAAAAAAAAAAAGGTTCTGAAGAACCTAGGAGCAGGACAGGAATAAAGATGCAGAGACATAGAGAATGGACTTGAGGATATGGGGAGGGGGAAGGGTAAGCTGGGATGAAGTGAGAGAGTGGCATGGACATATATACACTACCAAATGTAAAATAGATAGCTAGTGGGAAGAAACCTCATCGCACAAGGACATCAGCTCGGTGCTTTGTGTCCACCTAGAGGGGTGGGATAGGGAGGGTGGGAGGGAGACACAAGAGGGAGGAGATATGGGGATGTATGTATATGTATAGCTGATTCACTTTGTTATACAGCAGAAACGAATACACCATTGTAAAGCAATTATACTCCAATAAAGACGTTAAAAAAAAGAATGGAAAATATAAATAGTCCTTTATTTGTTAAATAAAATTGAACATATAATTAAAACTCCTTTCACAAAGAAAATTCCAAGCTCTGATGACTTCAATGGGAAATTTCTGCAAATAACAATAGGATGAATATTACACTAACTTGTCCAGAGAAAAGACAAAAAGTTGAGGCCAGCATAAACTTGATCACAACCTGACACTTCAATAAAAAAGTTTACCGCTAGAACAAAATATAAATTTTCTAATTACCAGAAAACACATACACACACACGAAGTCAGACAATATGGTGAAAGATTTCAAAAGAAGCAATCAAAACAAAAGCATAACATAAAATATGACAGAATTGAGACCAAGGGTGTTAGTTAAATTAATAAATATAAACAGGCTCACCTATAAAAAAGGAAAACAGTATCAGATCACCAAAAAAGCCCACAGTTCTAATATATGGAAATACATACAACTCTATGTAAGAAATATACCCAGAACAAATTGCTCAGGAAGGTTAAATTTTTTTAAATGTGCAAAGGCCAGGCAGGCAAAGGTAAAGAAAGAAAGAAAGAAAAAAAAAAAAAAGCAGGGTCGTAATCTTTATTATAGATACGTTGAAAATTCAGGACAAAAAGCATTTACAAGCTAAGGGAAAGCAATTCATTATAGCAAAATTGTGCAATTCACAAACTGTCATGAACTTCTGTGCCTCAAATAATATCATGTAGTCAGTGTTTCCAATTGACTCACTCAGCACAACCTCAGTCAACCTCTAGCACAAAAACAGCCAGAAAGCTGGGACTTAAGTTCCTTTCATCAGACGTATCGACAGGAGAATTGGAACACAAGTGAGCAGTGGGAGATGATCAACCACGCACAGGGATTGGCATCAACTGGAAAGCAGCAGTGGAAGCATTTGGTTCTTCTGGGACAGCTGGTGGAGGTGTTCCTGTCTTGTCCCTGGCATTTTGCATAGCAAGTGTCAGATGGCAGCAGCTGTGGAGTTTGGGGCAGTGGTGCAGTGGGCATGCTCTTTGCCTATCCTATGCTTGTTCCCTCACTGTATTTAGGAAGAAGATAACTTGTTTTCTCGTCTTCACAGGTCTACAGATAGAGGAATTTTGCCCCAGGATGGACCATACCCTGGGTCTTACTCATAGATTTAGAGGTTTTAGAAGATGAGATTTGGGACTTTTTGATGAGATTTGAGACTTAAAGTTGATATGGGAACAGGTCAAGACCTTGGGAATCTTAGGATAGGATGAGTGTATTTTGCATATGGAGCAGACTTGAATTTTTTAGATGCCAGAGGGCAGACTATACTAGGTTGAATAGTGTCCCTCCAAAATTCACATTCATCTGGAACCTTAGAGTGTGACCTTATTTGGAAATAGTCTTTGCAGATGTAATTAAATTAAGATGAAGTCATACTGGATCAGAGTGGGCCCTAAGCCACTGACTAGTGTCCTTACAGGAGGAAAAAACAGACATACACACAGCAGAGAAGGCCACATCAAGATGGAGATAGAGATTGGTTTGATGCATCTACAAACCAAGGATCACCAAGGATTGCTAACGACCACCAGAAACTGGGGGAGACAAGGAAGGATCCTCCCTAGAGCCTTCAGAGAGAGCATTGCCCTGCTGATACCTCGCTTTCAGGCTTCTAGCCTCCAAAACTGTGAAAGAATACGATTCCGATGTTATAAACCACCAAGTTGGAGGTAACTTGTTTTAGCAAATCTAAGAAACCATTATAGTGATCCTCTGGTCTTTTTTCTATACATACATACTTTTCTTGAATGTATGTGAATGTGTGTGTAAAATTAAGGTGTGTGTACACTTTTTTAGATATAAAGCATCTTTCTATGTGATCAAGTAAACCCCATAGCTGCATACTTAATGGCCATGTGCATGCCATTTTATGAATCCCACAGAATTTAGTTAACCTTTTCCTCATGGCTGGACATTAATATGCTCCTTATTGTCCCATCTAACATCTCTTTAAAGTTCACCTGACCCTGGGACTTCCCTGGTGGTCCAGTTGTTAAGACTCCGCACTCCCAATGCAGGGGGCACTGGTTCCATGCCTGGTCAGGGAACTAAGATCCCGCATGCTGCATGGTGTGGCCAAGAGAAAAAAAAAAAAAAGGTTCACCTGACCCTGTATGAGAGGTAGCAGAGGGTGGTAGTTAGAGCTCAGAATCTGGAGCCAGACTGAGTTCAAATCACGACTCTACCTCATACCAGCTGGCTAAGAGTGCCTGAGTTATAGAACCCCTCTGTGCTCCCGTTTCTTCCTGTATGAGGTGGGAACAATGTCTGTGCCCTCCTCATAGGTTATTGTGAGGACTGCTGGGTACAGGGAAAGCCCTTAGAGCAAACAGTGCTAACAACAAGTCAGGTGTTCTATGTAAACCTGAACGTAACCGTAACCCTAACCCTAACCCTATCGGTGCTCCTGCCCCTCCTCCTCCACAGTAATGACCTCACCTTTCTTCACACAGAACCTTCCATCGTGAGGAGGAGTGAGAAAGCCCTGGAGAATGTGTGGTACAACTTTAATGCCCTTAAGTTCTGAGAAGACTTTCAAACCTAACTCTCTCCCCTAATTCCTCTGAGATGAGACCAGCGTCCACAGGAGCGGGAATGACACCATTCAGTGGAAACACCATCTGGGAAAGACACAGGCAGGTGGCCAAACTCTTCTCCAGCTCCTCAAATGGTTCTATTCAAAGAATGCAACAGATTGGGCAGATTACAATCCAACAAAAATGTGTTGAGGGCCTACTACAAGCTAGGCCCTGAGCTGGATGCTTTCACAGTTACTATCTTTTTAAAAAAAATTTATTTTACTGAAGTATAGTTCATTTACAATGTCGTGTTAGTTTCTGCTGTACAGCACAGTGATTGAATTATACGTATATATATATATATATTCTTTTTCATATTCTTTTCCATTAGGATTTATTACAGGGTATTGAATATAATTCCCTGTGCTATACAGTAGGGCCTTGTTGTTTATCCATTCTATATATAATAGTTTGCATCTGCTAATCCCAAACTCCCAATCCATCCTTCCCCCACCCCTCCTCTCCCTTGGCAACCACAAGTCTGTTCTCCATGTCTCACAGTTATTACCTTGTTTCAACCTCACAATAGCATCGTGATCTCATAGCAAACAAACACACAAATCTATACTAAGCTATAGAGGCTAAATGTTAAAGCCAGAGGGAGTAAAGCAGGGGTTCTCAAATTAAACACGCAACGGCATCACCTGGAGAGCTTGTTAGACCTCAGGTTGACGTCAGAGTTTCTGATCAAGTTGGTCCTGGCGGGGGGTGGAGCCTGAGAATTTGCATTTCTAACATGTTCCCAGGTGATGCTGATACTGCTGGCCCCAGGGAGCATACTCTGAGAACCACTGGAGGAAACGCTGCAGTCTCTCAGCGACCATCCTGAATGCCCCTCTTCCCCGCCGGGGGTGCTCTCAAAGGGCAGGTGCTTTAGATGTCTACATGTCTGCTTATGCAATTCCTTCTGCTTCTTCCTTCCTCGTCTAACCCAGTAGCACTTACACTTGGGTGTCCCTGAGGGTTTCTGGATGGGGTTACAGAAATGAAACCCAGCGTGCGTGCTCTATGGCAGATTTAAGAGAATTTCAAGGGCAGTTTTTGTTGTACTTGATTTTGCCTTCTGTGCCAATTACAGAACATAATCTGCTCATAGATTCTGATGCCACTGCATAATAATACATGGGATAGACTGTGAGAAGAAAGATTTTACACACACACACACACACACACGCACACACATACACACAACTGAGGGGGAGGGGTGGGAGAGGAAGGATTTAGGCGTGTGAAGGCATGTGTGCTTACACCTGAAGACGTCAGGAGTTCTTGTTAGGGCGGGCATTCCAGGCAGAGAAATAACAAGTGCAAAAGCACAGAGGCAGAAATGCCCAGGCTTGTTTAGGCATTGACGAGGGGATGTGTCATGTCACCTATGTTCCTCTCTTTATTGAGGGGCATTAGCTCCTGATACTAACGGAGGGCTACACTGCTTACATTTTCTCTTTTGTTCCCAGGGCTAAAAGGAGTTGGCATAGCTCTGACGGGCTAGGAGTGCAATGGACAAACACCAAGAGTATCCTGGCACTGGTTTCACAATCCTCTTAGGCCAGCATTGTCCAGTAGAACTTTCAGTGATGATGGAAATGTTCTAGAGCTGTGCTGTCCCAGGTTAGTCATAGGTGGCCCATGAAACACTTGAAATGTGGCTAATGGAATGGAAGAACTGAATTTTTAATTTCAGTTAATTTAAATTCCATTTTAATTTTAGATTGAAATAGGTACATCTGGTGACCTGTGATGGCAGCTCCAGAGGCAGGCCATCGGGGATCAGAACCACTGTGGTCTTCCAGCTACGGCTATGGCGACTGCCTGAAGGCAAGATTCTGAATTCCATGCTGGTGGGAATAAATGCTGAAGGAGATATGGTCCCTGTCCTTGAGAGAGACAGAACTAAACATGCGACCGGAAAGCCAAGAGGTGAGTGCAGCAAGGCAGGGAGCCCAGGATTCTGTGAGAACACATGGAGAGCCTCGTGGTCCTGTCTGTTGCTCAGAGATGGCGTCTCAGAAGGGTGGCGGCTGGGCTGAGGGTGAGGACGAGCTGGAGTTAGTATGAGAGGCTGGGGAAGGGCCAAGTGGAAGCGGTGGTGCCCTTGGGTTGTCATGGCGACACTGAGGCCCTGGAAATCACAGTGTGCCCTTGGGCTGCTATTTAATTAAGCCATCAAACCGTGGCAGGGAATTGCCATTTATTTATTTTTATACTTTATTTCATCCCCAAAAGAGTTAAGGAGGATTGTAAGAGCAAACATAGAGCACAGCAGGATAAAAATAGAAAGCCCTTAGAGTGAAGGGAAAGTAAGGGCAACTAGTAAGATGAACCCAGAGGGCTTCTGGGTTGTCTCCATCCTTGATGAGCTGTCAGCTGCTTTACTCACATGGAGGAGTCCCTGCTCACGCTGACATCTGGCATCTAAGGCACTTGATATCACAGTAGCTGGGTCCTGGGCAGGCTTCCCCGGGAAGCGCCTGACCAAACAATTGTCCGAAGATGGAGGTGATTTTGAAGAAGGCAGCACCACGGAGCCCTCCCAGTTCCATAAGTGCAAGAAGCAAGAACATATAACTCAGATCTGTGACCTAACACCCTGCTGTGGATTGGATTGTGTTCCCCCAAAACACAATTCAAGTCCTAACCCCCAGCAGCTCAGAAAGCGACCTTACTGGAAAATAGGGTCTTTGCAGATGTAATCAAGTTAAAATGAGATCATGAGGGTGGGCCCTATTCCAATATGACTGATGTCCTTACGAAAAGGAGAAATTTGGACTCAGGGGCAAACACACACAGAGGAAAGAGGGTCACGTGAAGACAGAGGATTGGAGTCATGCACTCATAATTTTAATGAGTGCCAAAGATTGTCAGCAAACCACCAGAAGCTGGCAAGAGGTTTAGGAAGGGTCCTTCCCCTACAGGTTACAGAGGGAGCATGGCCCTGCCAACACCTTGCTTTTGGACTTCTAGCCTCAAGAACTATGAGACAATAAATTTCTGTTGTTCTAAGCCACCTGGTTTTGTGGTGAGCTGTTATGGCAGCCTTGAGAAACTAACACAGACCTTGACTCTGAACATGCTGCTTGAAAGGCAGTTAGAGTCAGAACTAGCTTGGGAATGTGTGAGGTTCCGGGTAGGGTTCTCAGGGGGACTGTGTATGCGAGAGGCCCTGGGTGAGAGGTGAGTGCTTCAGCAACAAGGAACTCTAGGAACGCTCACCATTCATTTAATTATCACTGCACCACATGGAACGGGGGCAGACCGCGCGCGCGCACACACACACACATACACACACACACATACACTTCAGTCCATATGCAATCTTAGAAAGACTTCCCATTTCCTGATTGGTGCGCTACTTATTTCTGTTTTGGGTTTTGTTTCGTTGTTTTTTAGTTCCTAATGTCTTTGATTAACCATTTTTCTACATACTCTGTAACATTTTATTTTAAAATACAAACAGCCAATTATAACTAATGTGCACCTTTCAATCCACGTCAGGATTACAGCGTCACTTGTCACACCTGACAGAAAGTTTAGACGTGCCCTTAGGTGACTAAATAAATTCACTGAAAATGATACAAAGGAATAATAAAAAAATGTTTAAAGTGGGAATAAGGCCAACTAGTCAGTTTGTCTTAGTGTATAACAAAGCTTCAACATTCATTGTGCAATTTTTTCATTTCTAAATTTGCTTTGATAACAGCATTCCAATGTAAGTTGGCTTTGATTTTTTGAATACTTTTCTGGGCCTTATTTTCCTTATCTGTAAAGTAGGGATGATAATAACGCTATCTCTGAGGTTGCTGAGGCTTCACCGTTAACTTGGAAACATACCAGGCACATACTTAGCGCTCCAGGGTGTTAAGTCTGAAAGGTATTTCGGGCCCAGGTCCTGCCCTCAAGGAGTTTATAGTCAACTTTGGGATACCAGCAAGTGAGGCAACACTGGGTTTTTTCCTCTCCCCAGCTGCTCCCCCCAGCCCTTCCTTCACCTGGGAGAAAGTCTTTTCTAGAAGGTTAAAAAGACAGAGACTGTGATAGCAAAAGAGTGTTAAAGATAGATTAGCATCTTTCAGGCTTCTCCTTAGCTCATTCTGACTACAGTTTACTGAACTTTACTGGAGCTCTTTATTTCTTCAGATGGACCAAGTAACTGTTTAGTGTCTTTTATTTCTGTCTGAAGGACTTCCTGTAGGCAGGTTTGCTAGTGATGAATTTTCTGTTTTTGTTTATCTAGTTATGTCTTAATTTCACCTTCTTTTTTCAAAACTCTTTAGAAAGACAGTTTGCTGGATACAGAACTCTTGGTCAACAGTCTTTTTCTTTCAGAACCTTTGACTATTTCATCCTACTGCCTTCTGGCCCTGTGGTTTCTGACGAGAAATCAATTGATCTTACTGAGGATTTCATGTTTATGATGAATTGCTTCTTTCTTCCTGTTTTCAAGATTCACTTTTTGTCTTTAGCTATCAATAGTTTGGTTTGATATTTGATATTTCTAGGTGTGGATGTTTTTAAGTTTATCCTGCTTGAAGTGCATTGAGTTTCTTGGATGTGTAGATTATTTTTCATCAAATTTGGAAAGTTTTGAGCCATGGTTTCTTAATATATTTTTTCTGCTCCTTTCTCTTTCTCCTCTTCTTCTGGGACTCCAGAAGATTCAGGGAGTCTCTGTTCATTTTTGTTCACTTTTTTTTCTTTCTCTTCTTCAGAATAGATAATTTAATTTGGCCCATTTTCTTTTTTTTTTTTTTTAATTAATCTATTTATTTATATTTTTATTTTTGGCTGTGTTGGGTCTTCGTTTCTGTGCGAGGGCTTTCTCCAGTTGCGGTGAGCGGGGGCCACTCTTCATCACGGTACGTGGGCCTCTCACCGTCGTGGCCTCTCCCGTTGTGGAGCACAGGCTCCAGATGCGCTGGGCTCAGTAGTTGTGGCTCACAGGCTTAGTCGCTCCGCGGCATGTGGGATCTTCCCAGACCAGGGCTCAAACCCGTGTCCCCTGCATTGGCAGGCAGATTCTTAACCACTGTGCCACCAGGGAAGCCCTTGGCCCATTTTCAAGTTCACTGATTCTTCCTTCTGCCTGCTCAAATTTGTTGAGCCCTTCTAGTGAATTTTCATTTCAATTACTACACATTTCTATATTTTTTCATAATTTCTATCTATTAATATTCTGTATTTGGTGAGACATCGTTGTCATACTTTCCTTTAGTTCTTTAACAGGTTTCCTTTAGTTCTATGAACATATTTAAAATAGCTAATTTAAAACCATTATCACCATGATTCTGGGCACTTGATTTTCAAGGCTGCCACAGAGCTGGGCGGGGAGGAGGGGAAATGGAAATAGGGCAAGTTAAAATCCCAGAAAAACCATTGTTCTTACTCTAATTCAGCCTTTTAAAAAAATAAATAAATAAACACTACTTCTGGATTGCTAAAAGTCTTTGGTTAATTTCCAAAGTTCTGAAAAACATTGATTCTGAAAAGTTTGCCATTTTTTGCTTTTATAGAGTTTTGCCTATCCTTACTTTGCCATTTTTGCTGATATTACTTAATTTCATTGATTTCTGGTCTTTCATTATTTTTTTTCCTCAGCACTGCTTTAGATGCATCCTGCAAATATTGATAACTTGTATTTTATTTTCATTTGGTTACATGGACCTTTTTCCATTGAGACTTCCTCTTTAACCCATGGATAATTTAGAACTCTGTTGTTTTATATCCAAGTGTTTATAGATTCTCCAATTGACTTTCTGTTATTGATTCCTACCTTGATTCCATTATCTTCAAAGAACTTACTTTGTATAATTTAAAATCTTTTAAATGTGTTGAGGTTTGGGGATGGAAAAAGATAGTCCATGCAAATGGAAATCAAAAGAAAGCTGGAGTAGCAATACACATATCAGATAAAATAGACTTTAAAATAAAGACTTTTACAAGAGACAAGGAAGGATACTACATAATGATCAAGGGATCAATCCAAGAAGAAGATATAACAGTTACAAATATATATGCACCCAACATAGGAGCACCTCAATACATAACGCTAATGCTAACAGCCATGAAAGAGGAAATTGACAGTAACACAATAATAGTGGGGGACTTTAACACCTCACTTACACCGACGGACAGATCATCCAGACAGAAAATTAATAAGGAAACACAATCTTTAAATGACACAATAGACCAGATTTAACTGATATTTATAGGACATTCCACCCGAAAACAGCAGATTATACTTTCTTCTCAAGTGCACACAGAACATTCTCCAGGATAGATCACATCTTGGGTCACAAATCAAGCCTTGGAAAATTTAAGAAAATTGAAAACATATCAAGCATCTTTTGCAACCACAACACTATGAGATTAGAAATCAATTTTGGGGAAAAAACGTAAAAAACACAAACACATGGAGGCTAAACAATACGTTACTAAATAACCAAGAGATCACTGAAGAAATCAAAGAGGAAATCAAAAAATACCTAGAGACAAATGACAATGAAAACACAATGATCCAAAACCTATGGGATGCAGCAAAAACCGTTCTAAGAGGGAAGTTTATAGCAATACAATCCTACCTCACGAGACAAGAAAAATCTCAAGTAAACAATCTAACCTTACACCTAAAGGAACTAGAGAAAGAAGAACAAACAAAACCCAAAATTAGTAGAAGGAAAGAAATCATAAAGATCAGAGCAGAAATAAATGAAATAGAAACAAAGAAAACAATAGCAAAGATCAGTAAAACTAAACGCTGCTTCTTTGAGAAGATAAACAAAATTGATACACCTTTGCCCAGACTCATCAAGAAAAAGAGGGAGAGGACTCAGATCAATAAAAATAGAAATGAAAAAGAAGTTAAAATGGACACCGCAGAAATACAAAACATCATAAAAGACTACTACAAGCAACTCTATGCCAATAAAATGGACAACCTGGAAGAAATGGACAAATTCTTAGAAAGGTATAACGTCCAGGACTGAACCAGGAAGAAATAGAAAATATGAACAGACCAATCACAAGCACTGAGATTGAAACTGTGATTAAAAATCTTCCAACAAACAAAAGTCCAGGACCAGATGGCTTCACAGGTGAATTCTGTCAAACATTTAGGGAAGAGCTAACACCCACCCTTCTCAAACTCTTCCAAAAAATTGCAGAGAAAGGAACACTCCCAAACTCATTCTATGAGGCCACCATCACCCTGATACCAAAACCAGACAAAGATACTACAAAAAAAGGAAAATTAAAGACCAATATCACTGATGAATATAGATGCAAAAATCCTCAACAAAATACTAGCAAACAGAATCCAACAACACATTAAAAGGATCATATACCATGATCAAGTGGGATTTATCCCAGGGATGCAAGGATTCTTCACTATATGCAAATCAATCAATGTGATACACCATATTAACAAATTGAAGAAGAAAAACCATATGATCATCTCAATAGATGCAGAAAAACTTTTGAAAAAATTCAATACCCATTTATGATAAAAACTCTCGGGCTTCCCTGGTGGCGCAGTGGTTGAGAATCTGCCTGCCAATGCAGGGGACACGGGTTCGAGCCCTGGTCTGGGAAGATCCCACATGCCACGGAGCAACTGGGCCCGTGAGCCACAATTACTGAGCCTGCGCGTCTGGAGCCTGTGCTCCGCAACAAGAGAGGCTGCGATGGTGAGAGGCCCGCGCACCGCGATGAAGAGTGGTCCCCACTTGCCGCAACTAGAGAAAGCCTTCGCACAGAAACGAAGACTCAACACAGTCATAAATAAATAAATAAATAAATAAATAAATAAAAGAACGTGAATTTCTTTAAAAAAAAAAAAAAAAAAAAAAAAAAAAAACTCTTCAGAAAGTGGGCATAGAGGTTACCTACCTCAACATAATAAAGGCCATATATGACAAACCCATAGCAAACATCATTCTCAATGGTGAAAAACTGAAACCATTTCCCCTAAGATCAGGAACAAGACAAGGATGTCCACTATCACCACTATTATTCAACATAGTTTTGGAATCCTAGCCATGGCAATCAGAGAAGAAAAAGAAATAAAAGGAATACAAATTGGAAGAGAAGAAGTAAAACTGTCACTGTTTGCAGATTACATGATACTATACACAGAGAATCCTAAAGATGCCACCAGAAAACTACTAGAGCTAATCAATGAATTTGGTGAAGTTGCAGGATACAAAATTAATGCACAGAAATCTTTTGCATTCCTAAAGACAAACAACGGAAGATCAGAAAGAGAAATTAACGAAACACTCCCATTCACCATTGCAACAAAATGAATAAAATACCTAGGAATAAACCTACCTAAGGAGGTAAAAGACCTGTACTCAGAAAACTATAAGACACTGATGAAAGAAATCAAAGATGACACAAACAGATGGAGAGATATACCATGTTCTTGGATTGGAAGAATCAATATATATATATATTTTAATTTATTTACTATTTATTTTTGGCTGTGTTGGGTCTTCGTTTCTGTGCGAGGGCTTTCTCTAGTTGCGGCAAGCGGGGGCCACTCTTCATCGCGATGTGCGGGCCTCTCACTATCGCGGCCTCTCTTGTTGCAGAGCACAGGCTCCAGACGCGCAGGCTCAGTAGTTGTGGCTCATGGGCCTAGTTGCTCTGTGGCATGTGGGATCTTCCCACACCAGGGCTCGAACCCGTGTCCCCTGCATTGGCAGGCAGATTCTCAACCACTGCACCACCAGGGAAGCCCGGAAGAATCAATACTGTGCAAATGACTATACTACCCAAAGCAATCTACAGATTCAATGCAATCCCTATCAAATTACCAGTGGCATTTTTTTACAGAACTAGAACAAAAAATGTTAAAATTTGTATGGAGACACAAAAGACACCGAATAACCAAAGCAATCTTGAGGGGAAAAAATGGAGCTGAAAGAATGAGACTACCTGACTTCAGACTATACTACAAAGTTACAGTAATCAAGACAATATGGTACTGGCACAAAAACAGAAATATAGATCAATGGAACAGGATAGAAAGCCCAGAGATAAACCCATGCACCTATGGTCACCTTATCTTTGATAAAGGAGTCAAGGATACACAATGGAGAAAAGACAGTCTCTTCAATAAGTGGTGCTGGGAAAACTGGACAGCTACATGTAAAAGAATGAAATTAGAACACTCCCTAACACCATACACAAAATAAACTCAAAATGGATTAAAGACCTAAATGTAAGACTGGACACTATAAAACTCTTAGAGGAAAATATAGGAAGAACACTCTTTGACATAAATCACAGCAAGATCTTTTTTGACCCACCTCCTAGAGTAATGGAAATAAAAACAAAAATAAACAAATGGGACCTAATGAAACTTAAAAGCTTTTGCACAGCAAATGAAACTATAAACAAGACAAAAAGACAACCCTCAGAATGGGAGAAAATATTTGCAAATGAATCAACGGATAAAAGATTAATCTCCAAAATATATAAACAACTCCTGCAGCTCAATATTAAAAAAACAAATAACGCAATCAAAAACTGGGCAGAAGACCTGAATAGACATTTCTCCAAAGAAGACATACAGATGGCCAAGAAGCACATGAAAAGCTGCTCAACGTCACTAATTATTAGAGAAATGCAAATCAAAGCTACAATGAGGTATCACCTCACACCAGTTAGGAGGGGCATCATCAGAAAATCTACAAACAACAAATGCTAGAGAGGGTGTGGAGAAAAGGGAACCCTCTTACACTGTTGGTGGGAATGTAAACCGATACAGCCACTATAGAGGACAGTATGGAGGTCCCTTAAAAAACTAAAAATAGAACTACCATATGACCCAGCAATCCCACTGCTGGGCATATACCCACAGAAAACCACAATTCAAAAAGACACATGCACTCCAATGTTCATTGCAGTACTATTTACAATAGCCAGGTCATGGAAGCAAACTAAATGCCCATCAACAGACGAATGGATAAAGAAGAAGTGGTACACATATACAATGGAATATTACTCAGCCGTAGAAAGGAACGAAACTGGGTCATTTGTAGAGACGTGGATGGACCTAGAGATTGTCATACAGAAAGTAAGTCAGAAAGAGAAAAACAAATATCGTATATTAACGCGTATATGTGGAACCTAGAAAAATGGTACAGATGAGCCGGTTTGCAGGGCAGAAATTGAGACACAGATGTAGAGAACAAAAGTATGGACACCAAGGGGGAAAGCGGCAGCGGGGTGGTGGTGGTGGTGTGATGAATTGGGCGATTGGGATTGACACGTATACACTGCTGTGTATAAAATTGATGCTGTCATTCAAATTGTTTTTCTTACGTAGGTAAAGTGTTTCTTTCTGGATGCTTCAGATTTTTTATTTTATTTTTTATTTGTTCTTAGGTTTGACTATGATGTGTCTTGGTGTGAATTTCTTTGGGTTTATCCTGTTTGGGGTTCATTCAGATTTTGGAATGTGTTGTTTTATGTTCTTTGCCTAAACTGGGAAATTTTCAGTCATTATAGCTTCAAATATTTTTTCATCTCCACTTTCTTTCTCTTCTCCTTCTAGGACTCCAATAATATGAATATTAGATTTTTTTCATTATAGTCCCACAGGTCCCTGAGACTCTGTTCTTTTTCTTTTCAGTGTATTTTCCCTGTGCTGTTCAGATTGAGTAATTTCTATTGTTATATCCTCAATCTCAATGATTCATTCCTCTGAAATATTTTTTTCTGGCATTGAGTCCATTCAGTGAAGCTTTTTTTTTTTAATTGGGTTATTGTATCTTTAGCTCTATAATTTAATTTCCCTTTGGTTCTTTTTTAAAACCTTCTACTCCTTTTCTGAGATTTTCTATTTTTTCCTGTGTTTCAAACATGTATGTAATTGCTTGTTGAAACATTTTTAAAATGATGGCTGCCTTAAAGTTCTTGTCAGACAATTCCAACATGTGAGTCATCTCAGTGTTGACATCTGTTGATTGTCTCTCTAACTCAAATTGTGATTTTCTTGGTTGTTGGTATGATGAGTAATTTTCAGTTGTATTCTGGACATTTTGATTATTATATTGTGAGACACTGAATCCTATTTAACTTTTTTGGCAGACAGTCACCCATTTTAGCATACAGGTGTAGCATACAGGTCAAGGTGTGGGTGGGTTTTCAGCTCCCTGCTGGACCCTGTTGACAGCATCCTGACAAAGGCTGAGCAGTGACTCATACAGCCTGTGAGTACAAAGGAGTGGGGTGGAAGTTCAACAACCCTGTTAGCAATGACTCACACTACCTCATTGTCTCCAAGTGGGGTGTAGCTCAGCTCCCTGCTGAGCTGACACCGGGGTGGGGGATGTGAAGGACCGTCTAGCCCACCCACAAACTGCCTCCTTCCATTTCACTGATGCCAGGTGGAAGAAGATGTGCAGCTCCCCACTGGGCCCCACTGGCGGTTCCACAGCAGGAAAATCAGAGCACTGCCTGCTTCTGCTGGGTGCAGATAGAAGGTTAGCTCCCTGTTTGGTCCTGCCAACACCACCAGCTGGATAAATCAGAACTTCACTCCTGTTTCCGTGAGGCTGTCAGGGAAATGGAAGACTAGCTCCCTTTTGGGCCTGGAAGAAAACTTGGGTGGGGATATTTATCCACTGTCATTTGGCTGGAGTAGGGGAGATATTATCAAAAAGGTTTTCTGTTCTCTTATGCATCTCTTTTCTTGGTCCTTTGTTCAGGAGGAATAGGCTTTTCTTGGAGCCTTTTCTTTCTTTCATTGTTCTTGTTGGTGCTTCCATTTTGCAGGCTTCACCAGTGCTCCATTCAGAATATATGGGAGGCAGAAAAAAAACCTATTGTTTTCTCAAGTCCTGTTGTTCTTAGGAAGTCTGCCTTCTATCTTTCAGAGTCTTTTTATGCTTGTTTGTTGTGTTGTGTGCAGGGGTTTTTTAGTTGTAAGAGGGAAATCCTGGGAGGAATGTAACTATTCCATCTTGGGTGGAACCAGAACTCTGAAATTACTTTTTGTGAAGATCTGTAATGATGTGGGAAATGTTTCCTGTTAAGTAAAAAAGAAAGATATAATTTACATCTATTACATAACCTTGACCATGAGTGGATGAATGTAATTAACATCTGTTGGGCAGATGGACGAATTAATTCATTAATATCCTCAGTCAATGCTGTGCCACCTGAGCCCCCAAATTTGATCACTTTCTTACTCCAAGCCTTAACATTTTCTACAAGCCTCTGTATGTACACAGCTATGGTCTCACTGAAGTTTACCTTACAAATCCTGAATACCCTTGGAAATGTTAGATTTGTGAGTCCTGATTTTAATCTTTTGTCCACTTTTATAATACATATAGTAGGTAGTGAAATTTTAGGAAAGATTTTTAAATAAATTGGTTGGTCATTTTCCTGAGACTGACTAATTTGGTCAAATAATTTTTCCTGGCTAGGAAAAAAGGCAATCCTCATTACAATGAGGCATCTATTTATCCATCAAGTAGATATGAAGCGAATGAGAATTAAAGAGACAGCTTTTATTATTTTTTCTTTTCTTTTTTTTTTTTTTAATTTTTACAGTAGTTCCTTATTGGTTATATATTTTAAATATAGCAGTGTGCACATGTCAATCCCGAACTCCCAGTCTATCCCTCCCCCACACCCTTTCCACTGGTAACCATAAGTTCATTCTCTAAGTCTGTGAGTGTTTCTGTTTTGTAAGTAACTTCATTTTTATCATTTTTTTATATTCCACATATAAGCAATATCATATGATATTTGTCTTTCTCTGTCTGACTTACTTCACTTAGTATGATAATCTCCAGGTCCATCTGTGTTGCTGCAAATGGCATTAGTTCATTCTTTTTAATGGCTAAATAATATTCCGTTGTATATATGTACCACATCTTCTTTAACCATTCATCAGTCGATGGACATTTAGGTTGCTTCCATGTCTTGGCTATTGTAAACAGCACTGCAATGCATGTATCATTTTGAACTATGTTTTTCTCTGGATATATGCCCCGGAGTGGGATTGCTGGATCATATGGTAGCTCTATTTTTAGTTTCTTTCTTTTTTTTTTTTAATTTTATTTATTTATTTATTTTATTTTTGGCTGTGTTGGGTCTTCATTGCTGTGCGAGGGCTTTCTCCAGTTGCGGCGAGTGGGGGCCACTCTTCATCGCGGTGCGCGGGCCTCTCACTGTCACGGCCTCTCCCGTTGCGGAGCACAGGCTCCAGACGCGCAGGCTCAGTAGTTGTGGCTCACAGGCTTAGTTGCTCTGCGGCCTGTGGGGTCCTCCCAGACCAGGGCACGAACCCGTGTCCCCTGCATTGGCAGGCAGATTCTTAACCACTGCGCCACCAGGGAAGCCCTATTTTTAGTTTCTTAAGGAACCTCCATACTGTTCTTCATAGTGGCTGTACCAATTTACATTCCCACCAATAGTGTAAGAGAGTTACCCTTTCCAGCATTTATTGTTTGTAGACTTTTTTTTTAAATTTTATTTATTTATTTATGGCTGTGTTGGATCTTCATTTCTGTGCGAGGGCTTTCTCTAGTTGTGGCAAGCGGGGGCCACTCTTCATCGCGGTGCGCGGGCCTCTCACTGTCGCGGCCTCTCTTGTTGCGGAGCACAGGCTCCAGATGCGCAGGCTCAGTAATTGTGGCTCACGGGCCCATTTGCTCCGCGGCATGTGGGATCCTCTCGGACCAGGGCTCGAACCCGTGTCCCCTGCATTGGCAGGCAGATTCTCAACCACTGCGCCACCAGGGAAGCCCTATTTTTAGTTTCTTAAGGAACCTCCATACTGTTCTCCATAGTGGCTGTACCAATTTACATTCCCACCAGTAGTGTAAGAGAGTTACCCTTTCCAGCATTTATTGTTTGTAGACTTTTTGATGATGGTCATTTTGACTGGTGTGAGGTGATATCTCATTGTAGTTTTGATTTGCATTTATTTCTCTAACACTTAGCGATGCTGAGCATCTTTTCATGTGCCTCTTGGCCATTTGTTATGAAGAGACAGATCTTAAAGCTCAGAACTATTGGCTGACCAGTGAAAGACCTTAGCAGCGTCCAGGGGGTGGTCAGGATCCACCACAGGAGAGTTAGAATGGACTTACCTTCCTGAAGGAGCTCAAGCTTAGACCTTTGATATTGTCTCCAAATAAGATTCTCTATACAGGGGCTTCCCTGGCGGCGCAGTGGTTGGGAGTCTGCCTGCCGGTGCGGGGGACGCGGGTTCGGGCCCTGGTCTGGGAGGATCCCACATGCCGCGGAGCAACTGGACCCGTGAGCCACGGCTGCTGAGCCTGCGCGTCTGGAGCCTGTGCTCCACAACAAGAGAGGCCGCGATGGAGAGTGGCCCCCACTCGCCGCGGCTGGAGAGGGCCCTCGCACAGAGGTGAAGACCCAGCACAGCTAAGGATAGATAAATAAATAAATAAATTTATTAAAAAAAAAAAAAAGATTCTCTATACAGTCACAGATACCCCAAATGGCATAATAAACCATGTTGTATGTTCTTGTTTTAAAAGTATTAATTTATTAAATGGAAATATTTAAAATTTATCACAATTTTTATAACCCTGTTTTGGAGCTTTACCCTTTTTTAACATATCAGGAACCTCAAAAACTGTAAGTACCTGAGGGCCTTTCTTGATCTTTAAGAAGCTGTGGGAATTGGAACGAATATTCCTGGAGTTGCTGATCACCGTGTCTTGGAATACTATGGCCACCATTATCACTATATGTCCTTCTGGAATAGTGAGCAAATGCAATAGTCTTGGGTGAGAATTCATATCAAAGAAGGTATAACTAACTCGCATTTGCTTCTTTGGCTTTACCTCTGCTTCAAGAGATGCCCTCTGGGTTTATGAGAGCTCCAGTACATAGGGGGACTCAAGTTCCTTGGCAAAGTTCCATCAGAGAATCTCTTCCAGTGAGGGTCTATAGTTGTTTGCTCATTCCATGTGAACACAAACACAAGAGGCTTTCTTCTCCAGACACATTCTTTCATACTTCAGAGCAAACCTATGCATAACAAATCTTTAGTGTAATGAGGCTATTTTTGGCTCTGAATGCCATTGTTTCTGTTTAAGAAGGAGGAAAAATAGGTTCTTCTGGAAGATACTGATGGTGTAATAGCATTGTCCCAGGGTGCTTCACTTCTTTTGCTTATTTTTATATCTTCTTCTTTTTTATTAATTTTTATTGGAGTATAGTTGATTTACAATGTTGTATTCGTTCCTGCTCTACAGCAAAATGAATCAGTTATATATATACATATATCTACTCTTCTTTAGATTCTTTTCCCATATAGGTCTTTACAGAACACTGAGTAGAGTTCCCTGTGCTATACAGTAGGTTCTTATTAGTTATCTATTTTATATATAGTAGTGTGTATATGTCAATCCCAATCTCGCAATTTATCCCTCCCGCGCTTCCCCCTATATGTTCCTCTGTTTGGACTTTTATTGAAATTGACCTGCTTGGAGAAGATGATTGAGCCCAGGACACTTCACCTAGATAAACAGGATAATTTCCTCAGTGTGATGTACAACAACCTACAAGTACTTTTGCAGTGATGGCCTTTGTTCATAAGAATCAATAAAATATGCAGATTTTCCCAACATATTTGCCATTTGGGATGCCTTTTTTCAGTCTTTCCTTATCACTCTGAACTGTCTCACAAAAATTACATTTAAATACATTTATTATAATTCATATTATTCATTTGACTTCCTTTATTGAGAGCTTCCTAAATGTCAGGCACTGTTCTAGGAGCCTGGGGTGCGCCAGTGAAGAAATCAGAAAAAGGTCCCTCTTCTCATGGAGCTTACTTTCAGTAGGAAAGGTAAATAAATGAAGAGATACAATGCATGTCAGACAGTGATAAACGCTATGAAGAAAATGAAGCAGTGAGAGGCAATAGAGAGTGACAAGGGGTAGGATCTTAAAAAGGGTGGTCAGGGAAGGCTTCTCTGAGGATGTAACATAAGGAGCGAGGGAGTGAGCCACGTGGACGTTAGGAGGAAGAACATTCCAGAAAGAGGAACCAATAGCTACAAAGGCCCTTTGATGGTAACATGCCTGGCAGAATCAATAGACGTCATCAAGAAGGTAGTATGGCTGAAGGACCATGAGGGAGAGAGTAGAAGCAGGTGAGCAAGTAGAGCTATCCAGGGCTCAAAACACTTAAAGCTTTTTAGGCCATGGGAAGGACTCTGAACTTTATTCTAAATGTGATGAGAAGCCAGTAGAGGGATTTGAGCAGGGGCATGACATGAGTGACTTACATTTTAAGAGGGTCCCTTTAGTTGCTACATGAAAAATGGACTAAGGAGGCCAAAAAAGAAATAGAGAGACCAGTCTATGAGCTATTGCAATAGTGCAGGTGAGAGATGATGGTCACTCGATCTAAGGTGATATGTAGAGGTAGTGAAAGGTGATCAGGTTCTATGTGTATTTTGAAGATAGTACAACAGGGTTTGCTAATGTATTGAACGTGGAGTATGAGAGGAAGAAAATAGTCAAGGATAACAACAGCACCAAGCGTTTTGGTCTGAGAAACAAAATGAGTGACATTGCCATTTGCTGAAATGGGAGGAATGCTAGGGAAAGAGCAGATCTGGGAAAAAGGTCTTTGGAAATTTAGACTTGTTTTAGATGTATTGAGATTAAGAGGCCAATTGGAGATCCAACGGGAGTGGTAAAGCAAGCTGCTGGAATCTAAGAGTCCTTATTACTAAAAATGGGGCTAAAATTAAACATAAACGTATTCAGTATTTCTCAAAGTATATTTTACATGTTGCTAGTTTTCCATATACTGTTTAACAATATTATATTGGACTTCCGTTTCTGATCATGATAGCGTAAGTGATACCAGAATAATTCTCCCTCCATAAACAACTATAAAACTGGACAAAATCGATAGGCAACTGTTTTGAGGCAGTGGACAACAGGGAGCCCAGGACTGTAATCCCTTAGAAAAAAGGAAACTTACAAAGTGAGCTTCTTGATTGCCCGAACCTCTGCCTTGAGAACGTTTTCCAACAGCTAGCAAAGCACTGGAGCCTAAGCAGAACACTGTGTTCTATCCTAGCTGAGGACGTAGATATAATGTTCTGGGGCAGCTGAGGCAGGCAGAATCTGTGGGGCGGGATACAGCAAAGGAAGGACCTAAGAAAAGAGGGCACCCTAGAAGTCCATATGGGGAGCCCCCATGAATCCGTTCCTGAGGGGTGAGCTGTCCATGTGCAGAGAAACGCTTCTTGAGACTTACCAGACGGTAACTGCTATGATTTTGAGAGCAGAACAGGGAGTAGAGGCTGAACAGCACTTGAGGACATTGGAGTCCAGCCCTGCCGGAATGAAGAGATAGTGTTTACACCTCATTAGCATCCCTGGCATCCAGCTGAGACACTGGAAAGCCTGTACCTTAGGAGTAAGGACCAAGCCCTAGAGTAACATCTGCTCTAAATTCACCCTAACAGAGTCTAAAGCCAAGTCCCAACAAAGTTCACATGGGATAAAGAGAGTTTGGAGCCTGAGTCCTGCCATATATACAATGGAATATTACTCAGCCATAAAAAGAAACAAAATTGAGTTATTTGTAGTGAGGTAGATGGACCTAGAGTCTGCCATACAGAGTGAAGTAAGTCTGAAAGAGAAAAACAAATACCATATGCTAACACATATATATGAAATCTAAAAAAAAAAAAATGGTTCTGAAGAACCTAGAGGCAGGACAGGAATAAAGATGCAGATGTAGAGAATGGACTTGAGGACACAGGGAGGGGGAAGGGTAAGCTGGGATGAAGTGAGAGAGTGGCATGGACTTATACATACTGCCAAGTTAAAATGGCTTGGGAGAAATCTCGAACTTTCCACATAACAGCACTAACCAAATATAAATGTAAGCCTGTATAAGTTCACAGTGATCGTTCATTAATTAATGAGCCTGCTAAAACAAGAATCAACACTCTTCAGAGAAAGAAAACAAAAACTAGAGTCTCTAAAATGTACTATCACAATGGCTGAGAATCAAAACTTGTTAGACATACAAACAAACAGGATAATAATCTATAGTAATTTTCTTTTAAAGAAGGCAGTTAATTTAAACCAAATCTAAGATGGGCCTCAATTTTAGAATTCGCAAAAAAGACTTTAAAGTAGCTGTTAAACTTCTCTTAAAGGATTAGAGGAAAATATGATCTTGGAGAGTGAACAGATAAGGAATCTCAGCAATGAAAATGAGATTTGAAAAATGAAAACTATGAAAAATGGAAATCCTTATTTAAAAATTTTATTAAAGTATAGTTGATTTCCGGTGTTGTGTTAATTTCTGCTGTACAGCAAAGTGATTCAGTTACACATATATGTACATTCTTTTTTCATATTCTTTTCCATTATGGTTTAATCACAGGATACTGAATCTAGTTCCCTGTGCTCTATGGTAGGGCCTTGTTGTTTATCCATTCTATATATAATAGTTTGCATCTGCTAATCCCAAACTCCCAATCCATCCTTCCCCCACCCCTCCTCTCCCTTGACAACCACAAGTCTGTTCTCTATGTCTGTGAGTCTGTTTCTGTTTTGTAGATAAGTTCATTTGTGTCATATTTTAAATTCCACATATAAGTGATATCATATGGTATTTGTCTTTTTCTTTCTGACTTACTTAGTATGATAATCTCTAGGTCCATCCATGTTGCTGCAAATGGCATTATTTCATTCTTTTTTATGGCTGAGTAGTATTCCAAAAAATGGAAATTATTGAAGTGAAAAGTAAAAATGTTATTTTGTGGTTTAAAAGAAAAGGGATTCTGGACAGTTAAAAATGGGAAACTTGTTTCAAAAGAGTGTAACAGGTTGGCTTCCTGCAGTACTTCTTAAAGTCTTTAATATGCTTCCATGCATTATGACTATGCAAAAGAGATTCTAGGGTACAGTGGTTTCCACACATCCTTGACTTCAGAACTCACATCACCCAGGAACAGTGGTCTGCAGAACATATTTAAAGATTATCTCTTCTACCTGTGCTCATTCCCTGCCCTGCCATGCACTCTCAGACCTTCATGCCCTTGAACAATATTTCCTCTGCTTCAAAACTTTTCATACACCCACATACATCTGATTAACTATTCACCCTTTAAAACTTATTTTAAGATTCTCCTTTTTTTTTTTTTTGGCCATGCTGCACGGCTTGTGGGATATTAGTTCTCCAACCAGGGATCAAACCCACGCCCTCTGCCTTGGAAGCGTGGATTCTTAACCACTGGACCGCCAGGGAAGTCCCTTTAAAACTTATTTTAAATATCCCCTTCTTTCTGAAGTCTTCCCAAACTCCCTCTCACAGAATTAGCCACTCCATCTTCTGAGATTCCCTAGCATTCTGTACAAACATCCGCTGAATCATCAATTGCCATATTGCATTATAATTATGTGTTTGCACGACTCTCTTTCTTGTGACCTCCTTATGGGAACTGTCACCTATTTGAGGCCAGCGATCAGTCTGACTCATCTTGATGTCCCCAGCGTACAATACAAGGCTAGGGATTGGCAGCCTCATGAGTATTTGTTGAATGAGCAGTGTCTTACTTCAGAAGGTGACAACCAATGGAAAGCAATGATCAAGATGATACACGCTCCAATTTTTAGTAGCAAGTCACTGGAATCAGACAAGTCACTAGAATCCTGTGAGGCACAGTACTTCCTGGTGATGAGGACCACAAACTCTGGGACCAGACTGCCAGGGCTTTAATCTATACTTTATCACTTGCTACCTGTGTAACCTAGGGCAACTTAATTACGTTCCTGTAGCCTGAGATTCCTCATCTGAAAAGCGGGGATACTAGCACACTCTACCGCACAGGATATGTGAGGATTAAATGAGAAATTCATGTAACATAGCTAGCACAAAGCCCTACACATAGAAAGGATTCAGTGAGCAGTGGCTATTTATATTGTTGACTTTTCCTGCTTGTCACCTGCCTGCCACAACCTCCCCTCTAAGCATCAGTCTATTATCTGTATTCTCCCCTCCAGCTTCTTTACCTACCCATGCCCCTGCCTGTTACTACGGCCCCTTACCAAAGCCTATCTTCCCACTTATACCAAAAGGGTAGCAGGAGTTGTCAGCATGTTCCACCATGCATTTATCACTACATTCACCTAGAATGCTTTATGCATAGGCCCCACTTACCCCTCAAGGCCAGATTAGATCTGAGTCTGCCCATGAAGCTTTACCAACTCTTAATTTTTCCCTTCCCTTCTGCAGTATTTGTCTGGTCCATATGACTTGACATTTGACTGCGTACTTCCATTATTTCATATATGCAAGTGCTCTTACCTCAAGAAAGAGTATGGTCCTGCTGAGCAGGGACCTCAGATCATTCTATTTCCTTCTGTAATGACCTCCTAGACGCAAGGCCCAGGAAACGGCCATTGCAGGATACTTGGAGTGCAATAGGGCATCAGACCATCTCTGTAGATGCCTTTTGGGGTCTCAATGATTGTACAGCAGAGTTTACACCCTCTCAGCTGCCTACAGAGTCCAGGCAGCAGGTTTGTGTGTGAGACTCTCAAGGTTTAGATAACTAAACATTATAAGTCAGTAGGGTCATGTGTAATCTAAAAAGGTTTGATGGTGTTAGACTACGTGAATAGAGGATAGGGTCTAGGAAAAGGGCAAGAATTTTGTGTACTCTCAGCTGGTGTGACATATTGTGTTTTATCCTTATACACTGATAGATTCTAGTGACATTTCCAAGTGGATGCAAAGGAGAGAAGCAAGGATGTTTAGTCATCTAGAAATGGCATCAGAGGATGAACAGCTGGAAGAGTTGAAGATATTCAGTTAAGAAAACATACGGCTTAATGTGGTGTCCTTTGATAAAGATTGTTAGAGTTTTTTCTAACCCTTGAAGTCTAGCCTTGGTAGTGACATGGCTATAACAACTTAGCAAGAGGCTCTTTATCAAATTACTTTTATCAAATCACTGTTAACTGAGTGATGTAGAAAGGTCTTTTGCCTCTGGTCCCCCATTCCAACCTTAATTATAGAAAAAACAGCCCACGGTATTCTCCCCAAATCAGAGCTTTATAGCTGATTTTTTTAAAATTTATTTATTTATTTATTTATTTTTGGCTGTGTTGGGTCTTCGTTTCTGTGCAAGGGCTTTCTCCAGTTGCGGCAAGCGGGGGCCACTCTTCATCGCGGTGCGCGGGCCTCTCACCATCGCGGCCTCTTTTGTTGCAGAGCACAGGCTCCAGATGCGCAGGCTCAGCAGTCGTGGCTCACGGGTCCAGCTGCTCCGCGGCATGTGGGATCCTCCCAGACCAGGGCTCGAACCCGTGTCCCCTGCATCGGCAGGCAGACCCTCAACCACTGCGCCACCAGGGAAGCCCCAAATCAGAGCTTTAAAACAACATGAACTATCTCATACAAAATGGAGTTCTAGACATCAGTAAAACAATACTCTCAACTGAGTGTAGGAAGTGTAGTGAATGTTAAGTGTAGGAAGACAGTGAATATTATCCCGCAATACTGGCATTACGTTATTGCAGACATGTTAGGTTACTACACACATCTACTTGAGATCATAAGGAAGCGACTCAGCAAACACTCCAATAACTAATGATCGTAAAACAGTCTGAGAGATTTTAAATGTTCAAAAGGAACGAATGGAACCCACAAGGCAGGAAGAGAACATTGGGGAAAATAAGGACGCAAATAGAAATTTTAGACATGAAATATATAGTCAGAAAAGTTAAGAACTCAATGGACAAGTTAACCAGTCTGGACGACTAGAGAGAGAACTAGTGGTTTGGAAGATGGGTCTGAGGAAGTCACACTGAAGCACAGAGAGAAGAACAGAGATTGTGAAAGTGAAATCAATATAATGTGAAGAATAGAATGACGAAATCCAATATGAATCTAATAGGAGATCCAGAGGAGAGAACAGAGAGAATGAAAGAGAGGCAACACATTGAAGACGTAATGGCAGAGAATTTACCAGAATTGGAGGACGATGAATGCTCAGATTGAAAAAGCACACTGGGACTTCCCTGGTGGCGCAGTGGTTAAGAATCCACCTGCCAATGCAGGGGACACAGATTTGAGCCCTGGTCTGGGAAGATCCCACATGGGAATGTATTTTGTATTGCAGGATGTTTACCAGCATCTGTGGCCTCTACCTAATAGATGTCAGTGGGAACCCCACCCACATTTGTGACAATGAAAACGGTCTCCAAATCAATCTCCCATTGTTTCTCAGATTCCTTTGACTATGATCCACAGCTGGACATTCTCACATACCTGAAACAAGTTTCAGAAAACATTTCTTATGCTTAATTTTCTGATTTTCTGGTCTTTTCCATCCTTTTCTATTTCTTTTCTTTCTTTAATGCTCATTGTGACTTACCTGTCACTTCAGTCTGACTTCTGCCTCAGAACTTCATCAAAACTGTTCTTGGTGAAGATCAGCAATGACCTCCTCGTCCAGCAGACCCTTTGCAGTCCTCAGCTTACCTGAGCCCTCAGTGGCACTACACAGCGTGGCCCACACGCTCCTTCTGAAGTTGTCTCTTTCGTTAGCTACCATGACATCACGCCCCCTCATTTTCCTCTGCCTCCTCTGCTCTGTTTGTCTTCATTTCTGGATATTCCCTCTTTGTCTGATCTCTATATTGTGAAGGCTCTTAGAGGTCTGTCTTGTCATTTCCTCTCTTGTGCTAGACGATCTTCCACATTCTATGGCTTTCAATATCAACCATATGCCAAAGACTGCCAAATGTATGTTCAGCCCAGACTTCTCGTCTGAGCTTGACACCCACAGATCCAACTTCCTTCTTGATATCTGCCCTGTGATGTTTCACAGACATCTAAAACAAAAACTCTTGCCTTTTCTCCAAACCTTTTATTCTTCCAACTTTTTAAACCTCAATAAATGGTACCACCAATCCACACAACTGCATAAGCCAGAAACCTAGATGTCATACTTGACATCTCCCAGATGTCCAATGGATCAGGGTCTGTCAACCTGCAAAATACATCCTGAGTCTTTCTACTTCCCTCCATCCCCAAGGCCTTCATCTTACTCCAAGTCGCCATTATCTTTCACCGAGAGCACTGCAATGGACTTCTAACGGTCTTCCTGTTTCATTCTAATCCAGTCTCCGGCCAAGAGAAAGCAATACTCTTAAAATATAAATTTGATCATATCTCTTCTCTGCTTAAACTCCTTCAATGACTTCCCTTTGCATTTGGAATTGAGATCAAAGATCTCAGCCTGGTCTATGAAGGTCTCCATGACCTCACCCCTGCCTGTCTCCCTAGACCCACTTGGCACTGCTTACCTAGTAGCTCATCAGCTCTAGCCACACTGGCCCACCTTCTTTTCCTTCTATGAATTGCTGCCCATGCTCTTTCCCGCCTTGGGTCCTTGACTCTACTTCCTCTGCCTGGAACACCTTTTCCTCACTCTTTGCAAGCCACTTCCTACTACTGCTTGAGGTGTCAGATTAACTTCCACTTGCTTAAAGAGGCCTTCCTTGCTCATCACCTCCCACTCCAATCTAAATTAGGTCCCTATTATGCTCTCTCCTGATGCTCTCGACTTTTCCTTGATTGCACCGAGTAAGTAGCTGTGTGATTATTTGTGTTCCCCACCAGAAAGTAAACTCTATGAGATAAGGACTGTCTTTTTTTAAGATTTATTTTTTATTGAAGTATAGCTGAACTACAATGTTGTGTTAATTTCTCCTGTACAGCAAGGTGGTTCAGTTATACATATACATTCTTTTTCATATTCTTTTCCATTATAGTTTATCACAGGATATTCAATATAGTTCCCTGTGCTATACAGTAGGACCTTGTGGTTTATCCCTTCTGTATGTAATGATTTGCATCTGCTAACCCCAAACTCCCAATCCATCCCTCTCCACCCCCCTCCCCCTTGGCAACCACAAGTCTGTTCTCTATGTATGTGAGTCTGTTTCTGTTTTGTTGATAAGTTCATTTGTGTCATATTTTAGATTCCACATATAAGTGATATCATATGGTATTTGTCTTTTTCTTTCTGACTTTCTTCACTTAGTATGATAACCTCTAGGTCCATCCATGTTGCTGCAAATGGCAGTATTTCATTCTTTTTTATGGCTGAGTAGTATTCCATTGTATATATATACCACATCTTCTTTATCCATTCTAAAGACTGTCTTTTATACTCACCTTGAGCCTAGGTCACGGTCTGGCACGAATTCAGCACTTCATAAATATTAATCAGATGAATGAATGAACAGTGTTATTTTGCAGAAAGAGATAGTGGGATGAGACCCAATGGGATGACTAATAGGTGTTGAGGAGATTAAGATATTGAATTTGCACTATTCTTTTGAGAAAATTGACAGTAAAGGGGATGTGAGAAAGTAACTGCTTGGAAAGGGGCAGCAGGGTCAAAGGAAGTTTCCTGTTTTAAACCATCCAAAGAGTGACATCAATGGCATAGATGAGTCTGTTGTTGGCAGGCCTCCTTCTCTATCCATGTCCTCAAGGAACTCAGCCAGTGTGCCATCAGGATGTGACAAGTGCCTTTCTGAGTCGTGTCCTTTTAGGTTCAAACGTCTATGACAGAGTTGCTGGTCCCCTACTCTCAACCCTCTTCTAACCATGGTTGTGTCCACTGCTCATCTCTTACCCCTGTTGTCAACTCAGCCCCACTTCGGGTGGGACTGCAAGACGTTTTCTTTCTAGACAACTCTGGCAAAACGTTAAGTATGACCTTTGAGAACTGCTAACCTGAATATTGGAGGGTTGGTTCCAATAGAAACTAAGAATTTCTTCATTTTTACTTACAGAATTACACGGTGATAATGAAAGTTGAGTTTTGTTATGAGTTTTAAATATCATCACCCGGAAAAGCTTTACCTCTGGCCATAGAATCATAGCCTGTTGGAATATACTTGATGAACTGCCTCTTTCGCATGTGTGAGGTTGGACAAATCACTTTGTTTTTCTGAAGCTTCAGTTTCTTCATCAGTAAAATGAATGAGGGGCTGGATTAGACTCAGCTTGCAGTCAAGGATACATACATGTTCAGACCACATGATCCACCCTCCAAATCAGGGTATTTGAGGGTAGGACCAGGCCTATGTATTTTAGGAAGCTTCTACAGGTGATTCTGACATACACTGCTGGTTACTGGCTTAGATTCTTTTAATTTCTAACATTTTATATTAATACCCCCCATTTGCTTAAAGTAAAACCTGTCTAAGAATAGCGCTAAAATTTCCCTCACAAAATTTTGGCTACCATTGCATATAAATTGGTATTTTCTTTTTTTCTCAAGAGATACTTTATTCAGATGAATAATTCACTTATAATAAAAGAAACCCAAGTACTAATGTCTTATTAATCTATATGGCTATAGTACATTCCCATGATTTAAATGAAACTAAGTACTTGATTTAGGAAGAATCCTACCGCAATAAATGAGATATCTTAATCAGGAAATGTTCTATAACATTCATGAGGAACGAAGGCAGTGTAAGAGTCTCCAAGCAAAACTACCTCATTTTATTACCGAACCTTTAGGCCTGAGAATCAGAGGAAAGTTCTCATACGGAGGATGAGAATAAAGAACTGAAACTTACCATGGAATTGAGAACAGAAATTACAGGCATGGTTAAAAAGCAGAACATAATTGCAGGGAAATCACCTTCTTGTAACAGAACCCAGTGGGTGAGTCAGAAAGCAGATGAATGAGAAACCCTGGTGGGACAGGCTCAGAACAGTGATGGGCCCCAGTCTCTCCAGTCCGTGCAGAGAGGCAGGAGCAGCCATCTGTGGATGAAGTCAACCCTCCACCCCACTGCAGGGAATATATACCTCCCACTCCTGGCAAAGGTGCAGCAGGACAGTAATTCTACTGCTGCTAAGTGCCTCCATCATGCCAAAATCAAGCCTCAAAATCAGAACTGGCCTGAGTTATAGAAAGTAAAGTTGTTTTTCTTGCACACCCAGGTTTGTGAACTGCAATCCATCCCTGCCACAGACTTGCTAGTGTCATTACCTTCGTTACTGTTATCTCTGCCTTCATGTTGGGAACCTTTCTCCTCTGCTCTGTGGCTGGAGTGTAGATAACTAACATACCCTGAGTCCTTCCTGTTCAAGTCACCATCTCTCCTCCCATTTCTCTGGGAGAAATGCCAGGTATCATTGCCCGCCCCCCTTTCCTCCCTTCACTAATAGCGGGAGAATTCATTTATTCTCTCCTTCATTTCATTCAGTCATTCTAAAACTGCCATGTGTTAGAGACCACTTTAGGTAACAGAAATATAGCAGGGAATAGACAAGCTCCTTCTCTCCTGAAGATTGCATTCTGAAGGTGAGGGACAGAGAGTAAACAAATAAATATATAATGTGTCAGGTGGTGACAAGTGCTCTGAAGATAAATATAGTAGGGTAAAGGAATGAAGAGAGACAGGAGACAGATGCTATTTTAGAGTGGTCAGGGAGGCCTCTCTGTTGAGCTGACATTTAAGCAGAGAGTTCTGGGAACTTATAAAAATGCTTTATACACATGATAGCCACAGATAACCAGCCAGCTGGCACAGTAGGGGGACTGTTCCCTTGACAGTATGCCCAGAGCCCTGTCACAATCTAAGGCTAAATCAAATGACTTCTAAAAGACCGGTAAACGCCACCTGGATGCATAGCTTCACTGATGAAAGAGAAACTGACCAAAAATAAAAACTGTAGCAGCAGAAATGGGCTTCCATTTAGGGAACAATGTTCCCTAAAACATATGTAAAATTACTCAGCAAAAGAATAAGATTGTGACAAAACCTAAATACCTAAAACTATCCAATTGGCATTTCCGAATAGTGTTTTCCCTTATGCAGTATTGATTTGCAAATGTTAAGAGAAGGTTGAGAAGTTCATGGTCCCACATTTTCCAAGCTTTCATAGGGAAACGGATAGTATAGGCTCTCAATTGCAAATGAGGGAGGTGACTAGCTAAGAGTAACTAGAGATCCTCGTGGTGATGGAACAGCCCTGTATCTTGATTGAGATGGTGGTTACATGAATCTACATGTGATAAAGCGGGATAGAACTAAACACACACACAAATAAATAAATGAATGCATTAAAACTGGTGAAATCTGAATAGGCGCTATGGATTGTTCCAATGTTAATTTCTTACTTTTGACAGTATATATTTCTGCAAGATGTTACCATTGGGAGAAACTGGGTGAAGGGTACACAGAATTTCTCCTGGTTTTATTTCTTGCAACCACATGTGAATATGATTATATCAAAAAGTAAGTTAAAAACAAACGAACAAACAATTCAGGCATTCTGAGCCCTGAGCCTAAGCCTTAACGATGATGTAGGGCCAGTGGTTGCAAATGTTTTATGTGTCAAGGGATTCTTTAATTAAACAATATAATCTTTTTAAATTTCTGTTATTCTGAGATGTTCTGTTTATCTCCTTAATGGACAAGAAGAATAAATCTAATTTAAAATAGTTTTACAATACATTTATTATTTTAATTAAGTCCTTACCTTCTCATGACATAATCCACATAAAACATCCCAATTCAATGTAGGGGGGAAAAAAACCAGATTCTAAAATATTGTATTCCTTCCACAATTTCCCATTAAAATACAAACTTCTATAGATAGAAAAGTGATCAAGAGGCAAAAAAGCTTTAAAATGATTCTCAATGTCCAGCAACACAGCTTGAACTCCCCCGCATACTACTTGCACGCGCTGTGCACTTGGAAGCTTTAGAAAGAAAGAAGTATCTTTGCTCTGCGTCCCAAGAGCTTCGCTCCAAACCCATAGGAAGAATTCCCTTTTGTTTACCTTTGTTGTTTTGATTTATCTGAAATTTACAAAATAGGCACTGGAGGATACTGCATCACATTTAATTTTTTCACATTTATTTGCTTTTAATAATCTACACAAAATGTTATGCTTAATTGTGGAAAAATGGATTTTTGAAAACTTGCCTTTGAAGACCAGATTGGTTTATCCCAGGATGATGGCCTGGCTGCTGTCTGGATAGTGGTGGGCCGGCTCTGCAGGGACCACGGGCGGGGGGCGGGGGTTGGTCTGCAAGACTGTGTCTGGAAACCGCAAATCCGGGCCTGAGACGCTGGAGAGGAAATTCCCCAGGACACATCAGAGCTCAGAGCCCTGGGGACCTGGAGAGTAGGAAAAGGGTGAACCTGACCTCAGAACTCAGGGCAAGAGCTGAGCGGGGGCAAGAATCCTCTCTGTGCCGCAAAGTGCGGTGACCGAGGGACCATCCCACCCGTGCAAGACCCCAGCCAGTGAGGCTCTGGAAAGCCTGTTTCTCCTTCACCTCCTCTGCCTGACCCTTCCCTCTTTCTATGGTAGGAATGGACTAGCTGAGAAAAAATATAAAGAATATTTTAATTGTAACTTTAAAAAATTACGGATTTCCCAGCCCAAGGTATACCATTATTATTATTTTTTTAATCAATGAGAAACATTTTCCTCGAGCATTCTCTCATGCCCTTGGGCCCTTGGCCGCTGCATGACCCATCTCCTAGGAGTCAGGTGCCAGGTGACAATGACAATAGCTTTGACGGGTGCAGTGGTGTCTCAGAGCACAGGAAAGGACAAATTGTGCAAAGATGTGAGGTGCAGCTAAGTTAACTTGCTGCTTTTTAGCGTTCATATTTGATTCTAGATTTTTCTGTTAAGTTATGCAGAACCCAAATCCGGGTGAATGTCACTTACTTTGTAGCCTCCAGCAATAAGTCCAAACACTATCAGATACCTACTTGTGCAACCTAGGAAATTAGTATAATATTTAAGGTATCAACTCAGCTCACAGTGATCCTTTTACTGCCCCTCTTACCAGGAGTGGAAGAGCCCCTGGTAGCCTTGACTATCCCGAAATACTCCCCCACCCTTCCCATCCACCCCTGCACCCACCCAAACACATCTAATGGGTCCTGCTTCTCCTTCCTGAGAATTGACAGTCTGAAATTCTGCTTCTGTCTGTTCTGTGTTTTGAACAGACACTGTAGCCCAACATGTTTTATGCCATGGGGCATAACAGAACACACATCTTCAAGGGTAGGAGTGAAGCACACGAGAGGCACATAGAGGGAAAATGTCCTCCGAGACATTCCTCTTCCAACTCCCTTTCTGAAACCCAGCCATAGCTCCAACTCGGGGGTCTATGAGACACTCCGTTTTTCTTATAATAATGTCTGCCTTTCTGGCTAATCCGGCCTGAGTCAGTTTATTTTACCTTCAGTGGAAGTGTCCTAATGAACCCTGGTAGGGTCTGCAAGGTCATAGACTGATTTGCTGTCACAGTGCCTAGCATGTGGTAGGGACTCAATGAACATATATTGAATTAATGCATGAAGGATACCCTGGGCAAGCATGCCATGTGTGGGAGGAAATGTCCGGAAAGTAGCATTCCCCTGCTTTGTGGGAATGACGGAGGAATGGTGGAGCTAGTTATACAAGAGAACATACTCAGAGGAGAACTGGCAAGCGGGAGTCTATCCAAAATCCTGTAAACATCCTCTCCATATTTTGATGATTTCCCAGATTGTGAATTTACCTTCAACTGTAGAAGCCAGATCTTAACTTTTCCAGCCTCCCTTTCCACTGGAGTACAGATATTTGACTTGTGAGACACCGCTTGGAAGCCAACTCCAAGAGGAAATGGGCAGGACCTAGGGCACCCACATTGCCTGTGTGCTGGGCAGAGGCACAGGCAGTTCTGGGGATGGACCTTCCTGACCAGGTTGGTTCTGTGAACAGATTGTGGACAATGCCCGTAAAAGCTCAGCCCAATATGTCCCTTTAGCTCTTCTAAGGACACTGTGATCTTTCTAATACCTCTTAATAAACTGACTAGAGTGGATGCAGGGAATAGAAGCTGGAGTCTTCATCATGCAGTCAGAGCTGAAAATCACGTCTGAGAGTCAAGATGAGAATCCAAGATGAAAGCAAGGAAAGTAGGAAACCAGGAGAATGATCTTTTCTTCTTTTTTAAAAAATTTTATTGGAGTATAGTTGATTTACAATGTTGTGTTACTTTCTGTTGTACAGCAAAGTGAATCAGTTATACATATAGCCACTCTTTTTTAGATTCTTTTCCCATATAGGTCATTACAGAGTATTGAGTAGAGTTCCCTGTGCTATACTGGATGGACCTAGAGATTGTCATACTGAGTGAAGTAAGTCAGACAGAGAAGGACAAATATCGTATATCACTGATATGTGGAATCTAAAGAATGATCTTTTCAAACAACCAATTTTGAGATTAATTGATTTTTCTCTATTGTTTGCCTGTTTTCTATTTCATTAATTTTCATTCCTATCTTTATTATTTACTTCTTTCTATTTTTATGAGCTTGATTTTCTGTTTTTATAGCTTCTTAAGGCAGAAGCCTACATCATTGATTTGAAACTTTCTTCTTTTCTAGTGTAAGCATTTAAAGTTATCCTCCTTCTAAGTGATACATAAACTTCATCCCACAGATTTTGATATGTTGGGTTTTCATTATCCTTTAGTTAGAAATATATTCTAAGATTTCCAGTTTGATGCATGCATTAATTAAAGTGTTTAATTTCCAAACATGTTGGGGTTTTCTTATTCCTGATATCTTTCTATTGATTTTTATTTTAATTCCATGGTGGTGAAAGAACATACTCTGTATGATTTCAGTCCTGATGAACTTATCGAGGACTGTTTTATGGCCCAGGAGATGGTGTATCTTGATAAACTCATAAGCACTTGGAAAGACTGTGTGTTCTGTTCTTCTTAGGTGGAGTGTTCCAGAAACATTGATTAGGTCAAGTTGGTGGAAAGCGTTGTGTAAATCTCTGTTCTTATGATTTCTGTCTACTTTTTCTATTAAATACTGATAGAGGAATATGAAAATCAGTTTGGTAACTTTGGATTAGTCTAGTTCTCCTTTCATTTTCATCAGTTTTTAAGGTTTTCTTTTTCTTTTTAATATTCACAACCCCTTGTATCAGGTATCTATTGCTGTGTAACAAATTAGCCCCAACTTAGCTGCTCAAAACAACATGCGTTTATTATCAGGAATCTGGGTATGGCTCATCTGGGTGCTTCTGGCTCAGGTTTCTCACAAGTCTGTCATCAAAGCGTCAGCCTGGCCTGTATTCACAGTCATCTCAAGGCTCCCAGTTATCTTCCAAGCTCACTCATGTGGCTGTTGGCTGGCTCAGGTCTTTGCTGGCTCTGGGCTAGAGCCTTGACTAGGGGGCCTATCCACAGAGCTATTCATAACACGGCAGCTTTTGTCCCCCTGAGGGGACAGAGAGAGACTTTTGTAACCTAATCTTTAAGTAAAGTCATATCACTTTTGCCACATTCTGTTTATTATTATTATTATTTATTCTGTGATGTTAGACTCAGCCCATACTCAGGGGTGGGGGGTACAGAAAGCTGTGAACAACAGAATGTGGAGATCATTGGAGATCATCCTGGAGCATCCCACACACTCTTCAAGGCACTCAAAACAGAAAGAGATCTCAATATGTATACCTATGGAGACATATGTAAAAAAATATATGTACATACTTATACATACATGTGTAAATATATACATATTTGGTGATACTGGATTGTCTCATGGCATCTGGAAATGCTAAGCAACCAGTCCTCAGGAGAGTGAGGCTCAAGGCAGCTATGGGGACTCTGCAGCAGGAGTTTGTCGATGGTCCTACGTAAGCTCTGTCATTTACATAACTCAGAATTCATCCCCCATGTCCATATTTCTTAGTCATAAACTTCAAGAGAATCTGATTGGACCAGCCTGGGATAGGAGTTCATAGCCAATCAACTATGGCAGGGAAACAAGATCATGGAGGATAAAACCCATGACCAGAGGTCCACCCCTGTGGGCAAGGGAGCAGTGCTCATAGAGGGAGGATGGGTTATATGCCAGGTATCACCCTGGTGATGCTCACAGGTAGTGCTTCCGTCAGAATACTTTGGCAGTGGCTGAAGTCGAGAGTGGACTGGCTCAGGGGAGAAGATCTACCTGAAGACCAGGGGTCTTAGGGGGCAGAGGAACATTCATAGTAGCCCTTGTGTCCTACCCATGGTCTTTGTGTGGCCCAGGCTCAGGCCCCACACCTTTCTGTACACCTCAAAGAGATCAAAGGTCTCTGTGCACCCTGTTAATGACCAAAGGAACTTTGGTGTCCTGCCAGGGTCACAGAGTAACCTAAGAAGAGGAGTTTGGCTCAGGGTTGGACTCAAGTCTTAGGTGTTGGACTGTGCCAGCAACTGTGGCCTCAGGAGGCTCTGAGCACTCGGCCTCCTCAGCAGGCAAGAGGAAGTCGTTCTGTGGTCCCACCAGATGTTTCAAGGCATGGGCATTATCTCCTGCCACCCTGGGCTAAGTTTGGTTGTTTCAAATATTTGGCAAGTGCAAAAATTCTTTGGATGAAATATGACCCAGGGCTTGATGACTTGGTGTCTCTGGTCAGGCCCCACTGGCACAAGTGATGGTGTAGGATTCCTTCTTAGCCATATATAGAGAAGCTAGATCTGGGGCTGAAGCAGCTGAAAGCCTATTATTGCTTTTTTTTTTTTAAAGAGAAAATTCCAAGCATACCTAAAAGTAGAGAGACTGGCATAATGAACCCCTGCACCAATCACCCAGCTGCAACTGATCAATTCATGACTAATCTTTCCTCTATAACCCTACGCACTGCCGCCATTTACCCTGTAGATTATTTTGAAGCAAATTCCATCATATAATTTCATTCATAAATATTTCAGGATGTATGTCTAAAAGATAAATTCTCATTTTAAAAAATCAATAACCATTATCACATCTAAGATAATTAAAAATTCTTCATCAAAAATCCAGCCAGTATTCCAATAGTCCCTTTTATTGCCTTTTTAATGTACAAACTCTAAAAATTAAAATTGGAATCCCCCCAACTGCTTTTAAAAGCATTCATTGGTGATAATATTCACAATAAAATATATTAAACCATGAAACAAAACAAAAAAAAGCATAAATGATAAAAAGTTTAAGTTGTTCTTTACAATGTGATAAATCATGAGAAACTGAAACCAGTTTCCATCATCTTTTTTCAGGCTGCTGCTTCTTATTTTCCAAGAAGGAAAGAAAAAAAGGTTAAAGCCTGAAGTTGTCATTAGGGCTATTAGATCATCCCACCCTCTCTCCTTCCAGCCACAGGAGAGATTACAGTTCCTCAGTCCCTTAAAGTGAGGTGTGGCCACATGACTTGTTCTTACCAAAAGTTGTGAGTGGAAGTGATGAAATGTCAGTTCTCATCAGATAATGTAATTTCCATTAAAAGCCCCTCTGAAGCATTCTTTTCACCGTGCTATAGTGAGTGACTCAGGTTACTCCATCACCTGGGGTCCTGGAGGAACAGGTAGCAGATGAGAGAAACAAATTTGTTGTTTGAAGTCACTGAGAGTTTGAGGTTGTATGTTATCAAGGCATAACCTGGCCTACCTTGACTCATGCAAAGTGTTTAGGCTTGAGCAGGTGATTTCAGGGAAGGTCAAGCAATGGCTAATAACCTTTTAGCGAGAACCCTCTTGAGGGACCATTGGATTCACCTCTTATGATTTTACTGAATTGATCTGTGCTGTCGTTTAGGTAGAGCAGTGGGATCTTAATTCTTCGGGCTTTGACATTATTATAAGCGGAATACAATAATTAAAAGAGCACCCTGACAAATAAAACACCTTAGATGTATAAAATATTAAATGGACCTGAAGTTGAAACAAAAGATGAAACCCTGGCCTGGAGCGTCATGTCTCTGCCCTTCCGTTACCTTGGACAGCTCCCTGCATTTCTGGGCCTCGGTTTCCTGTTCTGTAATGATAATCATTATTACAAAAGTGACACTACTGGGCATCTTACACGGGCTAGATAGTTCCGTGGAACTTAATTTATTTAATCCTTACAACTAGCTTTCAGTAGTTAATTTTTTGTACCATTTTTAAAAACACAAAACTGGAAACATATTTAGAGAGGCTGCATAATTGCCCAACAATAGCTGCACATGGAGGGGGTACTTCCAAAGCCATCCTCAACTAAAGGTTTAAGGTCCATTTCTTGTTCTAAAATCCTGTGGATTTTTTGGTGTAAGGCTATGCACAACTAGTAAAACCACATTGTCAAAAAGAGAATAATGTTTTCTCCAACAAAAAGAATCGTTCTTTTATTTGCAATCATATTTTCCATCGTGTGACAGAGCACATACTTTATGAAGATCAAGGACTCTGCTATTAATATTCCCTGGCCTGTGCACTATCAAAGGGATTCAAAGCATCAAACCTTTATGATAGAATTCAGATGCTAACCATAATGTAGACTAACTCTGAAACACAAATATTCCCCCTGAGAGCTTGCGCAGACTTTCTTTCCTTTTTTCTTTTTCTTTCTTTCTTTCCTTCTTTCCTTCTTTCCTTTCTTTCTTTCTTTCTTTCTTCCTCCCTTCCTTTCTTTCTTTTTTTTGTAAATTCTTTTCTTTTTTTATTGAAGTATAGTTGTTTACAATGTGTTAGTTTCAGGTGTACAGCAAAGTGATTCAGTTATACATCTATATATATCTACTTTTTCAGATTCTTTTCCCTTATAGGTTATTACAAAATATTGAGTATAGTTCCCTGTGCTATTCAGTAGGTCCTTGTTGGTTATTTATTTTATATATAGTAGTGTGTATATGTTAATTCCAAACTCCTAATTTTTTCCTCCCCCCCTTCTCCTTTGGTAACCATAAGTTTGTTTTCTATGTCTGTAAGTCTATTTCTGTTTTGTATATAAGTTCTTTTGTATCATTTTTTTTAGATTCCACATATAAGTGATATCATATGATATTTGTCTTTCTCTGACACAGACTATTTCTTTGCTGACACCTTTCTTTTCAGAATAATTCAAAGACTTGTTAATTCATGGTCATAAAGACATTTTGCCAGACACGTTGTATGGTTTTACAATACCAGACTTACAACACCAAATTTAACTTGTGGTTAAAATATTGGAAATTAAAGTAATGATGTTTAGAGAAGGTAGAATTCACTTTATGGAAAACACTGCTTAGGCATGTGTGTCTGTGTGTGTGTGTGTCTGTGTGTGTGTCTGTGTGTGTGTGTTACAGCTATGATATCTGCTCTCAGACCGCCACTACCAGCTCCATACATAATGGCCAATTCTTGATTCCCCATTTAGGGAACTCACACTAGACTTGGCAGAGAGAATTGTGTCTCTCCTTCTGCATCTTCATCTCAGCTAATGTTATTATTTTACTGTCATACATTAATGTTTTAATTTTGTTTTTCATCATTTCTGGTCTCCATCTGAGCATCTTAAATATATTGGTCCTCATCTTAACTGAATATTCCTGAAATCTTTACAGTTAGGTTAAATAATAGGGAGAGGTAGGAACACCAAAGTCTGTCAATACATTGTTCAATGTCATTACCCCGCCTCCCAGTGGCTTTCCAAGGCTGCTAATTAACACCCGACCATGATATCTTAAGTACAGGTGAACGATTACTGAAGTAGGTTTCTTTAATAATGGTGTTCAGGAAAGTTCAGAAAGTCAGGGCAGCCTAAAATTCCATATCAAAGTTCTTATTGAGTATGAGAGAGGACAATGGTACAGGAGGTGAGAGGAACAGGGAAAATACTGGAGGTACCCTCTGTCCTCAAGAATATTATTTTCTTGAATGGAAAGACCACCAAACCACATGAAACAGCTCAAAAAGTTATAGGATTAACAGTTAGGTACTGGAGTCTGTTGAGACTTTGAAACGGCAGGCTGAAATTTTGGTTTATTTCCAACTAGGCTGTTTGCCATGGAAATGTTTTTTGAGAATGCTAGAAAGACTAACATAGGCTTGTAAAATGTGTCAGTTAGCTTGGAAGGAAAATGTTGAACAAAACCATAGTTAATTCTAGCATTTAATGCAAAATGCGTATTCGTAGAGGTGTAAATGTGGTAGCAGTTACAGTCATCGATGAGGCCTTAGTTCAAGTAAATTTGGAAACTGCAAAGGCATCTAGTTTTCTTGGAATATCTGAGTAAAAAGCTTCTAATAGGATGAAATCCACATAAATAGTGGGCTCAACCCACCATCTCCCAAAGCTACTATCCTCATCCTGCAGCATGAACCTTTCTGGGGTTTATCTGCCTTACCCTAGGTTACAGCAATTTACCTAATAATTGAACAGACTTAAACCTGGGGCTTCATGAATTGATTTTTTTTCTTTTTAAGAATAATGCCATGGAAAACCTACCAAGGAATAAGGCACGCAGCAGACAAAATGAGCAGATTACTCTGTATATTAAAGAAGATTGTCAGTATGCTACATTTCTTCTTATTCCCTTATTGCTGTGGGCTTTATTCATACTCTGAACTAGATGAAAGATAACTGAAAACAAAGGGAAAACAGTAGAAGTTGCAAAGGCTGGATAAATAAAGATATTGGTGGAACCCAGAGTTGCCTTCATTTAATTCTCCTCCTCATCTCTCCTTTGGTTCACTCCCTCCTATTACATTTTGTACCTATCTATCTTATCCACTAAGACTTTAAGTTCCCTTGAGGGAAAGGACTATGTCTTACCCATCTTTATCTTTTGGAATTATTCATTCATTCATCCATACATCAGTCATTCCATAAGTGTTACTGAGAGCCTAATATATTCCAGAAGCTTGGGATACATCAGTGAACAAAACAGATGGAGGTGAAAGACAGATCAAGACAACACATAATGAATAAGTAAATTAAATAGTATTATAGAAAGTGATAAATTTTATGGAAAAAGAAAAAATGAGCACAGGGTGAGGAGGATTGGGACTTGGGGTTGGATATATTATTAAACTGCAGTATTAACAATGGTGATCAGAGTATGCTTCGCTAAGAAGGTGATGACAGAGCTAAGACTGAAAGGAGGTGAGAAAGTGAGCCAAGCAGGGAACTGGGGGAGGAGAAAGCACTTCAGACAGAGGGAAGAGCTGGGACATAGGCCCTGGAGAAGAAGCATCCCTGGTATGTTTGAGGAACACAATGGAGGTGAGTTCAGCTGAAATTAACTGACCCCAGGGGAGTGCAGTAGAAATGGAAGTCAAAGTTCATGGGGGGCCAGATTGTGTAGAGCCACGTGGGCCAGCAGAAGACCTTTGGTTTTTACCCTGAGATGGGAGCCGCTGCAGGAGGGACGTGAGGTATCTTATGTTTTAAATGGTCATTCTGCTGCTGTGTGGACAATAGACTATAAACATGCAAATTTATGTCAAAAAAGAAAGCAAATACCACCAGAACTTAAAAAAATAAAATCAAAGCTGAGTTTATATACTTGTCAGGCAAGGAAACACATCAGTGAAAAAGTTTACTAATTCATGAATTGGGAAAAGTCAGGGTTTTTTAAGTGCCAGAAAGAGGAAAGGGGGGTTCATGGGGGTGATGCTAATCTAAGATTGAAAACCAGCACCCTCATAGGAAAGAACAGTGCTGGATCAAACAGGGAACTTTGTTCACTGGGCAGAAACAAGTCTTCAGTTAGGTCTAATAAGGGTCTGGCCTAGGGGTCACTCAAAGTTCACAGTCCTTTATCAGCTTCAGTTGGTTTGAACCAGTTGCGGTATAACATAGCATCCCATTTTGATATCTCCTAGGCAAGGGCTGTAAGTGGAAAATTTTCCTTTTACAGTTGGGCACAGAGAAACCTGTTAGGAAGTTCTTGCAGAAATCCAGGCAGAAGATGATGGGGCTCATCCCAGAGTATACCATGGAGGTGATGAGAAACAGCAACTGATGGTTGGAGTTGCCCTGGAGACAGGAAAAGCTGTGGGTGGAAACGGTTTGGGGAGCAGATTAGGAGTTCATGTGAGTTTAAGATGTCAAATAGATGCAGCAACAGGGACAGTGAGGTCTGGCTGGTGACATAAAGTTGAGACTTGAAAAAGAGTATAGATGGTGTCAAATACCAGGAGCCCATATGCAGTCAACCACTGAGCCAGTGAGATGGAGCCCTGGGGACTCCAACAGTATTTTCCCCTTCAGGTCCCAAATTTTAATTCATATATATTTTTATTGCAATGAAAGTATTCTTGTAAGCCTCCTTAGATATTTTGTGGAATGAAGTGGGAGTATAAATCAATGATCATTGCAACTTTCACTGTGCCTCATATGGTGTTTTAATTTCCCCCAATTTATTAGATATCATTATACAGATAAGGAAACTGAGGCCAGAATAGTTGAGTAGTTTGCCTAGCATCATGTAGCTAATAAAGGCTGGGCTGGGATTTAAGCCCAAGTTCACCTGAGTCCCTTTTAACTCTGCTTCCGATAGTTTACTAATCTGGGTAGAGAACAAAGTTGACTAGAAGGTGAGGAGTCCCAACTGTTTGTAGTTCTGGCATGTTCCAATTTAGTGCAATAGTCTTTAAACTTGAGCATGTATCAGAATCACCCAATGGCTTGTTAAAAGACAGACTGCAGGACCTCAACCCAGAGTTTCTGATTCCACATGGCCGGGATGTGGTCTGCTAATGTGCATGTCTGATAAGTTCCCAGGTGATGCTGACGCTGCTGGTCTGGGGACGACACTGTGAGAAGCACAGGTTTAGCCGCTTTTCGCTGATTCTGCCAGTGAAATAGCCTGCCAAATGCCCAGGTCTCTCTAATTCCCCAAAGGGGATTAGAGGGGTGTCTGCTGCTAATTGGAACTTCAGAAGGGTCCTTGGTGATAATTCCTTCGCTTTTTTTTTTTTTCTTTTTTTTGGCCGCACTGTGCAGCTCGCGAAATCTTAATTCCCTGACCAGGGATCGAACCCGGGCCCCGGCAGTGGAAGCTCGGAGTCTTAACCACTGGACTGCCAGGGAATTCCCAGTTCCTTCAGTTTTAACGTAGTTCTCTCCTTCCCAAGGCACATGGCTGTTGGGGGAGAGGGGATGATGGGGTGATGGCGGTTCAACTCCAGGTGCTCTCCAACACAGTTTACCAAGCTGTCCAGTAAGTTCTTCTTTTATTATTATTCTCCCAGCAGTCTCTTTGCCCTTTCCTGGGAACAAACTTCCATCATCACCCTTGTGACTCGCAACATCCATCAGGCACAGGGGGGGTACAGGTATGGTGGGCCCTAAATGCTTACACAGCTATTGGGGGTGGGGGGCTTAAAGAACAAGAATACAAGCTTATAAACACACAATTAGATGCAGGGCCTTGGAAGAAACTTGTGCAAGAGAGGGGCCCTAAAGCTTAAGCTTCATTAGCTTCATGGGAAATCAGCCTCTGATCAAACAGGTCTGTATATGTCTAAGCTCCAATTATAGCCATATGCTTAGTTCCCATGGGGCTCTTGAGCCTCAGGCTAATCAGAGGATGTGGTCGATTCCTGTGTAAGAGAACCTGAGCATTTCATGGTTGAAGAGGCTTGTCTGCCCTGAACCTGGTAGTCGGTGAAGGGCTGCTGAGTCCTTGTGCCGCACATTGAAGGTAAGTTTTGACCCAGCTAAGGCACTCAGTTACTTATCCTTGGGCTTGATTTCTTAGGTGAGTTAAAAGCCTTCCAGATACAAACATGGAAAAGCCAACTTAGAGATAATACTAATTATTCCTATTTAATTATATCGAGAACAAAATTCGATTAAATTCTGACTCTAATATTCAGAAAAGTAAAAGTGCTTTTCAAAAATCAGGGTAAGGCTATTAAAATATAAAGTGCTTGCTTGACAAAGAAGACTACTGCATAGGCTAGCACTTTGAGTTCCTTTTGTTAAGTCTTCCTGAAATTTTATTTTCCCATGAAGTTTGTTCCAAGACCTATTAGGGGTGGACTTGGCCTTCATACGAGGATTCACTCAACAAATCCTCCTAAGCATAAGCAAACGGCTCTGTAGTTAGGGGAAGTTACTAAGATAGTTACTAAATTAGGAATTAGGGGAAGTTACTAATTGATTAAAGAGGGAGTTTGTAGCGAACAGCCACGCCCACGAAGAACCTTTACCTAAGATGAAAAGGGCATCTAAGAGGCATGAGGTGGCTTCCTGAAGGAAGAGAGACCGCATTTGTGTTGAGCCTTGAAGGAAATATGTGAATAAAATGTCTTAAGAATTATTCCAAGACGGAGAAAGCCAGCATGAACATTGGACGCTGTTCCGAAGAACAGTCTGCCCTCTGCCTCCAGGGACACTGCTGCTTTACACACACACACACATACACACACACACACACACACACACACACACACCCCAAAGGGCTTTCCCGCAGCAAAGTGGGCACAATCCAAGGGCAGGAGGATTCCATTAAGCGTTCCTGGGTTTTGTGTCTTGAAGGCTACAAAGATGAATAGAGCAGGTCCGCGTCCCCAAGGCAGCGCCACCAGGAACTCAATCAGGCCGTGGGTATTCTCGAAGCGGCTGCGAGGCGGAGGTGCGGCCAGGAGGAGTCACTGGAATGGATTTTCCGCGCTGGGCCTCGAGGTCTGGACGCGCACTCAGTCCTCTAGAAGGCTCTCGCATTGCAGTACCAGGGATGCAGGGGTTCGTCCCTTGCTCACAGCAGCGTCCCAGCCTGCCCCAGCGCCCCGCAGCCCCTCCCCGGCCCCGCCCCCGTACCAGGGCGGCTGCGCGTCCAGGCCTCCGGGTCCTCACGTGATCGCCGTCACTGCCTCCGCGAAGCCTGAGCCGCCATCATAAGTCCTGGCTGCTGGGCCCTGGCCTGCCTCCCTCCTCCTCCTCCCCGGCGGGCCAGCGGTGACGGGTTGGGGGTGTGCTGCCCTCGTCCCGCCTGGCCACTGAAGCCGAGGGCCTCCGAGGGCGGGACGAGGAGTTCCGACCCACGGACCCCGGGGCGGGCAGACAGACGGGCGGGCCGCCCAGGTGACGACACGGCGGGGGCGGTGCCCAGGGCTGCGCCCCGCCCCTCGCAGGCCAGCGCCCAGAGCCCGCGGCCCGTGCCCGTTTCCAGTATGGCCGCCTGCTGTGCTTGACCCGCGGCCTCTCCGCTTCGACTCTCCGTAAGCGATGCCGAGGCCGAGGCCGTGAGTGACACTCTCGCTCACACGCACGCACGGACCCAGACCCACGCCCGGAGTCCGAGCCCTGGGCCCGGAACCGCCCTCGCCCCCGGCGCCGCGGCCAGAGCCCGGACCACGGCTCCCGCGCCGCCGCCGCCGACTAGCCGAGAAGGACCGCGCCGGATCTCGAGCGCGGCGGCCCGCGGCCGGCAGGGATGGGGAAGCGGGCCGGAGGAGGAGCAGCAGGAGCCGCCGCCGCCTCCACGTCCCCCGGGGCCGGTCTGGAGCCCGCGGCCAGCCGCGGCGGGGGCCCGCGGAGCGCGGCCGCCGGCTTCCTGGGAGCGCTGCACCTGGTGATGACCCTCGTCGTGGCCGCGGCGCGGGCCGAGAAGGAAGGTGGGTGTCAGCCGGCCGGCATCTCCCGGGCCCGGCCCCGCGGCTGTCACCGCGCCCTCGCGGAGGCCGCTGCCGGGCTGCGACCGGGGAGGAAGGGCTGCGGCTCTGGGCTCGGAGGGCGGCCGAGCGCGGGGCTCGGTCCGGCGCGAAGTTGCTCGGTCGAGTCCCGTCCCGAGCCGGGAACTTGCGGTTCGGATGCCAACTCGCGGCGTTGGCCGCACGGAGTTGCTCTTGTTCTCCGTGATTCCTTCCCCTCGTCTTCCCTCTTGTCTCCTGTCACTGCCATTTCAAAACTTCCTGAGTTCTCATATATTATTGCCACTTGGCTCACTAGGTAGGAGGGGCATATTTTTAGACTTGATTGCTGTTAATAGGCAAATTTGAGGACGCTTTTTTTTGGGTTGCGGTTTTAATAGCGGCGTGCGAACAGAGCTCACTTTAAAATGTAAAAATAGCGAGACTGGTGGAGAGGCTTCAAGACAGCTTACCGAATTTTACTTTGCATTTGTTCAAACATTTTGGGGGGAGGAATCTTGTTTTTTCAGCTTCCCTTTTCAGTATCGCTTTGCAGTATTGATGATTGTTTAGCTAACAATTCTGTCTTTCTGTAGCACAATTCTGCTTAGCTCTCTATTAAGCTATTGAAAGTCTGTTTATATTTTTTACCTGTTTTAAGATACCTAATTGGGTGTCATTGTCTTTAATGTGAAAGACTTTAAAAACCAATGTCAAGTTTCTAGTTTGCAAACCTTTATCTATAATTTACAGTTAAGGGCTGACCCCTATTTTTAAAACTCTCGTTAGTATTGTATGACTGTAACACCGGTACTTTTACAGGGTTAAAAATCATTTTGTAACCTAGAAGACCAGATCTGTAATTTTGTCATTACTACGTGTTTTTGAGCCTGGGGAAATGAGTGACCACAGAACCTTCATGAAGAAATCACTAAAAGTGAATGGTTTCTAAAAAGCTAAGCAAAACTTGTTAGTTTAGCTTCTGTTTCACACTAAACTGCCACTGAAAGAAAATAATTTCTTGCCACAATGACTTTAGGGTTGATGTTCTTTCTACTTTACGACTAAAGTCACTTGCTTTTTATTGTTACTGAGGGCAACAGCAAAGCAAACCAAATTAATGTTAAAGTGCAGTGTGTTTCAGTTTACTGTTTATTTTTTGGCTCAAAACAGTACATTCTCTCACTTAACTCTAAGCAACCTTAGTCTGGGTTAACATAGGTGGAAGTTATTCAGAGAATTGCCATCTGTAGAAAGGATTAATTGACAGAGGCAAGATTATTTCCTGAATAAAATATTGCTGCTTTAGGACTAGTCAGACCTGGGGTTGTCATAGTTAATCTTTGGTTACAGATCTGCAGTTGGTTCTTGTGTGGCCATGGTGCCCAGCACAGCCTGGCATGTAGTTGGTGTCCAATAAGTCTGAAATAGTACAATAAGTTAACGTCTCCTTGAGCTTAAAGTAGTACTTGGCAGGTATTGTGTCCTGCTTTTTCTCTGCCTTTGCTTACCTTGCACAGTGCCAGGCACACAGTAGGCATTTAACATGTGTTTGAGTGAGTGATTATATTCATGGGTCATGAGCACAGGGAACTAAAATGACTGAGTCTAGTGAAACCTTAAGTTTGTATTGTCATCCTGCTGCTTATTTTTCCAACAGCCATTTTATGTGCTAATTCTCGGTGTATAGTTAAGTAAACAGGTCCATTGTTTGAGAAACGTCAGCCTAGGTTATATTTGCTGATTTCCCTTTTGTATAGTTTATAAGTTTTAGTACACCTCTTCTAATACCCATAAATGTAAGCGTTAGGGGAGGAGAATACCTGCCAGGGTGTATACAAGGATGAAAAGATGTGGTCGAATCAGCCAGAGGTCCTGGCAGAATCAGACACCTTTTGTGGCCCATGTTTTGTCTGGATGAACAATTTGGATGGAGAAATTAGCTATTCAAGGTATTGATGGTAATTATACTAATATAGAACACAGGACTCTGCCCATCACAAATGGATCTGGCTCTAATCAAATATTCCATGAAGGTAGCTCCAAAAATGGCCAGTGCTTTCAGCCTCCTTGCTGATCAGATTCTAGTAGTTTTTGTTTGAGTAGAAGTGAGATTGATTTTCTTACATGAATGTGATACTGCAAATTTGGCACCATTCACCCCCCAAAGGATGCTGTTGGGTTTTTTTCCAGAAAATCTGGGCAGATTTCTGAAGGTAGCTGAGTTCACTTTGTCCATTTACATCCTGAGGACTTTTTGTGTTTATTTTGGCAGTATAAACCATCATAATTTTTCAAAGTTAAGACTTACCTGCAATTTTAATGATGTTTCTCTGGGCATTTTGTGTTTTAGTATATTTCTATTGCAGCAGAATCTCACTAGAAAATCTTCAAAACAAAATAAAACTCATTGTCTTTGGAAGGAAAGCAGCAGAAATAGCTAATGCAGTTTTTCATGTTTGGACTAGATGTTAATTTTAAGTCAGAAGCATGAGCCATTCTTTGTCTTAACATCCTGTATGTCTTAACACTCCTATATCTTAACATCTGTCTTCACTGATCTATGGGGGTGTGAGCCCAGAGAAAAGGGACCTTTGAAGATGTTTTGACTCTGCTCTACAGTTTGTAAGGACCTCTGAAAGAGTTGCCAGAGATAGAAGTTACTGTAATTACTACAACTAACTTACTTATTCTGGATTGGTGTCAAGATTTTTCTTGAAGCGAAGATCTAGATATTAAGAAGAGTTAAAACAGGGGTGTGTGTGTGTGTAGTGAAAAAATATTAAAATATATATAGTGAAAATATGTGTGTACATCTTAAACGTATAACTTTTAGTGGTATTTTTATTTGTAAATCAGCCCATTCATTATTACAAGCAAATAAGAGCTTTTAAAAAAAAGCATCATATATCATGTATAATATAGTTTCATTGTGAAATGTGTTTTTGGAGGGCATGGTTGTCTTTTAATTTATTATAAATGAAGAGCTACATTTTATGTATCTAGTAAATATAAAGTTGGATAAATTCTCAGGAATGTGATTGTTTTAGTCTGTGACAATTTATATTTGTGTCACGTGTTTTATCATTAATTGGCGATTTATGGCAGGGCGAAGTTTGACAGTCTTTCTTAGGACTTTTAAATTTGTCTACCAGATACTTTAGTTTCGTGCACAAATTAAAGCTGTATTTGTGACAGAAGTGCAGAAGGAGGGTACGAAAGTGTTCTGTCTCCAAAGCATATGAACAGAGTGCTTAGGAATAAAGGCCAGAAGAAAAGAGATAAAAACCTAATTTGATTAGGTTTTTTTGTCTTAGGATGGTAGAATTGATCAGGAGCGGTATTTACTTTCTTCTAATCAAATTATTACTTCCTAATGTAAAAATGTTTTTTAAGAGTGATTTTCTTAAGAGTGAAATGTTTTAATCCTTGCATGGGGGTAGAGTGATTACTTTTTAATTTAGGGCCTAGTAAGTAGAATATTCATTCATAGTGCTTCACTAAAGAACTTTCGTTGCTTGCTTTTACGAAAAGCTGTTTGCTCCTGCCTGGATCATTGGAATCCTCTAGTTGGAAAAAGTGTGTTCTCTCTTCCTCTTGCTAAGGACAGTTTTGCTCCTCTTTGTAATCCCTGCAGCCATCCCCATAGACACCTGCCAAAAAAATCAGCTTTTGGGAGTAGGTGTGAAATCATCTAATTTGTTATCATCCAGAGTAGTAATAAGCAAAACTACTCTTGGGGGAAAATGAAATCATTGTTGGTGCTTGATCTTTCAGAAATTCTCCTTCATCTGCATGTAGCTTGAGCTTTCTGATTGGCCTTGTCAGACTGAGAGGCCTTTTTTCTCTGGCTGAATTTTTCCTTATCTGCTGTAAGCAGCATCAGGCACTGTTGATAGCTGCTTCTTGGAACTTTTCTTCCTTCGTTTCTGTGACTTCGTACTTCTTGGTTATCATCCTGCCCTGTTGTCCCCGTTGGCTGTCTTCCTTCTCATGCACATCTGGCCACCACCACACGCTGCACATGTCCAGAGCAGAATTCTCTGGCGCTACCTCTGGTTTCCCAGTTTTTATTATTGCCATGATTATTCTCTCTGCCACGTTGGTCTCGATTTTGACCGTTTACCGAGTGGCATCAGTGTCTGTTAACTTTCTTGGGCAGCTCTCCCACCGCCTCTGGCCTCCTGCCTGGGGCACTGCCCTAGGCCCTCACTTCCCAACTCTCTCCACTTCTCTAAAGTCCTGCAGTCCCCTCTCTGAATTTGCACTGTCTTTGTTACTCAGCTGTCATTCATTTTGACACGTAATCATATACTGCCTTGTTTAGCTCCTTAAATTGTTTTATGGGTGTCATTCTTCACCCAGACTGGAATTTCTATGGGGCAGAACATCTGTCAACATCTGCAATATGTATTGATACATAACAGGCATTCAGTTTTTTTTTAACATCTTTATTGGAGTATAATTGCTTTACAATGGTGTGTTAGTTTCTGCTGTATAACAAAGTGAATCAGTTATACATATACATATGTTCCCATATCTCTTCCCTCAGGCATTCAGTTTTAAACAGAGCGTTGCCTAGAATGACCTTATCCTCCCCTTCTCATATCTGAAACCTGGATTGAGAATCCAGAGTACAGGTAAAACTCTGAACTTGGATGCAGGTATTAGCAATTCTGCTACAGTAAGACATAGGGTGACACTACTTTTTTCTTCCCTACATGTTGCTTTCTCTTGTAACTAAAATGAGTAACATATACTTATCTAAACCATCACTTTTGTTACTTTTAGATTTTAATACTTCAAGTCCTCATAAAACCTCAATTTATAGATCATGAAGCAAGCACAGAGAAATTAAGTTATATTCCCAAGGTAACAGAGCTGGTAGGTAGTTGAGCTAGGATTCCCTTGCAAGCCGTCTCTCCCTAGAGTCAAGCTGTTTAATCCTGAATGAGTACTTAAGGTAGAAGATTCTGTTGTGTACCAGCTGGATAAAGAACAGTCCTGCCAGTTCCTGCAAAACCAATGTGTTAAGTGTTCAAGTGAGGTGAATTTTTTTTTGTTTTAAACAACCGTAAACATCTATATCACTTTCTATTAACTTCTTAACCATTAAAATGATCACAGGCCACATCTGGATCGTGTACGTTCTTAAAAGGAAACCAGGGAAACTCATGAATGGATGATCCATGGAATTTGGTATTTGGTATTTGGATCCAGGTATTTGGTATTAGAAGCCACTAACTCGACTCTTAGTTCTTCATGATTTAGGTACCTGGTATATTGCTTAGGTTAAAATTACACTGCATTCTGTGAATTCATGTACTTCTTAGTTCTAGATTGGTGTGACAAGTTAGTCTAGACATTTGGAATAGTCTCAGAAACTGGCCCTGTATTCAGAGGAAATGGAGATATCCAAAGGCTTTTAGTGGCATCAGCTTTTGACAGTGGTGAAATCTCTTTCAGACTTCTGTGAGAAGTCTAGGAGCTCCAGATGTTCATTTCTGGTGTTTTGTTCATTCTCGTGAAGGTGTTTTTGGATTAGGTGGTCATTATCATCCGTAGTAGATCAGTTTTTCTTTCATTCCTTTGTGATTGCTTTAGAAAGATTTTTAGAAAACTATAACTCTTGATTCATTTTGTTGAATATAGCACTTAGGGCAAAGGTCTGAAAAATGTCTAAGGTCTAAGAAGATCCTTGACATGGTCTGTCATGATAGAGCGTCAGACCCATTTTATTTATTTATTTATTTCTATATATAATTGCGGTAAAAAACAAAACACATAAAATTTACCATCTTAACCATTTTTTTTGGCTGCGTGGCATGTGGGATCCTAGTTCCCCAACCAGGGATCGAACCCATGCCCCCTGCATTGGGAGCGTGGAGTCTTAACCACTGGACAGCCAGGAAGTCCCTGCATCTTAACCATTTTTAAGTGTATAGTTCAGTAATGTCAAGTATATTCACATTGTTGGGCAATGGGTCTCAAGAACTTCTTCATCTTGCAAAACTGATACTCTCTACCCATTAAACAGCAACTCCCCATTTTTCTCTTCCACCCAGCCTCTGGAAGCCACTATTCTACTTTCTGTTTTTTGTGAATTTGATTCCTTTAGATACGTTATATCAGTGGAATCATGCAGGATTTAACTTTTTGTGACTGGCTTAGTTCACTTAGCATATCGTCCTCAAAGTTCATCATGTCGTAGCATGTGATGGAACATCTTTCCTTTTTAAGGCTGAATAATCTGTTGTGTATATATATGTCACATATATATAATTATATATATGATATATATATTTATAAAATATATATTTATATAATGATATATATTTATAAAATGATATATATATTTATATAATGATACATATATACACATATATATCATTTTCCCATTTTGTTTATCCATTTATCCACCAATGGACATTTGGGTTGCTTCCACTTCTTGGCTATTGAGGATAATACTGCTGTGAACATGGGTGGGCAAATGTCTCTTTGAGATCTTGCTCTTAATTCTTTTAGGTATATACCCAGAAGTGGGATTGCTGGATCATATAGTAGTTCTATTTTTAATTTGTTGAGCAAGTGCCATACTGTTTTCCATTGCAGCTGCACCATTTTACAGTTCCACCAACAGTGCACAAAGATTTAGTTTCTTCACATCCTCGCCAACACTTGTTATTGCTTTCTTTTTTTTTTTTAATAGTGGCCATCCTAATATATGTGAGGTGATATCTCATTGTGGTTTTGATTTGCATTTCAGTAATAATTAGTGATATTGAGCATCTTTTCTTTTTTTTTTTTTAGACTTATTTATTTTATTTAATTATTTTTGGCTGTGTTGGGTCTTCATTGCTGCGCGAGGGCTTCCTCTAGTTGCGGCAAGCAGGGGCTACTCTTCCTTGCAGTGCATGGGCTTCTCATTGCAGTGGCTTCTCTTGTTGCAGAGCATGGGTTCTAGGCGTGTGGGCTTCAGTAGTTGTGGCACACGGGCTCAGTAGTTGTGGCTCATGGGCCCTAGAGCACAGGCTCAGTAGTTGCAGTGCATGGGTTTAGTTGCTCCATAGCATGTGGGATCCTCCTGGACCAGGGCTTGAACCCATGTCCCCTGCATTGGCAGGCAGACTCCCAACCACTGCGCCACCAGGGAAGTCCCGAGCATCTTCTCTTATGCTTGTTGGCCATTTGTATATCTTTTTTGGAGAAAAAAGGGTTATTTTTGTTGTTGAGTTGTAGTAGTTCTTTATATATTCTGGATATTAACCCCTTATCAGATAAATGATTTGCAAGTGTTTTCTCCCATTTTGTAGGTTGCCTTTTAGGATTGTATTCTTTGATTCACAGAAGTTTTTAAGTCTCATGTAGTCTATTTGTCTATTTTTGCATTTGTTGCCTGTGCTCTTAATGTCATATCCAAGAAAACATTGCCAAATCCAACGTCATGAAGCCTTTCCCTGTAGTATTTTCTTCTAGGAGTTTTACAGTTTGGGGTCTTACATTTTGATATTCATTGTGAGTTACTTTTTGTATATGATGTAAGATAAGGGTCCAAATTCATTCTTTTGCACGTGGATGTCCAGTTTTCCCAGCACCATATGTTGAAGAGACTGTCCTTTCCCCATTCAGTTGTCTTGGAACCCTTGTATAAAGATCATGTGACGATGTACATGGGAGTTTATTTCTGGGCTCTCTATTCTATTCCATTGGTCTATTAATCTCTCTTTATACTAGTACCACACTGTTTTGATTACTCTAGCTTTGTTATTTGTTTTGAAATCAGGAAGTGTGAGACCTCAACCTTTGTTCTTTTCTTTCAGGATTGGCTATTGGGTTCCCTTGATATTCCATATGGATTTTTTTTTTTAACCTCTTTATTGGAGTATAATTGCTTTACAATGGTGTGTTAGTTTCTGCTTTATAACAAAGTGAATCAGCTATACGTATACCTATATCGCCATATCTCCTCCCTCTTGCATCTCCCTCCCACCCTCCCTATCCCACTCCTATAGGTGGTCACAGAGCACTGAGCTGATCTCCCTGTGCTATGTGGCTGCTTCCCACTAGCTGTCTGTTTTACATTTGGTAGTGTATATATGTCCATGCCACTCTCTCACTTCGTCCCAGCTTACCCCTACCCCTCCCCGTGTCCTCAAGTCCATTCTCTACGTCTGCGTCTTTATTCCTGTCCTGCCCCTAGGTTCTTCAGAACCTCTTTTTTTTTTTTTAGATTCCATATATATGTGTTAGCATACGGTATTTGTTTTTCTCTTTCTGACTTACTTCACTCTGTATGACAGACTCTAGGTCCATCCATCTCACTACAAATAACTCCATTTTGTTTCTCTTTATGGCTGAGTAATATTTCATTGTGTATATGTGCCACATCTTCTTTATCCATTCATCTGTTGATGGACACTTAGGTTGCTTCCATGTCCTGGCTATTGTAAATAGAGCTGCAGTGAACATAGTGGTACATGACTCTTTTTGAATTATGGTTTTCTCAGGGTCCATATGGATTTTAGGATGGATTTTTCTATTTATGCAAAAAATGCTATTGTGGTTTTGATAGGTTTTGCATTGAACCTGTAGATTGTCTTGGGTCATATTGATATCTTAACAATATTACATCTTGCAGTCCATGAACATGGGATGTCTTTCCACTTATGTGTGTCTTATTCATTTTATTTCAGCAGTGTTTTGTAGCTTTCAGTGTACAAGTCTTTCACCTCCTTGGTTATTAGATTTATTCCTAGATGTTTTGTTCTTTTTTGATGCTATTGTAAATCACACCTGCATTGTATGACTAAGGGCTGTGAACTAGTTTTTGATAAAAGAAACATGGTCTGCTTTTGAAACAACAAATTCTGCAAGCTTAAGGTAGTTCCTTAGATTACTTGCCTATAAAATGAAATGTATTTTAAGCCTCTTAAGTTCTAACAGTTTGTGACTATTTTCTTAATCAGTTTTGATTATAAAATGTGACAGTCTAAGTTTGGTTCTTAAGAACTATTTTTTTTTTCCTATGTGGTTATAGTATACATTTGAATCAAAACATGTGCTAATAAAAACCTATCTCAGCAGTAAATTTGAGAAATAGCCTAAGCCAACTCTACTGGTACAAATTAATTAGCGTTTGCATTCATGGTATGGCACAGGCCCTACTTAGATTTTATTTGGAGGGGAATGAGTAAATTGGAAGCAGAAGATTTTCCTAGGGAATTGTTTCTGGTACAAAGTTGCTTTCTAAGACTTAACTGTACTTATAAAGAGCTTTGAAATAAGGTTCAAATTTGTCATTCTCAAGTTTTACTTGGTGTCTAAGCAGTGTCTAAGAGAGGGCGGTGTGCTTTTCTAACTGGATCACTTTTAAAAAGTGCTTCCATGAATTTGTGATATGGGCTCATGTGAAGTATTGCTTCTTGATTTGCAAATGGATAATAGAGTAGTGGTTAGCACTATCAAGAGGTAATGTCTCTTTTCGGGGCTAGTTCAGCAGTAGTTATGTTTCACAGGTAAGGGAGTTATTTCATATTTAGTTTACCTCGCTGTACTGGGGGCCTCTCTTGGGTTATGGCTGGACTCAAAAATAGGTTACTGAGAATAGTGTTGACAAGAGAGGAAAGTAAGAAGGGAGCAGGCTGGCAATTAGATCTAATTTTATTGGAATCCTAGAGATTCTTGTAAATTGAAAATAATTTCTGAATATTGTCAGTTTCTTCCCAGCTGCATCTGGGTTTATTTATACTTGTATAGGATCTTGAGCTTCTGAAGGTTAAGGACTGGGTCTTATTCTTCCTGGACCTAGCATATTAAGGAGTTCAACACATTGAATTCTGTCTTGGTAGGAGAAGCAGTAAACCATAAAGATGGTCATAAAGATGAACCAGAATGAAGAAAAAGTATTTATGAAATGATAATATTTATACAAGTTTGATATTGTACCATTTCAGGAATATATTATGTAAGCAGTTATTGCCTATAATTGGTAATGCCTAGAATTACTTGATGATGCTTGCTAATGTTTATCAAGTTCTTTCTTTGTGTCAAGCACTGTGCTGATTGCTTTGCATGCCTTACCTCTTTTAATCCTCACATTAATGTTGTGCGGGGCCACAGTCCTTCTTCCTTCTTCTCCTAAATCTCTTTGTTCTTGGCTACAGTTCCTCTGTGGCTGTCAGTACTGCTGGGAGTTGCTTGTTTGTGAGAGTATAATAAAGGACTTTAATCTCCAATAAAATGAGACAGTGTAGTATATAATAATTCTTCTTGTGCATACAACTTAGAGGTCAGTTTGAGAAAACTTAATTTCACACAAAAAATTCATGTTGGTTGTAAAAATGAAACATTATAAAATATGGATGAGTAAATTGAGAAAAATTTCTGTAATCTATCAAGTAGAAAGAACCAACATCAGTCATCATCTCTCTTCCTTCTCCCCCATTTTTCTCCCCGCTACTCCCCATTTAAAAAATAGATATTGCCAAAATTGCCTTTGAAGTAAACTATCAATTCATGTATTTCAACAATACTGTGTGAGGGTGCCTGCTTTCCCACATTGGCTGTTATCCTTCTTTTAAGTCCTTGCCCACTTGGCAATAAAAGACATCCCTTTGTTTAATTGATTTTAAAAAATTGCTAGTGTTTCTTAGGCATGGTTTCATACCAGGTTGAGTGATGTAGTTAGGTGTAAGATGTATCTCAAGTTCAGAGAGAGGAGGGTTAGAGCTCCAGCTGGGGTACTAAGATCACATAACCTCGAGAAATTCTGGGTGACGCAAGGCAGTGTTCTATTTATGGACCTAAATCAAATTGTGCATCAACAAGGAAGGAATTCTGGGAACCACCATTCCACTGTGCATGGCAAGGAGATGGGGTAGGAAGAACATACCAAACTCACCCCGTGAGTTATCTAAGTTAATGAGAGAGACGTCCACAAGAGGTAGGAAGTTGAGAAGTAGAAATAGTGATTCAGAGTGTGGGTTTGGGCTCTGGCCATCTCCTGCTTTCTGGCGATGTGTCTGTAGGTAAGTAGCATTAACCACTGTCTGTCTCAGGTTCACTATCCATAGAGTAGGGGTAATAATAGCACCTCTGTCATGGAGTTATTGCAGAGATTTACCAAGGTCGTGGGTGTCAAGCCCTTAGCACAGTGCCTGGCACATTAAAAAAAAAAAAGAATTGCTGCTAAGACTGAACCGTTTTACACATTTGCTGGCTATTTGTATTTCTTTTGTGTTGTTTGATCACATCTTTGTCAATCTTTCTGTTGGTGTTTGAATTTTTCTTTTTGACTTAAATGAACACTTAATTAAAGATTTCATATTTTTCCAAGTTTCCATTTGCACTTTTATGTCTTACTTTTCTATTTATTATTATTATTTTAAAATGTATTGGCCAAATCTGTCACTGTTTTCTTTATAATAGAATTTTTATAACTGTAGTCATGAGAGATAGTATTCTGTTTTCTTGTAATGTCTTTGCTTTTGGTATTAGAGAAATACTGGCCTCATAGAAATAGTTGAGAGGTATTTTTTCCTTTTTAGTTTTTTGAAAGAGTCAGCATGGAATTGGTGTTATTTTCTCCATAATATGTGGTTACCAATCAAAGAATTACAGTTGAAACCATCTGGGCCTGGAATTTCTTTGTGGGTTTTTTTTTTTTTTTTTTTTTAGTTATAATCTCAGCTTTTAAGATACAGGGCTGTTTAGGTTATCTGTCTTTTTCTGAGTGGGCTTTGGTAATTAAAATCTTTCAAAGAATTTGTCTACTTCATTTAAGTCATTAGAGTTATTGAAAAAGTTGTACATAGTGTTCTCCTATTTCTTGAATATTTGTAGAATCTGTAGTAGTGACGCTTCTCTCATTCCTGATATTTATAACTTGTGTCTTTTCTAATTTTTCTTGATCTGGCTAAAGGTTTATCAATTTTAATATTCTTCTGGCAAACAGATTTCAGGTTTTTTTTTCTCCCTATTAATCTCTCTCTGTCTCTCTATTTCTGCTAAGATTTTTTATTATCTCCTTTCTTCTGCTTACTTCATTACTTCTAGTTTTTTAAGGTGGAAACTGAGATCTTTGATTTTGAGGCCTTTGGGGATTTACCAGGGATCTTTTTGTTATTGAGTTCTAACAATACATTGTTATGATTTTTGTTTAAACTGTCCTTTTGTTTAAACTGTCAATGATTTTTTAAAAAGATTTCCAAGAGATTTGCATACATATGTGTGTGAATATACATGTATATACATTTATTTATTTGTATATGTTTATATATATTTACATTTAGTTTATATCATTACTTATAGTTACCATTTCTAGTGATTTTCATTCTTTTGTATATTTCCACCTGGTATCATTTTCTTCTTGAAAGATTTCCTTTAACATTTCTTGAAGTGTGTATCTGCTAATAATGATTTATTTCATCTTTTATATGTCTGAAAATGTCTTTATTTTGCTTTTATTTTCAAAAGATATTTTTGCTGTGTATAGAATTATAGGTTGATATGTTTATTTCATATGTGAAGTGTCTACCTTCACTTTCTTCTTCCTTTCATTGTTTCCCACGAGAAGTTTGATGTCATCTTTATCTTTGTTCCTCTGTATGTAATATATCTCTGATGAATTTAAGATTTCTTTTTTGTCACTTGTTTTGAGCAATTTGATTTGATGTCACTTGGTATAGTTTTTTTTCCATGTTTCATGTTTGTTGAATTTCTTGATCTATGGATTTATAGTTTTCATTAAGTTTGGGAAATTTTCAGCTATTATTTCTTTGACTGTTTTTCCTATCCTCCTCTCCTCAAACCCAATTTGGGTACTCTGGGTATTCATGTATTAGGCAGCTTGAAATTGTTCCCACAGCTCACTGTACTACTTAGTTTTTGCATTTTTCATTGTGTTTTATTTTGGTTGTTATTGCTGTGCCTTCAAGTTCATCAGTCTTTTCTTTTGCAGTGTCTCATCTGCCATTAATCCCATCCAGTGTATTTTTCATCTTATACATTGTATCAATAGTTTTCATCTCTAAAAGTGTGATTTCAGTCTTTTTTATATCTTTTATTTCTCTACTTATTAACTTAACACATGGAACACATTTATAATACTTTTTAAATTGTTTTGTCAGCTGATTCTAACATCTGTGCCAGTTCTAGGTAGGTTTCAATTGATTATTCTCATAGTAGTTCATGTTTTCTTACCTCTTTGTGTGCTTGATGATCTTTAATTGGATGCCAGACATTTCAGATTTTACTTTGTTGGGTTTGTTGTTTTGGCTTCCGAAAAATACTCTTGAGCTTTGTTCTCAGATGCAGTTTAGTTAATTGGAAACAGTTTGATCTTTTTTGGGTCTTGCTTTTAAGATTTGTTAGGTGGGTCAGGAACAGGGCTCAGGCTCGGATCAGTTATTTTCCACAGCTGAGGCAAGACCTTCCTGAGTCCTCTATCCAAAAGCCCATGATGTGTGGGTTTTTCCAGCTTGACTGGTGGGAACAGGCACTGTAACTGGTTCTGTGAGTGCCCAGCACTGTTCCTTCTAATCCTTTTGGGTGGTTCTTTCCCACTTTAGGTACTGATCAGTACTTTGCTGAGTACGGTGACCCACTGTAGTTCTCTGTGCGGCTCTCTCCTTTATGATATTCCGTGCTATGAACTCTCACTGCCTTGGTTTTCTTGGACTCTCAGCTCTGTCTCATCAACTCAGAGAGTCCACCAGACTCTATCACAGTTTCCCCTCCCTGTGGCCTAGTAACTCAAGGCAGTGAGCCAATTGTAAGGCTCGCCTTGTTTGTTTCCCATCTCTTAGAGATTGTTTTCTTTGTTGACTGATATTTAGGATCTGAAAACTATCATTTCATGTATTTTGTCTGAGTGTTTGGTTGTTTCAGGTGGGAGGGTATGGTCCCTGTTACTCCTTCATGCCCAGAGGTAGAAGTCTAGACATCTATATCAGTTATTATTCTCCAGTATAGCCAATGTTGTTATTTTGAGGTGTTATTCCCAAACCTGTTGCTACAGAAAAAGTTTTGGTGATTTCAGATCAGATAGTGTGTTAGTATCCTGTTGCTGCCATAAGAAATAACCACAAGCTTGGTGGCTTAAAAGAACACTAATTAATTATCCTACAGTTCTGGAGATCAGAAGTCTGAAATGGATACCACAGGCTAAAATTAGGGTGTTGGTAGGGCCGTGTCCTTTATGGAGGCTCAAGGGGAGAAACTGTTTGCTTGACTTTTCAAGCTTCTTGAGAGGCTGCCACATGCCTTGGCTTCAGCCAAGTCCTTCTTATGCTGCCATCTCTCTGGTCCTCCCTTTTCTGCTTCCCTCTTACACTTTTACGGATATTGGGCCCACCCAGATAATCCAGAATAACCTTATTATCTTAAAGTCAGCTGATTGCAATCTTAATTCCATCTGCAACCTTAATTCCCTTTTGCTTTGTGACCTAACATACTCACAGGTTCCTGAAATTAGGACATTGACATCTAGTGGGTGGGGGAACGTCATTCTGCCTGCCAGAGATAGATGGCTTTCAGCATCCTTCTCATCTGCTGCACACGTTTTTCTTTCTCTTTATGGTGAAGAAAAATGATATACTAAGGATTTTCTTCCTAACCTACACACATTAAAAAAAATTATTAGAAACAGTGAAACTCTGTAAACCTACATTTTAAAAAATGTGTTGTATATAGCTTGTCTACCATACATAATATTTAGAGGTAGTTTATTTTAATTTCAGATACAATTCATATATTAATTTTTGTGGTTTACTTGCTCAACTTGTGAATTGAGAACTTTTCAGCCCGTCGTATCTGGCAATCTGTAAAAACTTCTCAAGTGTGTGAAGTATTGCCACAAATGTAATTTTAGGCAGGTGTCAACCTACCTTATATTTCAATATTTTTTTCTCTTAAAATCGTATAATAGTATCTCTGTCCCCACCTCCTACCCCCACACACTCTTATCACAGTTAACTTCTTGTGTTGTTGCTTTTTATCATGTATAACAGCCTCAACTGGCTGAACATCTGTTCCTCCACCTGGCTGGGTTCTGCCTAGGGTCTCGTGCCTGGTAAATAGACAAGGTGAAGGCTTTGCAGATGGATGACTTTTCTTCACATATTAGTTTATCATTTACTAGCTGTTTGTGTCCTGGGGACAAATTATTTAATTGTGGACTTTTCTCATCTATAAAATTGGAACACACGTGCTTAATAGAGTTGTTAGGCACTTTATATAGGTACTCAGATGTTAGTTTTTGATATCTTTACAGAGAAGACTTCCTACCTTCTTAAATTTTTTCTTTCTTCTTTTTCTAGGCTGTTTCCTCTGGCCTGTGTCTCTATTTTCATCTTCCCACCACTCCCCCCCAGGTAAAGAAACTGTGCCTGGAGCTTTTGTTTCTTGGATCAGTTCTTAATTCCCTCTTGCCCCTTACTGAGCAAGGAAAGCCCAAGGACAAGGGAAGCCCAAGGACACACCCCAGAGAGGTAGCCATTTCTTTAAGGTGTCGTGTTTTATTTGAATGATATATGCAAATTTTGCATTCCATTCCATGCTGAAAACAATTTTTCCTAAGTGAATATTCCTGGAAGATATTTCATGTTTCCTACTTCTTGTTCACAGCTGTCCATTCCTGGAAGTACTTTTTAACTGGCTACAGCAGCGCTATTAAAGTAGTTCTCAGTCAACAAAGAGAAAGGAATGGAATGTTGCCAGGGTCTTGGTTTGCAGCGGTAGACTAACCTGGACCCTCTCGCGTTCCTGCACAACTTAGCATTGGACAAGTTATGAAAGGCACTGAGTACAATTTAGAGAAGTGGACGATTCTCCATCCCTTACGGTAAGACCAGGCAGTCCACTGTTGCACGACAGATGCTTTGGAAGTGAAGGCACGTGGTGGCCACCAGCTACTCGTGGGAGAAGGGGTTTGGCTTTCAGTTTCATGGGTCTATTCCTGTAGATTCTTACTACGTCAGTTTCTTTTTTTCCTTTTTTTTTTTTAAATTTGAGCAGGTTGTATACAGTGATGTATGAGTAATTTTCGCCAGATGGGTATGTAGATATGTTTCTGAATCATTGTAGAATGAGTACTCCAAGACTTTGGAATATCTGTGCAGAAAGATACATTCAGAAATATCAGAGAAGGCCTGAAAGTGTCATTCATTAGGTTTTGAAAAGGAGATGTTTTCAAAAACGTAAGCTAGGCATTTGGGTGTCTGCAGACAGAGTTAGGGGAAGGAGGTCTGTGGAAAGAGGTGGATGGGTGGCAGAAAGACCTAAACAAGGTGAGCTTGGCCTGGGGCCTGGAAGAAACTAGTAATAAAGCAACATTGTCTGTCTAACCTCCCCACCACGCCACCTCCAGGGGGATGGTCTTAAGAGGTACAGGGTGATTTCTCTTCAGAACCTTTGTACAATTGCAAATAAAAGTCTTATTTAATTTATACATACTCAGTGGTCATAACACATCAACAGATTACACTTGATTGAGTTAAGTCAGCTAATTCACCAACATAAGTGTTGTCATTTCCTTTTTGTTCTGGTGGGAAGGCTGTGCCTTAGAAACTGGCTTGGGAGGTGAGCTCGGGAAGGGTCCCCTCCCCCTGATGACAGCTCTCTGTCTTCACCACACAAAGGCGAGTGGAAGCCGTTGGGAGTCACTCTTGCTTTGTGCAGGCTTCCCCCACAAGCACACGCCAGCACTGCTTGGCGAACTTTCTGATTTATGTTTTGGTCTGAACGTCTCCTTTCTGGGGTGGAACTCGTTCTCAGAGGCCTGTTTGCAGGGAGATAGGAGTGCCCACTGTTATCTGCATTGTGCATGAACACAGCACGTGCTCAGTACATCTTGACTCAGTTGGAAATTGAATCACACACTGAAGGCTGGTTCATGACCATCTCTGTGTTCACCTCAGAACTTCATGTTGATTTCTTAAAATGTTAATACTTAAAACGTTAAAACACCACATTGGTTTTCTTTTCTTTTTTTTTTTAAACATTGCCCTTACCTAGAAGTCACATCTCAGGTTCTTATTTGGCCACCAGACTAGGCTGAACACTGGCAAATTAATTCATTAATTTTGATGCAGTGGGTGCCATGTCCTAGGCTGGGTCTAGAAAGATAAAGACGCAGTTCTGGCCCTGCAGGACCCTCCAGCTTGGTGAGGTGAGCAGGACTGCAGACAGATGCTCATGTCACAGGTCACAAGTGCTTATCAGGATAGGCCAGTTACTGCGGGCAGGGCTCTCCAAGTGTACGCGTGAGGTGGGGGGACAGAGGACCTCAGCTGGGAACTGTGAGAAAAGACATTCACTGTGATCCAGTTTACACGTCTCTTACTGGGACCATTTCTTCCTTATAAGCAAAATGCTGGGCTTTGAATAAAGCTTTTGGGGTCCATAAATAAACACATTTTGAACTGACCTTGTGCTTAGAATAAGTAACTCATATTGGGGTCTTAGGCTTGACACTGTAGCTTTGTTACGATGTGTCTCAAAGAGGGAGTTTTATATTTCTTTTTCCTCCTCCCTGCCTCCCAACCTAAAAAAAGAAAAACCCTAAAAAATGATATAAGACATCTCAACAGGATGTTTCATGTGGGAAGACAGCATGGTTTGATAAAAAGAAAAGCAGTGAAGCGCTAGTACTTACTAGCCCTCTGACTTTGGTCAGGTTACTTACCCTGTTTTCTCTTAGATTAAATGGGAATAAAGGCACTTTATGGAGAGGTTGAGGAGATTAAACTTTTGGTTTGAGGGTGCTTGATAAATCTGTCTACCATCACCTTCCCTCCTCCAGTATCGACCCTCTTGAGAAATTCCCCATTGTAAGCTTTGGATTAGCGAGTATACAATCTTTAATGATAGGTAATTTGTTCATTACCTATTAAAATTCCTTATTTCCGTGTGGTCTTTATACTTTGATTTTTTATTCCCTTTTCCTTTCTGCCAGTTGGTTTGTACCAAGGAAAAGTAAATAGGTGGAACCTTTTCAAGGCTTCCTTCCTGTTGTCACACATGTGAACACATTTCCACACTGTCCCATCTTCAGCTACACTTCCCATTCCCTGTCAGTGTGCATCTTTCACGCAACCAGTGATCAGCGAGCCTGCCGCTGGGCTCTGAGAATATGTTTAGGAGTAAGACGTAATCATTCACTTCCAAGAATTTCTTGTTAGAGAGACAGGCATAAACAAATAATTATAGTGTATCAAGGTTGTGTGTGCAAGCGGAGGGACTTGGGTGGACTGTATAAAAAAGCCTGTGTTGTTCAGCCGTATATAGTGGAGAGAACATTACCAGTAAGGCTGTTTGGTCTGGTGGACGTAACCCAGGCTTACAGCGAGTCAGAACACCGCTCTGTAGTTCCATTCAACTCATCTTGCCACCTGTCTAACAAGTGTGCCCCTTAGTTGTTGTTTCAAGTGGCGGGCAGGTGTGGCTGAATTCAAACCTGTGAACACTCCTGGGAGAAGTCTGGTCACAGCAAGCTCCCGTCTTCCTGGTACGTGATCAGTCTTGTCATCTTGCCTGAGGAGCCTGGCTGCCTGTCTCGCGTAGAGACTAGACATACAGTTGACTTGGGAGTACCGCCGTGACTACTGTGACCTTGAGAGGGTTTTCCAGCCCTCACGCTTCGGCTTCCTGATCCGCTTTAATGGAGATGGTTGGAGTACCTCCCTTCTAGGGTTGGTGCGAGGACGGCGTCGGGTCATCTTGGCAGGCAGTAAGTGCTAGATGAGTGCTGGCTCTTGTTGATGTCGCACATTCATATTATGGACCAATCTGTATGACTTGTGTAATCCCAAGAGAGCCAGATTGCAGTTATGTTCAGCTGGACCAGACTGACTCCTTGGTCTGAAGATATTCCATGTATTCAGCTCAGCAAACATTTATTGAGGGCCAAGAAGTGTGTCGGACGCTGGCTTGGTCATTGAGGCCTCGGAGATGCATAAGAGGTAATTCCTATCCTCAGGTAGCTTATACTTTGCATTTGTAGCGTACTCTTTGCCAAAGTACTTTTAAGATCAGGACACTCAAAGAATCAGATTTTAAAAGTGGAACAAATGAGAAAATTAGAAAAGTGTTCTCTCTTTCAAGGGAAAATATCAAGTAGTTTAAGTAAAATTGTCCCTTCCAGACCTTATTAACCACCCCAGAAGGACTTCATCTGAGTTGGATGCCAGACACTATGCGGGTTTAACATCTGCTGAATTAATGTTGCATTGAGCAGAGAACCAGTCGGCTTCCTCTGAGGTTTACATGTTCAGTATATGCGTCAGCTCTAGTAATCAGATAGTTTGACCTACTATATATCCATGACAGAATTTTCTTTTATGACAAGGGAAGAAAAATATACCCCTGTCAACTTAATGATGACAGGTTAAATTAAAAGTTAAAGATGATAATCTTGCTTGTAAAGTTTTTCTTTAGTTTCTAGTTTCACTTTAAAAAATTGTTTTCTTTAGGTTCTGCTGTCTCGCCGTTTACAGAATTTACCTTACATGACTATTCTTTCTCTGCCCAATTAGATTTTTAGATCTAGTTAAAAGAGCCACACCAGGAAACTTGGCTAATGCCACCTTTTCTACCTTTATGTGCATTTCAGAATTATATTTAAATCATTTCTCCATGAGCAGACTAAAGAAGGATAGAAGCGAGCTTTCAAAGGTAGCCAAGTTACAATCTAAATTCATTGGAGAGTTTCTTCAGATTTCCGGAAGCAGTAATTTGCATTGCACTAGGAACTATGTAAACAGTCTGTGCTGTTCGTGTGATAAGATGAGCTGGTGCCCGGTCATAGGGCTTGTCACACCATCCAGAGTCATTCTTCCTGGTTTCCACTAGGTGCTTAGCTGAATGGCCCTACAAATGGCCCTGATAGTTGGTGCTTAGTAAGTGGTGGCTATTATGTGCCAGATACTGTACACAGTAGTGCCTGTTTAAACAGGAAATGTAAATGCATATTTTATAGATGAGGAAACTGGGGTTTCAAGACTGTGAGTCAGTGTTTTCCCAAACTTTCCTGATAGTAGTTAATTGTATACATTTAATTTTATCCTTTTATAATGCCTCCCTATTTTAGAGATTAATATCTTCCTTACCAGGATTTGCTGGGATTAAATAAGAATAATGCATGCAGATTGTCTAGCTCAGTGCTCAGTATGTACAAGGCATTCAGTAGATGTTGTTAGACATTTTACTCTGGTTATTTTTATCTTGCAGTGTTTTTCTCTCTGGAAGTGAAGGTGTATAAGGAAAAACAATCTGATTGCAAAAGGATTGATTTAGTCAAGGACATTATTTCTTAAGTATGTATTTAACAAGCTCCATTCTTAGTTACATGTGATTTTTGCTTTCCTCGGCAACATTTGACTGTTTTAAGAAATTGTTGGTAAATATTGACTTCTTCCTTAACTGTATTCCCCTGTGCTTTATATGCAGTGGAACTGAATTTATTCTAAAGGGGGAGGTATGTGACTTGCATACCAATTTCAGTAATAGGAAGTGACATGAGCAAACTTGCAAGGAAACAGAGAGTCAAAGATCAGTCGTGAAAAAACCCAGTGTAAAAACAGTGCTGTAACAATTCTCCCAGTTTCCTAAATTTAACAGCAGTACTTTTGAACTTGTAGGTGGTGGTCTCCTTTATTTTCTTTTGTCTGAGGACAGAGGAGTTCTGATTGAGAAAGAAAAGGAGACCTTTGACTGCAGCTATATGTGGTAATGGGTGCGTAGGGATTGCTAATATCCTATTGGCAGAACGGTCAGGAATGTGAGCGCTTGGTCAGTTTTTTTGTTGTTTTTAAATTTTATTTATTTATTTATTTATTTTATTTTTGGCTGTGTTGGGTCTTTGTTTCTGTGCGAGGGCTTTCTCTAGTTGCAGCAAGTGGGGGCCACTCTTCATCGCGGTGCGCGGGCCTCTCACTATCGCGGCCTCTCCCGTTGCGGAGCACAGGCTCCAGACGCGCAGGCTCAGTAGTTGTGGCTCACGGGCCTAGTTGCTCCGCGGCATGTGGGATCTTCCCAGACTGGGGCTCGAACCCGTGTCCCCTGCATTAGCAGGCAGATTCTCAATCACTGCGCCACCAGGGAAGCCCTGTCAGTTTTCTTGGAAGTAGTTGGACTATTGTAGAACATTACTACCCTGTGTCACTTCTGTGTAAGTCTGTGGGTCAGAAAACTGGATTGACGAAAGTGTTTATATTTGAAAAGATAACTTATTCTTTCAAATATTAATTCCGTATCCAAATATCTTGCACTTTTTTTGGGTCTTTTTTTCACCTTAATTTTTTTATTCCTGGATGTAAGATTCTTTTTTTTTTTTATTTAATTTTTTTTATACAGCAGGTTCTTATTAGTTATCCATTTTATACATATTAGTGTATATATGTCAATCCCAGTCTCCCAATTAATCCCACCACCATCCCCCCCCCCACCCCCCACCACCTCTTTCCCCCCTTGGTGTCCATACGTTTGTTCTCTACATCTGTGTCTCTATTTTTGCCCTGCAAACAGGTTCATCTGTACCATTTTTCTAGGTTCCACATATATGAGTTAATATACGATATTTGTTTTTCTCTTTCTGACTTACTTCACTCTGTATGACAGTCTCTAGATCCATCCACGTCTCTACAAATGACCCAAGTTCGTTCCTTTTTATGGCTGAGTAATATTCCATTGTATATATGTACCATATCTTCTTTATCCACTTGTCTGTCGATTGGCATTTAGGTTGCTTCCATGACCTGGCTATTGTAAATAGTGCTGCAATGAAACATTGGGGGGCATGAGTCTTTTCGAATTATGGTTTACTCTGGATATACACCCAGTAGTGGGATTGCTGGGTCATACAATAATTCTATTTTTAGTTTTTTTGTTGTTGTTGTTGTTTATTTATTTTTGGCTGTGTTGGGTCTTAGTTTCTGTGCAACGGCTTCCTCTAGTTGTGGCAAGCGGGGGCCACTCTTCATCGCAGTGTGCGGGCCTCTCACTATCGCGGCCTCTCTTGTTGCAGAGCACAGGCTCCAGACGCGCAGGCTCAGTAGTTGTGGCTCACGGGCCTAGGTGCTCCGTGGCATGTGGGATCTTCCCAGACCAGGGTTCGAACCCGTGTCCCCTGCATTGGCAGGCAGATTCTCAACCAGTGTGCCACCAGGGAAGCCCTATTTTTAGTTTTTTAAGGAACCTCCATACTGTTCTCCATAGTGGCTGTATCAATTTATGTTCCCACCAACAGTGCAAGAGTGTTGCCTTTTCTTCACACCCTCTCCAGCATTTGTTGTTTATAGATTTTCTGATGATGCCCATTCTGACTGGTGTGAGGTGATAGCTCATTGTAGTTTTGATTTGCATTTCTCTAATAATTAGTGATGTTGAGCAGCTTTTCATGTGCTTCTTGGCCATTTGTATGTCTTCTTTGGAGAAATGTCTATTTAGGTCTTCTGCCCATTTTTTGATTGGGTTGTTTGTTTTTTTTAATATTGAGCTGCATGAGCTGTTTATATATTTTGGAGATTAATCCTTTGTCCATTGATTCGTTTGCAAATATTTTCTCCCATTCTGCGGGTTGTCTTTTCATCTTGTTTGTAGTTTCCTTTGCTTTATATCTTGCACTTTTAATAGAAATTTACCACAGTACATTTGCTTAGAAGAAAAGCTTTGTAATACATGATGTAGTACAAACAGTTATCGAAGTGAAAATCATATTGTTCTAGCAATCTTAAAACTTTTTAAAGCTGACTACTTCCTAGGACCTTAAAAAAAAAAAACACCGTGGAGAAGCCTCACAACTCCTTTTCTCTCCCCTTAACACAGAGGAGATTAAGAAAAGACAGATACTAGGTGAAGCTGCATGCCCTAGGGGTATTTATTTAGAGCATATATAGCTGTAGTAATATGTACCTAAAACAGCCCTGTAAGGTGAGTGAACTTTATTGAACTTGTGCCAGCTTTCCTTTTTTTATGTTTAACAGCTGTATTGAAGTATAATTTGCATACAATAAAATTCACCAGTTATAAAAGTGTACACTTAATTAGTTTCACAGACATACACAGTCATAATATAGGACATTTTCATCATCTCAAAAAGTTCCCTTGTGCCTCTTTGCAGTCAGTGCCATCTTCATATCCTGGCTCCAGGCAACCACTGATCTGCTTTCTGTCACTATAGTTTTGCCTTTTCTAGACTTCAAAATAAATGGACTCATACTGTGTGCAGTCTTTTGTGCTTGACTTGTTTCCGTTTGCGTAATGCTTTTGAGAGTCATTCACGTGGCCTCTATGGCAGTTTGTTTCTCTTTATTGCTGAGTAGTGATACATTGCATGGATATAGTACAGTTTATTCACCTGTTGGACATTTCAAGTTTTGGTTTATTGTAATTAAAGCTTTTGTGAACATTCAAGTAAAAGTCTTTTTTATGAACAAATATTTTCATTTCTTGTAAATAAAAACCTAGGAGTGGGATTGATGAGTATATTGTACTATTACGTTTACCTTTATAAGAAACTGCCACACCATCACCAGCCAAATGTGAGTTCCAGTTGTTCTTGCTGTACATCCTTGCCTACTTGGTGTCCTCAGTCATTTTAGTGGATGTGTGGTGGTGTTTCATTATGGTTTTAATTTTCTTTTGACTAATGGCTAACGATATGGGACACCTTTTCCTGTGGTTCTAGGCTATTTATATATCTCTTTTGTTAATGTTTCTAGTCAAATCTTTTTGAGTTGTTTGTCTTATTAACTTTTGCAAGTTCTTTAATATTCGGTGTGTGTGTGTGTGTATATAGAGAGAGAATAAAAGTGGCAAGAATGGACATCCTTGCCTTGTTCTCTATTTTAGGGGGAAAGCATTTAGTCTTTCACCATTAAGTATGATATTAGTTGTAGGTTTTTCACAGATATTCATAGTCAGGTTGAAGAAGTTCCTTTCTATTCTTAGTTTACTCACAGTTTTCATCATGAATTGGTGAACGTTGCCAAATGCTTTTTCCTTATCTGTTGAGATGGTTATATAGTTTTTCCTTTTCTTTCTTTTTTTTTTTTTCTTATTATGTTAGTACAGTGTAATACATTTTTTTAAAAAGGTTAAACCAACCTTGCATTCTTGGTATTGACCTCGTTTGGTCATTATATGTTATTCATTTTTTTATATATTGCTGGACTCAATTTAGTAAAACATTGTTAGGGGATATGGATTTTAGTTTTCTTACAGTATTTTTTGTCTGTTTCTGGTGCCAGGATAATGTTGGCCTCATAAAATAAATTGGGAGGTGTTTTCTCCTATATGTTGAAATATTTGTATAGAATTGGTCTTAAATCTTTCATGCTGTTTTGGGAAACCATCCAGAGCTCAGACAGGAAAACTACAAGGTGATCCTGCTGAAACATTTTACTTTGACACAGAGCAAAGAACTACTCAAGGACTAACGGGAACATATCAGAAGGACACAAGAGCTGGCTTGAAGGGACACTAATTGGCCAAATTTGGAACATTTTGAGCATCAAAAAAGGAATAATAACAGTAATCAATTATTGGGGGAAAAATCCATGAACCCGTAGTGATATTCAAAAATGAAAAGTGTGGAAGGAATTGAAAATGGCATTAGCAAAGAATGACATGTAGTAAAGTTATAAGGAATGGTTGAATTAGCAAAGCATCATTTTACAACCACCAGTGTAATAATTGATTCAGGCAAGAATCATCAGTGGATGCTAAAATCACTGGTGAAAGGTTGTTGGGTAGATGCACACTATCTCAGTGTTCTCCCTATGGATTACTTATTAATTACCAAGGGAGAAAGACATCTTTATTATGGGAAGAGCTGGTGGATTCTACATTCACTAAGTGATCCAATTTAGCATCACCAGTAATGTCAGACAAACTGGCATATCTGCCTGATGATGGGATATACTATGTCATCTATGCATTATTCTTGCCAAAAACGTTTTATATGAATCTAATTATAAGGGAACAGTAAAGCAAATCAAGATTGTGAGACATTCTGTAGGACTATTCTTTATTCTTCAGAAATATGTCATGAAAGACAAAAAAATTTGAGGAGACTTCTAATTTAAAGGAGACTAAAGAAACATTACAGCCAATTGTAATGCATGATCCTTGACTGGATTCTGGACTGCAAAAAAATAAGACACTTGTGGGTGGATAATTGAGGAAACATAAATGCAGACTACATATTTTAAAATATTATGTATCAATATCAAACTATTTGTGTGTGATAATAGAATTGTGCTTACGTTGAAGAATGTCCTTATTCTTAGAGGATACATGCTGAAGTATTTACTGGGAAATGTTGTGATATCTGTAGCCTACTTTTAAATGGTTTTGGGGGAAAATCAGTGTATACAGAGATGGAGAGGAGGAGGGAGAATGTGCTAAAACAAATCTTACAAAATATTATTCTTTCAGTTTTTCTGGAGGTTAAAGTTTTCTAAGTAAAAAAAAAAATATGGCAAAACATGTTTTCCTGTTTGAGAAGGAAGGCCTCAGCCTTCACCAGGAGCCTAGAGCAGTTGGCTCTGCAGCCCACCTGCACGTTGACCTTGAGTCTTAGCTCATTGAAGACAGACCCTCCAGCATCAGCTCCTCCTGTTACCTCTCCCTTCTCCTAACCTCCCTTTGTGTCTCTTTACCTACATGTTTCTTCAAGGCTAGCCCTTCCACTCTTCTCTTGACCCTCTGAGGCAGCCACTTTATGGCCTGGCTTCTGCTTTGCCACTGAGAAACGTGTCTCAGGACTTAGCAGTGGCTTCCAGTTAGCCAAATCTGGTGGCTTAAAGTCTTTGCCTCCTCTTTCCCCCATGCTCTCTACGTGACAGCCTTTGACACTGTTGAACCCTCCTCTCTCGGGGCTTCCACGATACATGCTGTGTGCTCTTCTGTTCCTCTTCTCAGACACTGTTACTGTCAGTAATGCCTCTGCTGCCTGAGGGACGTTCTGCTGTGTATTAAACTGTAGGCTTTGGTTCATTTCTTCCTTGGTGGCTTTTTACATCTTACAGCCTCAGTTTTCATATCATTGTGGGTGTCTCTGGTTGTGACCTCTTTCCGCAAGTTCAAATACTGTTTTCGGACTGCTTGCAACAGCATTTTCATGTGCATATTCCATTGTTATCTCAAGTCCTTTATGTCTGAAGTTGGAACTGAGCCTTTTCCTTTCTTCATACTCTGCTCAAAGCTGGTCATCACCTGGCTCATTTGAACAGACATTTCAGTCACCATCCTGTAAAGCATCTGTGTATTACTATAAAATGCAAAATCCCAGAGAATGTGCTTCTTTAGAAGTAGGCCCAGAATCTCCATTTTACTGAGTATTGAGATAACTTGGTGCAGAGATGCAAGGATGCCACGTTGAGAATTTCTGTGTCAGTCATTAGTTTAAAGGTTAGTTATTGTACTAGTTCACTGTGGAAGAAGCCGGTCTTACTGAGAGACTCCCTCTAAGTATGGAAGATTGTTGAGAGGCAGCCTGGACTTGAACTTTGCACACAGGAAGAACTGAGCTCTCATCTTGACCTTGCCATTTACTTGCTGTGTGACCTTAGGCAATTACTAGACAAATGGGAAGAACAGCACACAACTTCTAGGGCTTCCCTTTCCAGGCTCTTCTCTGGTTCCTTCCGATGCTCCCTAAATTCCAGGCCTATGAAAATGACTGTTATTTCCTGAGAGTACCATAATTTCTTACACCTCCAGTGCCTTTGCCCTGTGGTGCTCTCCGGTAGGAAGGCCCTACCGTAACCTCCTTGCTCACTTGTCTGACTCTCACTTGTTCTTCACATGAAACCACTATTTGGAGACATCTGCAAACCCTTGTGGCTGAATTTGGTGCCCCTAGTTCTTGGTTTACTTGTGTCCCCTCTTAGTCTGTGAGCTCCTTGAGGACAGGGCAGTATCTAGCCCTATCCCTAGCATGGTACCTGTGTGTAGTAGCTTCCTTTTAAAAGTTCTCTCTCTCTTTTTTTAATAAATTGTCAGAGTACCTACTGTGGCATTAGCTAATTGTATTTTGGAGGCCCAGTTTTGAAATTTTCTTCCTCATTTGTTTGTCAACATACTTGGTGGCCTTGCGAACAGGGAGGAAACTTTCCAGTACATTTTCAAAACAGAAAATGTATGTTCTTCTGGAATACAAGTTTTAACAACTTCAACACATTTTTCCGCTAATTTTGAAGGTTAACTTGTTTCTTTTTTTTTAAGTTCAGGTCTGTAATTGACTCACCCCACAATGAGATCATAAAGTAACCTTGCCCCTCCCCATCCTATGAGTTAGTCTTCTGTTTATAGCCAGTAGTTAACACCAAAAAGGGTATCCCTAGAGCTTTGAAGCAAACCAGGGCAGAGTAGAAGTAAATTAAGATTTGTGCTTGGTTTCTAGAGAGGAAAAGATATGTATAATGACATATTTATATTCATGTAATCAAAAGTAAAACATATATGAACAAATATAAAAATAAGAAATAAAAATTCATAGTAATGCTAAAATTTATATTTAATTAAAACATTTAATACTTGGGTACAATAGGATTTTTTTTTTTTTTTTTTTTTTTTTGGTTTGGAACCTGCCAAATTGGTGTCTTTTAATTTTTACTCCTTGTAAAAAGTTTCACATTTATTTACATATCCAATTTCATTTTAAAATTAATGCTGTCGGCTAATTTTTTAAACTTAAAATTTAAATCAGAGTTGGGAAATAAGCTATTAAAGACTAATAGTGAATAAATTTATTGAACCATACATTTACAAAAGTCATGTTTAATAGTAAAAAAGAAATCTAGTTTTTACTACTTACTGAAGAAAGGAGAGGAATATTCTCTCTTTACTTCTAGTTATAATTCTCAATTTGACATCACTTATCTGTTTTCACCCCCAATTACTTCTATACCCGAGAAAATTTTCCAGCTTTTAAGCGTTTTTTTTGTTTACCACTTATGGAATACAACTTAACTGTTACTTGTAAGAGTTCCTTGAACGAAACTTGCAATTTTAAATTGAACCTGTAAATTGTTTGATCAAGGTATAGGTGATCAGTACCACATGAGTTAAAACAAAGAATGGAATTTAAACAGTGTCATCTATATAATCACCAAATTATCTGATGGGACATTGTAACTGTTTCACATTTCTACTCAGCACAAGCAAGAATGAAGTGGTTCTAAGATACTAGAATATTTGGCATTTTTTTTGCTTATGAGTGTCCAGTTGCTCTTTGTTGAAAAGGCTCTCCTTCTTCCCATGAATTGCTTTCTGCACCTTTGTCTCCTTCTTCCCATGAATTGCTTTCTGCACGTTTGTCAGAATCAGTTGGGCATATTTGTTTGGGTCTGCTTCCGTTCTGTCCCTTTTATCTCTATGTATATATTCCTCTACCAGTATCACATTGCTTTGAGGGTTCTAGCTATATAGGAAGCCTTAATATTGGGTAGAGTAATTTCTTACACTTTATTATTTCTCAGGATTCTTTTAACTATTTTAGGGAGTGTACCTTCTATGTAAATTATATAATAAGCTTATCTATGTCTATAAAATATCTCTTGCTGAGATATTGATAGAAATTGCATTAAATCTGTATATTAATTTTGGGAGAATTGATATTTTTACAATGTTGAGTACTCTGAGCCACAAATACAGTATATAAGTTCATTTATTTAGGTTTTTTTTTTAATTAGCATTTTGTAATTTTTAGTATACAGATCATATACATATCTTCTTAAGTATATACCTATGTATTGTGTTCTTTTGGATTGATTGTAAATGGTGTTTTTAATTTTAGTTTCCACGTGATCATTGTTAGTATGTAGAAATGTTTTTTGTTTGCTTGTTTTGGGGGTTCCAGTAAAATTTTAAAATAGGCAGTCAGGCCTTTGGTTATAGATAAAGATAACCTTCAAAATGAATAAATTGATTGAGGGAAATTAATCTGTATGCCAAAATCAAGTTCAACACACTTTAAAGGAAGACAACAATATTCAGACATTTGACAATGTGATATTCACAGTGTCCTGTATCCAATTAAAAAAAAAAACTAGATAGAAGCAGGAAATTTTGACACGTAATCAGGTAAAGAGCAATCAATAGGAAAAAAAAACAACCCAGAAATAATAGTTGATAAAATTAATAAAGATTTCAAAAATGGTATTATAAATTCAACTGTTTAAAGGTAAATATAAACATAGAGGGAGAAACAGAAGATAAAAGACAAATGAACATTGTGAAGCTGAAAGCACAGTCTTTGAAATAAAAATTGATAGGCTAAATAACAGATGAGATACTGAGAAAGAACAGTGTATGTAAGGACATAGCAATAAAACGATCAATACAGAAGCAAACAGTAAAAGCAGGGGAAACTCTGAGTTTTGGATGCCTGTGGAACAATGTTACGCAGTCTAGCATATGTAAAAGTGGAACCCTAGAAAAAAGAAAAGGTGGTTAGAATGAGAAGAAATATTTTAAAAATTAATGGTCAGAATATTTCCTAATTTGATCAAAATTATAAATCCACAGATTAAAGTAGTTTAATGACCCTAAGCAAGATAAGCACAAGGAAAATTGCATCGCAACAAATCATATTGAAATTGGTGAAAACAAATGATAAATAGAAATCCTAAAAGCAGTCAGAGAAAATAAGCACATTTTATTTAGGCTAACAAAGAAAAGAACTGTCACTCATTTGTCATGAAAACCAATGCAAATTAGAAGATAATGGAATGAAGTTTCTCAAGTCCTGGGGAAAAACACATATTATCAGCCTACAGTTCTGTGTTCAGTGAAAATATCCTTCAAAAATTAAGATGAAATTAAAGACATTTTCAAACAAGCTAAAGCTCAGATAATTTGTGAATAGCCAACTGTACACAACAAATGTTTTAAGACGTTTTTCCAGGCTGGAGGAAAACGAAGCCAGATAAAAACAGAAATGCAAGAAACAATGAAGAACAGCAAAAGTTTGTGGGTAAAAATAAATGGATATTATGCAAAACTAATGATAATAATGTAGATTTAAAACATTTGAATAATTAAAAGGAATTGCCAGAATTATGCTAATGGTCGCATGGGATTAAATGGCTTTAAGAGTTCCTAACTTTGAGTATTATTGAGAAAGTGGTAAATGTAATAATGTGTATTAGATTGTAGTAAGTAAAGGATGGCTATTCTATAAAGTAATCACTAAAATAATAGTAAAAATAGTGCATTAAATCAATATCCACATGGAAAAAAAATGAATCTTGACCCCCAACCTAACACCATGCATAAAAATCAATTCCAGATGGATTACCTATTTAAATGTTAAAAGTAACAAGAAAAGCTTTTAGATGAAAACATAGGAAACTGTCTTAATAACTTCGGAGTAAGCAGAGATTTCATATACAGGACATAAAACAAGCTCTTCATAAGGGAATGATGTGAAAAGTTTTGTTAAACAAAAAAAGAACACAGACTCAATACATTTTTTTTGATACTGCAGTAACCTTGATGCCAAAGCCAGCAAGTATAGCTCAAAAGGAAAATTATAGTCCAATCTTAGTCAATAGTAGGGATGCAAAATATTAATAGAATATCAAATCAAATCCAGCAATTTATTTTTAAAAAGTATCTTATATTAGAGTTAATTTACATCAAAAGTACAAGGCTAAATTCAGTATTAAAGAACATATTAATATATCACCACATTAACAAATTAAGAGAAAATTGCCCTCTCAGTAGATGCAAACAAACAAACAAAAATCTAGACAAAATTCAGCATCCATCCATGATTTAAAAAGTAAACCAGAAATAGACAAGAACTTCCTTCCCCTAATAAAGGACTTTGTCAAAAACTCTACAGTAAACAGTTTACTTACTGGTAATATATTTAAAAGCATTTTTCTTAAAGTGAAAATAATAAGGGTATTTACGTGGAAAAAAATGGAAATGATAGCTGTTGGGAAAACTAAAAGTCATTATTCATTGACTATGTTTGTCTCCAGAGAAGACCTAAATAATATGTAAATTATCGTTATTAATTTGGTAGTTTAGCAGGATTACTACAAAATTAAATTTCGTTTTTATGCGGAAATGTAAGTTTTTAAATGGTAGAATTTACCTCAGCAAGTTAAATTAAAAACTGGTACTTAAATCTGGGGAAAAAATGTGCAGTGCCTTTGACAGAATCAAAGTCGTAATGATGCCCGTTTTCCCCCATATAAGTAAAAAATGCAATAAATGTCATCAATAATACTGACAGACTTTTTTGCTGGAAATTTATAAGGGGATTCTAAATTATATCTGAGCATGCTAAAGATGAAGAGTCAAGAATTTGGGGGCGTAGAAGAAGGAAGAAGCAGTGGAGGAGGAGGAGTGGGGAACGCTCTTTCAGATATCAAGATCTATTACAAAGTTAACATAATTAAGACAGTATACTGTGGATGCAGGGATACAAACAGGCCAGAGGAACAGAATGGAGATTTCAGATAAGAAATCTCCATTCAGGCGCATCCCGGTTGGTTTGCCTGTAGACCAGAATGGAGATTTTCAGAAACAGACACGTGGATATATGAGAAAGTGATGTAGACGGAGGTAGCACTGCAGATTGTGGGGGAAGGAACAGGCTCTCTCAGTCACTGTGCTGGGATGCCTGGGCACCAGTGTAGGAAAAAAATGGAAGTAAGTTCTGTCTCAAAGCATACACAAAAATTAATTTTAGGTAGATTAAGGAGTCAAAAATTAAAGGTTAAATTTTATTAATTTTATAAATATAGAGAATATAAAATAAAAGAACGACAGGATCGGACTACACTAAGATTAAGCATTTCTCTTCATGAAAAGAAGACAGGAAAGAATGAAAACACAAGCCACAAGCTGAGAGAAAGTATCTGCAGTAGGTATAGCTAACTTCAATGAATCACAAGACCAAAAATAAATAAAATATGAACAGAAGATTAGTGACAAAGCATTTCACAGGAAAGGAAACATGAACAGCCAATAAACATATATTATTCACAGATTTCTTCGTAAACAGAAAGATGCACATTAAAAACTCAAAGATACATCATTGATACCCACCAAATTAAGAACAATTATTAAAATTTTATCATTAAAATTTGTGATTTCTTTTCTCATTCCAAGTAAATATACACTTCCATTCCTAATTTGGGACTTTTCTTTAAAATAAGGTCCCTATATTGTAAAAACTTCAGACCTACAAAACCCGGATCCATTTTTTACCTCGGTGTATACCCAAGAGAAACTCATGCACACGCAGAACAAAAGACGTGTATGAGAATGATCATAGCAGTACTGTATGCAACAGCACATAATCAAAAACAATGCATATGTCTACGGGCAGAAGAGTGGGTAAAAACAGTGATAAATTCATATATTTGAATATAATGTATATTATAGTGAATAAACTTCAGCTGCATGGATAAATCTCAAAACGTACCCTTAAAATAAAGACTGTGAGTTGGAGAAATAAATATTACAGCATGATGCTATTTATAAAAGCTTCAAAAACAGGAAAAACTTAAAATGATATTTTTTAGCGATACATATATATGTGTTAAAACTATAAAGAATAGCAAGGTAATGGTAAACACAAAATAGAGGATAGTGGTTACCTTGGTGGTGCGGGTAGGAAGGAATATCAGATGGGGGCGAGCAAATGAGTGATGGCAAAAGTGAATTTTTAATATTTAATTTCTGAAGCTGGATGGTGGGTATACTCGTGGCTTTATTATCTTTAAACCATTCATATTGTTTCATAATGAGAATTTCTAAGAGTTCTAAAAACCTACAGCTAACACTCAGTAACCTCATTAAGGGGAGTGGCTGGCAAAATAGCCCTGTTCTCATTTCATGCATTTCCCTTGGTGATGATGAGACAATTATATTAATAAATGTTATTTAAGCTATTCTTACATAAATCCTTCAAGTTAATTCCTTGAGCCTACTAGAGTAGGAGTAGATTGGAGTCCTTGAAATAGTCACAGTTATTTTGAATATATCTTAAATTTCTGTTAAGGTTGTCAAGTCTTGAGGGGTTGAGATGTGAAAAGTGAAGCTGTTTGATGTCGGAGAAGTTACTTAATATTTCTGTGTCCCAGTTTTCTCAAAAATGTTTATTATTTATGTCCCGTTGACTTCCTGATATCCAAACTTGTTCCTCTTTCCTTGCTTAAGATAGAAAACATAGGGACACATAAAGGACAACCATGGTCCAGGAGATGTCGTTACCATTGCATCCACAGTAGGCTGCAACTACCTGGAGTGGAAACATGCTCACAGACCAAGAGATCAGTCACTCAGGCCACTGTCACCTCTGACAGAAGTCTTAAATACCCGAAAGGGAAGCACACCCAGGTTCATGACACCATTTAGGCTGGGGCCAGAGATAGAGAACCTCGTGTCCTTCTTATCTTTCCTTTTGGTTCAGTACCTAATAAATGAACTTCTTTCCTTCAAGAGCCTACCAATTTCTGACGCTTAATTTAGTATTAGGTGAATTAGGAACAAGCGGACCGGGATGCATATGTATTTTTGAAGCAAACCCATATAATCCGTTCTGCAGAAAGCCTTCCCAGGAGTGTCATAGAATGAAGCAGACCTATCTGTGTCTTTCCTGCCCTCTATCAGAATATTAAGGACCATTCCAGAATCAAATTTTGAAGTAGAGGTCTTGAATGTCTTCCATGCTTCTCTCCCATAAAATGTTATTAAAACACTTTAGCTTGTTGAAAACACAGAATATTTCCCCTCCCCCACCTCACCCCACCTTAACTATCTCTGTGGCTTTTGGTAAGTGAATTAATCTCTCTGGATACACTTTTTTCACGTAACTTGAAGTAGTTGAATGATAATTCTCTATGCGTTCAGTTAAATAGAAATCCTCCCTCTGATCTTAAAGGGAATTAATATAAAATTTAATGTTTCTCTTGCTTTATTAGCAAATTTGTTTTACCATGGTATATTCCTTGTGTGATAGAGTACTGTCTTTGAAAAAATATATAATTTGTTTTCTAAGACCTATGGCTAACATTAGCTCAAACTACTTTTTATTTTACCCTTGAGATAGATTCACCTAAGTAATATTTTCTTTGCCAACTTCAACAGCCTGACTCAGTATTACTTTTTGAGTCACTGTCCTCCTTTTCATTTCCAGTATTTTCTTAGCCATAAGTTTAAGAAAAGCTTTTGTAAAGCCACACTGAATACTGCTAGCTCTTTATTTCCTTTTCTTTGGAAATTGTAAGTATTGTAGTTAAATTATGGGGCTCTTACTCTTTGCCCCAGAGACTTGACTCCATCCGTATTCATTTTCTTTTTTCCTTCTCTCAGCTCTAGATTCTTTTTAACACTGTGGGTGTCCAGTTTAAAAATCCAGCTTTCCACCAACATGGAGGATTTTCTTGGTATCTCTTTCACGAATTCTTTCTGTGGTCTATAGAAAACCTTGGCCAAGTGTGAACTTAATAAACTTCTAGTTTCTAAAATCTCTAATTCCCACTCTTGCCATAAAATACGCTTTTCTCCTCAGTGCCCCAATCCAATTGAGTTTCTGCTCTGATCCTGTAGCCTAAAATGATGGCAAAAAGAACATAAAAGCAGTAAATAGATGAATCCATTGAAAAAGGAAAAAAGAAAATGATGGCAATGAGATCTCAGAGCAAAAATGTGAAGAAAAATTTAACAGAAGTGGGGCTTTTTTAAAGCAAAGAATAAGGAAGCAAAACACTAAACAAAATAGATGAAAGCAGTTCTGCATACAGCAAATACTTTTTTAAAAATACCATACAACCAGGGGATGAGTTAAATCTCAGTAGCATAAGACATAAAGATTCTAGATTTAAAAGTATCTGAGAAATGGGATAGAGAGAGGGAAAGGACAGTTGACCTGTTCATTCAGGGCAAAGAGATGATATCCACTCTCTGCAACAGAAGGGTATGATATGTCAACCCAGTAGGACCAGGCAGTGGTCTTCAGCCCTACTCCCAGAGTTTGGGGAGAACATAAGAATAGGAGAGAGAATAAAGATCTTAGTCCTGCAAAAACTAGAGTATATCTGCACCTGGTGTGTAAGTAGAGTCATCTTAATATTGGCAAATAGAAATACTGTTAATTCTAAAGTTAATCACAACATGCATGTAAAACCCTAGTCTTATGTTAGCCAGCAGTCTCCCTCAGGGAACTTTGGGATACAGACATCTAACACCATATTGTCTGGGATTCTGACCACTGAGAGAGAGTGATTGCTGGATAGGATGTGTGATAGACAGGAAGAGAAATTGGCTAAAATATTGATAGTATCGGAGTGTGCAGCAGAGATAGCTAATCCGGATTCCTCTTCTACTTACTAATTTCTTCTAAAATAGGTGTGTTTGTTTCTACATGCAGCTATTGGATACAACTATTAAAAACATGCAGTTTTAAGTCACTGGAATCTAGAGAGTGTGCTAGGAGTATTTTTGGAATAAACATCTCTATTAGGTGGGTATTAAAATAATCGTCTTACGACAAATATTTATTGGAAAACAATATTTGCGAGGTAATCGACTCTTCTTTTTCGTCTCCTCTCCTCCTCCTTCCTTTTTTTCTTCATCAAATACTTAACATTGATTTTAAATTAACACCTATTATCTCCGTTCTCCAACTATGAAACTATTCTAAAATAAGATTTAAGGAAGATTTTAGAAAATGGAAGTTATGTATTTATATAAACTTACAATTTTGGAGAATACACAAGTATTTGTCATTAAAAGGACTAGTTTATATTAAGGTTATCGTCTTTTCCCCTATACTTAGAGTGAGGATTAATTTTAAACATTACATAAATAGGAGAGATTTAATTAAAACTTGAAAAAATGTGTTACTGTTAATGGAATTCTTGCTGCAGTTACCTTTGCAAACCAATGTTAATGAAACTCTAGTTCAAAGTGGGTTTGGGGAATTGAGATAGCTATTTATTTTCTTACCTGAGATGCCATGATAGTCGTCTTAGTAAAATAAAGAGCCCAATTAGGAGTGTTCTGATTTGCAGATATTGATGAAGTTTACACAAACTGCTAGGATTTTTCATTTCAGAGCCCGTTAAACAAGGTCAGTGAGTGAGAAAGGGAAGTACTTCTTTGCATTTTGAAAGCCTTTCACCTGTGGAGCCAGAGAATGGACTTGCTCCTATGGCAGAGCCGGGTTCCGCTCTTGCCCTCACCTGGCTCGTGGTCCCTTCCCCCCAGTTTGGTATCTCTAGGTATTGCCAAGCTATAAATTGCCCTAGAGAAGGGAAGAGGTTCTTCAAATGTAATTGATTTTTGTGTGTTGATCTTATATCCTGCTACCATGCTGAACTCACTTATTCTAGGAATTTGGTGGTTTTTCTTTTTCTTTTTTTTTTTGTAGATTCCTTTGGGTTTTGTACATAAACCATTGTGTCATCTGCAAATAGGGACAATTTTATTCTTCCTTCCTGATCTGTATGCGTTTTACTGATTCTTCTTATTGCAGTAGCTATGATTTCTAGTACTGTGCTGAAAAAGATTTGTGAAAGCAATATCCTCACCTTTTCCCCAGTCTTAGGGGGAAACCATTCATTCTTTCACCATTAAGTACTGAAGTTAGTCATAGATTTTTGCGGATGCTCTTTATCAAGTGGAGGAAGTCCCATTCTGTTCCTAGTTTGCTGAGAATTTGTATCATGAATGGGTGTTGGATTTTGTCACATGCTTTTCCTGCATCAATTGTTTTGATCATGTGATTTTCTTATTTATCTCTTGGTATGGTGGATTCCATTGATTGATTTTCAAATGTCTTGCATAGGTGAAATAAATCCCATTCAGTCATGGTATATAGTTATTTTTACGTATTGCTAGACTCAGATTGCTAGTATTTGAGAGTTTTTCTGTCTAAATTAATGAGGGATACTGGCCTGTGGTTAAAAAAAAAAAAAATTGTCCGTATTTTTGTCTGGCTTTGATATCAGGGTAATACTAGCCTTATAAAATGAGTTGGGAAGTATTCCCGCTTCTGTTTTTTTGGAATGAATTATGTAAAACTGATGCTCACTCTTCTTTCAGTGTTTGATAAAATTCTCCAGTAAAGCCATCTGTGCCTGAGGATTTCTTTTTCTGGGGAATCTGTTGCCAAATTCAGTGTCTTTAGTGGCTGTAGGTGTATGCGGGCCTTCTAGTTCATCTTGGTTGAGTTTTGGTAGCATGTGGGTTTTGAGAAGTTGGTCTATTTTTTTCTAAGTTGTTGAATTTATGAGCATAAAGTTCATAGTATCCTCTTACTAATCTTTTAGTGGCTGCAGCAATTACAGTGCCATCCCCTGCTTCTTCATTCCTGGTGTTGATGACTTGTGTCTTCTCTTTGTTTCCATCTTGCCTAGAGGCTTGTCAGTTTTGTTGCTTTTTGCCTGACTTTTGTTTAATTCATTTTTCTGTTATTTACCTATTTTCAATTTCATTGATTTCTGCTCTTATTTTTATTATTTCCTTCCTTTTATTTGTTTTGGGTTTATTTGTTCTGCTTTTTCTAGTTTCTGGATGTGGGAACACAGATTATTAATTTGAGACCTTTTTCCTCTTTTCTAATGTGAGCATTTTAGTGCCATAAAAATTTCCTCTTAGAACTGTTTTTGACGTATTACATTTTAATTTTTATTCATTTCTATGTGTTTTAAAAATTCCGTTCTTTCTTGGCCCATGATTTGTTTAGAGGTGTATTGTTTAATAAAGAAGTGTTTGGATGTTTTTATTTTGTGTTTCTGTTACTGATTCCTAATCTGATTCCATTGTGATTAGAGAATGTAGTCTGATTTCCGTGTTTTTAAAGTTGTTGTTGAGGTTTCTTTTATGACCCAGGATGTAGTCTGTCTTGAGGAATTGTCCAAGGTAGCTTAAAAGGAATATGTGTTGTGTTGATGTAGGTGGAGTGTTCTATAAATGTCAGTTAGATCCTATTGGTTGATGGTGTTCAGGTTTTCAAATATTGGGTTGAACGAAAAGTTCGTTTGTGTTTTTTATAACATGTTATGGAAAAACCCAAATGAACTGCTTGGGTAACCCACTATTTTGCTTAGATGTGTATTCTTTTATATCTTATGTTTCTTTTAGTTTTACCAGTTGCTGACAGTGGGGTGTTGAAGTCCCCAAATATGGGATTTGTTTACTTTTCCTTTTAGCTTTACCAGTTTTTGTTTCATTATTTTGCAACTATGTTGTTTGGTACATACACATTTGGGAACAGTATTTCTTTTTGGTAAGTTGATTCTTTTATCTAATGATAAAATGATACTCTGTCCCTGCTCTGAAGTCTACTATATCTAATACATAGCTCTACCTTAAAAAAAAAAAAAGTTAGCATGATAAATCTTTTTCTAACCCTTTAATAATACAAAATCTATTTATGTTGTATTTGAAGTATATGGTTGGATAATCATTTTGGCAGTTTCTGCCTTTTAATTGATGTGTTTAAACCATTTACATTGAAAGTGATTATTGTTATGTTAGAGCTTAATTCTTCCATTATATTATTTGTTTTCTGTTTGTTTCTTCTTTTTCTTGTTTCTGTATCTCATTTTTCTTATCTTTCTGTGAGTTACTACTTCAACATTTTTTAGGATCCATATTGTTTAGTTTATATTGCTTTGTGTATTTCTTAAGTGGTTGCTTTATACATTACAGTATATATGTAACTTAACATAGCCTCCTGATATCAATGTTTTACAGCTTTGACTACAGTATTAAAACCTTGATTTCATTGAGATTCCATGGCCCTTACCACTTTTAAAAATATAATTTCCTCAAGTATTTCTTCTCCATACATTTTGCTCAACTGATGTCATTATAATTTTGTTTCAACCATCAAGTATGATTTAAGAAACATGTCATGAGGAAGAAGAATAGCCTATTATGTTTACCCCTATTTTTTATCATTTTCTTTATTCTTGTTTCCTTTATGAAATTCCAAGTCCTCTTTATCACTTTTTTTGGGGGGGGGGCCTTCCCTGTGTTTTTACTTCTGTACCAGCATCTTTTAAAGAGTAAAAGTTTTCAAAAATTTTAATCAAACTCAATTTACCTTTTTTTTTTTAATAGTTCATTTTTTCTTTTTTTCTTTTTTGTATCCTATGTAAGAAATCTTTGCCAAACCCAGGGTCACTAATCTTCTCCTATGTTGATGTCTAGGAGTTTTAGCTCTTACATTAAGTTATGTCAGTAATTTCAAGTTGATTTTTGTAAGTGCTGAGGCATCTAGGTTCTTTTTTGTTTTTTTCTCTCCTTTCCCATATGACTGACCAGTTGTACCAGCATTACATATTGAAAAGATCATTTTTCCCCTGATTGAATTGCCTTGGTACCTTCGTCATAATCTATTGGCCATATATGTGGGAGTCTATATCTGGAGTATCTATTCTATTCCATTATATATTGTTTTTGTGTCAGTATTATGCTGACTTGATTACTGTGGCTTTATTTTAAGTCTTAAAATCAGGCAGTGTTAGGTTTTCCAATGTTTATGTTTTTTAAAATTATTTTTACTATTTTGGGTCCTTTGCTTTTCATATACGTTTTAGAATCATCTTGTAAATTCCTACAAAAAAGCCTACTGAGATTTTGATTAGAATTGCATTGAATGTCTAGATCAGTTTGAGGAGAATTGCTCTCTTAACAATACTGAGTCTTTTGATTCACAAACACGGTATATCTTCCTATTTATTTAGGTGTTCTTTAATTTCTCCCAGTCGTGTTTTGTCAGATATATCCCTTAGGATATCATATGTTTTGATGCTATTGTAAATGGTTTTTAATTTTTGTTTCCATTTGTTCCTTGCCAATATTAGAAATACATTTGATTTTTTATATTGCCCTTGCATGCTGCCACTTTGCTAATCTTGCTTATTCTGCTAGAATTTTTGTAGATTCCTTAGGATTTTCTAAATTGAAGTTGATGATATCTGTGTGTAAAGACAGTTTTATTTTCTCTTTTCCAATCTGTATGCTTTTACCTCTTTTTCTTGCCTTCTTGCATCGGCTAAGACTTCAGATATGATGTTTAATAGTTTTAAGAGGGAATATCCCTTACTTTGTTCCGATCTTAGAGGGAAAGTATTTTGTCCTTCACCATTTAGTATGATGTTAAGCTGTGTCTTTTGTAAATGGCTTTTGAAAGCTTAAGGAAGTTCCTTTCGTTCTTACTTTGCCAAGATCTTTTTGTCATGGGGGGATGATGAGTTTTGTCAAATGCCTTTCCTGCATCTTTTGAGATTATTATTATTATTTGTTGTTGTTGTTTTTAATGTTTGGTGGGGATTTTTTTGTTTGTGTTTTTAGTTTTATAGGTTGGGTTCCTTTTTTTTTTGAATGTTAAACAAATATTGCATTTTTTGGATAAACCCTATATGATGATGATGTATTTATCCTTTTTATACATTAATGGGTTATATTAGCTGAAATTTTAATGAGAATTTCTGCATCTATAATAATGAAGAATGTTGGTCTGTAGTTTTTCTTTTCTTTTAATGTCTTTGTTTTTGGTATCAGAGTAATGCTGGCTTCATAAGATGAGTTGGGAAGTTTTTCCTCTTCTATGTTCTGAGAGAGTTTGTGTTGAATTGGTATTTTTTTCTTCCTTAAATATTTGGGAAAATTCATCAGTCTATGGGGGGTGGGCCTACAGTTTTCTTTGCAAGACTTTTAACTATGAAATCACTTCTTTAATATATATAGGGCTATTCAAGTTAACTTTGTTTTTTAAACTGATATTTGGCATTTTGAGCCTTTGAAGGAATTTATCCATATCATAATCTGAATTGTTGACTATATTGACAGACTTTTTAATGATATTCCTTTACCGGACTTATGTCTATAGGAAGTGTAGTCATGTCCAGTCTCTCATTTCTTATTTCTAATATGTGACTTCACTTTACTGACAGGTCTGGCTAGAGATTTATCAACTTTATTCGTCTTCTCAAACAAAAAGCTTTTGACTTCTTTGATTTTTCCCTACTTTCTGCTATGTTGTCAATTTACATTTCTTTTATTTTAGGTTTAATTTGCTGTTCATTTTCTAATTGCTTATATTGGTCACTTCTTTGAGATGTGGGATAAAAACTACATTAATAACATATGGATGATTCTCACCTAATATTTAGAATATGATGTTATGTATTGTGTACATATATGCAGTGCAGATATTACATATGTACACCATACATCTCATAATATATGATTGCGTATTGGACGTACAAGGTAAAATCCCTGCACAATAATTGAATTGGCATATCATTTTAACTGACAGTTTTAAGATGGCTATAATACCACTGTAGTCATAGACACTTCTGCAGTTTATCATTTTTGTCACAGTTAATATGTGACAGCTGTTGGGATACTAAACACCTCTACAACCAGTATTTCCAGCTTGGCATAATTAGGTAAGGAGATTTACTATAGCTCAGTATGTGGTCTTTTTAAAGATTGAGTGTGTTTAAACATTCAAATTTTTGTAAGTCTTGTGTAAATGATTTTATTTTTTGTGAACTTTTTATTTGGAATATTTTCAAACTTTCAGGAAATTTCTAAGAATCAAAACAAAATAAAAAACACAGGGCTTCCCTGGTGGCGCAGTGGTTGAGAATCTGCCTGCTAATGCAGGGGACACGGGTTCGAGCCCTGGTCTGGGAAGATCCCACATGCCGCGGAGCAACTAGGCCCGTGAGCCACAACTGCTGAGCCTGCGCGTCTGGAGCCTGTGCTCCGCAACAAGAGAGGCTGCGATAGTGAGAGGCCCGCGCACTGCGATGAAGAGTGGCCCCTGCTTACCGCAACTAGAGGAAGCCCTCACACAGAAACGAAGACCCAACACAGCCAAAAATAAATAAATAAATAAATAAATTTAAAAAAAAACACACAAAAAAACAAAACAGAAAAACACACACACATACTTTCACCCAGCTTCACCTGTTGATGACAATTTACCCCATTTGCTTTAGCAATTGCTCTGTATTCTCTCCTTCCACACACATGTGCACACTAAAGAATGAATTTCTATACGTGAAAGAACTGTGAAGCTTAAAGCTCTTCTGGAGTAGGTATCACATTTTGTCCCATGGCTCCACAGTATTTAACATGCCATACAGGCAGCCTTTTAAGAAAAAATTTAGGGAATAGAACACAAAATCATGCAATATCTTTTTGTTGTTGAATTTTAAAATACTGAGATATAATTCCCATATCACAAATTCACCCTTTTAAAGTGTGCAGTTGAGTGGTTCTTTTAGTATGTTCACATTTTAGTATGTTCACAATCTAATTTCAGAATATTTTCAACACCCCCAAAAGAAACCTCATACACATTAGAGTCACATCCCATTTCCTCCCAGCCCCTAGCAACTGTTAATCTACTTTTATTTCTGTGATTTTCCAACCTGGACATTTCATATAAATAGAATCTTAAAATATGAGTCTTTAGTATCTGGCTTAGTTCACTTAGCATTATGTTTTCAAGGTTCATCCGTGTTGTAGCATGCATCAGTAATTCATTCTTTTTTTGTGGCTGAGAAATATTCCATCATATGGATTCATCACATTTTGTTTATCATTCATCAGTCAGTGGACACTTGGGTTGTTTCTACTTTTTGGCTGTTATGAATAGAGCTGCTATGACATTTATGTAGAAGTTTTTGTACTCAGGTTTTCAGTTCTCTTGTTTATATATGTGAGTAGAATTGCTATGTCTATGGTAACCTTTTTGAATAACTGCCAAACTGTTTTCCAAAGTGACTACTCCATTTTTTACTCCCACCAGCAACTTATGGCTTTCCAGTTTCTCCACATCCTCACCAATACTCATTATTATCTGTCATTTTGATTATTGCCATCCTAGTATGTGTGAAGTGGTATCTTGTTTTGGTTTCAATTTGTATTTCCCTGAGGACTGATTTTGAGCATCACTTCATGTGTTTATTGGTTATTTGTATTCTCTTCTTTTAGAGAAATGTTTATTCAGATCCCTTGTCCATTTTTTAAATCGGAATATTTGTCTTTTGGGGGGATGAGTTCTATATATTTTCTGTACCTAACTTAACAGATAAATAATTTGCAAAAATCTTCTATTCTCTGGGTCATCTTTTCACTTTCTTGATAGTGCCCTTTGAAGCACAGGAATTTTAATTCTGATGAAGTCCAATTTCTGTGTTTTTCTTTGCTTGCTTAGCTCTCCTAGCTTAGAAACATTGCCTAATCCAAGGTTATAAAGATTTACCCATGTTATCTTCTAAGAGTTTTATAGCTTTAGCTTTTACACCAAGGTCTTTGCTCCATTTTTGAGTTAATTTTTACATACAGTGTGAGTTAGGGTCCAGCTTCGTTCTTTTGCATGCAGATATCCAGTTGCCCAACACTACTTGTTGAAAAGACTATCCTTTCTTCTTTCTTCCATAAAAGAATTGATCATAAATATGACGGTTTCTTTCTGGATTCTCAATTCTGTCCTATTGATCTACACATTTATCTTTATTCCTAGTACCACGCTGTCTTGATTAGTGTAGCTTTGTAATAAATTTTGAAATCAGGAAGTGTGAGTCCCCTACTGTGTTCTTCTTTGTCAAGATTGTTTTGGCTATTATTGGTTTCTCGCATTTTCTTAAGTGTTTTAAGATCAATTTGGAAAAAAACAAGGTGGGATTTTGATAATGATTGCATTGAATCTAAGATCAATTTGGGGAGTATTACAATCTTTACATTGTTAAGTATTCCAACCTATGTCTTTCCATTTCTTTAGATCTTCTTTCATTTGTTTCATTGAAGCTTTGTAGTGTAAAAAGTATATTAGTCTTACACTTGGTCATGGTGTATAAGCCTCTTTATATGTTGCTGGATGTGTATTTTTTATTTTGTTGAGGATTTGATATCCATATGCATAAGGGATACTGAGCTGCAGGTTCCTTTCTTGTGATAACTTTATCTGATTCTGGTGTCATAGAATAAGCCTCATAGAATAAGTTGGGAAGTGTTTTCTCCTCTGTTTTATTTTGGAAAAGTTTGTGAAGCATTGGTGTTAATTCTTCTTTAAACATTTGGTAGAATTCACCAGTGAAACCATCTGTCCCTAGGCTTTTCTTTGTAGGAAGATTTTTGATTACTATTTCAGTCTCTTGTTATAGGTCCATTCAGATTTATTCTTGAGTTAATTTCAGTTATTTGTATTTTTCTAGGTATTTATCCATTCATCTAATTTGTTGGTGTACAGTTGTTCCTAGTTATTCTCTTATAATTCCTTTATTTCTGTAAGTTTGGTAGGTCCTTTTTATTTCTAAGTCAATAGTAATGTTCCCTGTTTCATTTATGGGTGTTTTCTTGGTCAGCCTAACTAAAGATTTGTCATTTTTGTTAATCTTTTCAAAGAACCAAGTTTTTGTTTCACTGATTTCTCTGTTTTTTTGTTATTGTTCTCAATTTTATTGGTGTCCACTCTAACATATTATTTCTGTTTTTCTACTTGCTTTGGGTTTAGTTTCCTCTTCTTTTCTCCTATTTTGTGAGAGTTTTTATCATGACTAGGTGTTGGCTTTTCTTAAATACTTTTTCTGATTCAGTTTATATGACCAAGTAATTTCTCTTCTTCAGCCTGTTGATAGTGGTGAATTATATTGATTGATATTTAAATTTTGAACCAGTCTTGCACAACTTGAATAAATCCCACTTGGTCATGGTGTGTAATTTTTTATACATTGCTGGATTCAATATATTAAAATTTTTTTGCACATTTTTTTGGGGTCCAAGTTAATGAGATATATTCTGTAGTTTTTTAAATAGTCTGTGTGATTTTTCTTTTGGAAAAAAAGTTTAGTAGCATATATATGTAACATAAAATTTACCATTATAACTGTTTTAAAATGTACAATTGAGTAGCATTAATTACATTCACAGTGATGTGCCACCATCATCATGTATTTCCAAAACTTTTTCATCACCTCAGAGTCTCAGTAATCATTAAGCAGTAAGTCCCACTCCCCCTTGCTCTAGTGTCTTGTAACCTCTAACCTACTTTCTGACTCACTAAATTTGTCTATTCTAGACATTTCATGTAAGTGGAATCACAGTATTAGTCCTTTGTTGTCTGACTTATTTCACTCAACATAATGTTTTCAAGGTCCATGCGTGTTGCAGCATGTGTCAGAACTTCATTCCTTGTTATGGCTGAATAATATTCTGCTGTATTTATACACCACATTTTATTGCTCCGTTCATCTGTTGATAGACAGTTTATCATACAGATCCTGTTGTGGGCTGTGGTTCCAATAACCAGCTTAATTTTCAGAGCCCTGGTGGTGGTATTGTGGTCTGCTTGTTTTGTTAGTTTGTTTGTTTTGGCCACATTGCGTGGCATGCGGGATCTTAGTTCCCCGACCAGGGATTGAACCCACACCCCCTGCAGTGGAAGCGCAGAGACTTGACCACTGGACCACCAGGGAAGTCCTTGGCCTGCTTGTTTTGTGTGGTGCCCCTGGTGCTCCCACTGACCTTTGCTTGTGCTAGGGGTGAGGGAGCACAGGAGGGTGAGCTTCAGTGTATTAGTGACTTTCTGTTGCTTGTTTAGAGTAATTGGTGGTTCTCAGCCATTCGTTTTGTAACAAGTTTGCTGATCTTTTTATATAAATTAAGCACTTTAGGATAAAATTAAAATTATGGTATTTTATCATAAGCTGTAACATTAATTTTGAAAAACATTTGTGACTCACCATTTTAGATGTGTGGTGTATGTCCAACACATCTGAGTTGCGTAAAACTGTATTTTGAGTTTTAGTAAACAACATGGACACAGCCTTTCTTTAGGAAGTTGGTAATACTGAGTGGTCTTGATAAAATTGGAATTTGACTTATGAATTCCTTTGCACTTTTTTTTTTTTAATTTATTTATTTATTAATTTATTTATTTTTGGCTGTGTTGGGTCTTCGTTTCTGTGCGAGGGCTTTCTCCAGTTGTGGCGAGCGGGGGCCACTCTTCATTGCCGTGCGCGGGCCTCTCACTGTCGCGGCCTCTCGTTGCGGAGCACAGGCTCCAGACGCGCAGGCTCAGTAGTTGTGGCGCACGGGCTTAGTTGCTCCGCGGCATGTGGGATCTTCCCAGACTGGGGCTCGAACCCGTGTCCCCTGCATCGGCAGGCAGACTCTCAACCACTGCGCCACCAGGGAAGCCCCTCCTTTGCACTTTTAATGTGGGAAGAAGATAACAAAGTAGGTGTATATTACTTCTTTCAGATAAGAAAATTAATGAGGAAAGAAACAAGGTTCCAGTCATAAAGTATCTTTATGGATAGAAGGGACCCACACAAACCTAGTCCAGAATGTTTAAAAATATTTGTTACTGAGCCTTTTGTTGAAATAAAATCCTGAACAAGTGTAACTATAAAAGAGGCATTAATATCATTAACAATAATTAATTCTGAGATAGTAATGCCATTATTTTAACCAATATTTCTTTTCTTCCATTTTCCAGACTCTGTGCTAGATGACAAGCAAACCAGAAACGATTTACGGGTTGTGATAAGAGTTAAAATAGGGCATGGATAGAGGGGACAGGGAGTGGCTTGGAGCAGTCACTGGGGGGCCCCTCTGAGGGTACTGTTGAGGCTGAGACCTGAAGGGGGAGACACCAAGCATGAGAAGAGCGTTCCAGGCAGGGTGGCTCTTTGATGCAGGATTTGGGAGTCCTTTCAAGTCCTGCCTGTGTGCCCCTTTCTTCTCCTCTTGGTTTTTAAAAAAATCGTAGATTTCACTAGTCCAGCCTCCTCCCCTCATGTGAGGAGACTGTGAAGGCCAGAAAGTAAAGACCTGATGGTCACAGCCTAGGATCCTGATGCCCGGTGCACACCCCCACGCCCCCATACACACACCCAAATGACATGTATTCCTACTAGCTATTTACAACATTCATTGTTTTCATGAATTATTATAAAAGATGTCTGAAAACAAGCATTGTATCTAGTCATCATTTGCAGTGTTCAGAAAAAAGAATCTCTACCTAAAAGAAAAAATATATATAAAACCCTAATTATAGTAGAGAAAGATTTGCCCTTAAAGTGAAGATATTTTTGTCTTATAAATGCCATTCTTTACTAAATGAGATAGGGAAGTAAACTCAATTTCTGATCTTCTGTTTTGAAAGTAAGTGATAAATAACTGACACACTGAGATTTTTCCGCTGAAAATAAATGTCTTTGTTACTCTCAGACATCATAGTGATGTGGGTGAAGATGAGGAGCTTAAAGTAGGTCTTACCGAGCCCAGCTTCACAGAGTAAATGCCAATAGAATCATAAAAGCCAGAACTAAAACCTCTTGTGTTTATATGTCCTCCTTTCCTCCCTTGTTATTGGAAATACATGGCTGATTTTTAAAATTAGGTTGCTTGAAGGTACTGTTGGTTGTGAGCATTGGTGTCACTTTACTTTGAAAGTAAATAGTGATGGGTTTAGAAGCACAGGTTCTGGGGTCCCATTGCTGAAATGTATGGCCCCTCTCTAGCCCCTTTCTTGCTGAGTGACTTCGAGCCTAACCTCGCTGTGCCTGCTTATCTTCAAATGGAATCCATAAAGTCTATGTCATAGGATTAGTTTGAAGTTTAATAACACAGTGATTGATAATTATTAGATGGTATTCTTATTTCTCATACATCAGATTGCTGCTTTAACTGGGGAACATTGAGACAGTTTGGGATTCCTTTAGAGTGTAAAATACGGGACAAAAATTCTTGGGAGAGGAAGTAGCTGTCAGTTGTGGTTTCAAATCTAGAGATATGGAGATGTGTGAACTTGACTTGCTTTGGTTACTTTTTGTAATGTATAGCTTAATAACTGTTAACACATTAAATGAATAAGTACATATTCTGTTTTTCTAGGCATATAATTTGAAGTTACTATGATTGATCATTTAAAGCAAAATACTCTAATTTGTTTTATGCCAGAGTTGAATCCTATTCATTTCTACATGTTTTAAGGAAAGCTGTTGATGTATAACACAATATTTCCCTTTCAGGACTTTATAAAATAGCTGCCGCTCTTAATTTTTTTCAACTAAGGTAATTCATGTTTTTGTTTTTTTTAAAGCTCCTAATTAAAAATACAATACACCCAAATTATATTACTGCTTTTCTTTCTTTAGTAAAGTTCTCATCAGTTAGATAAAGGTCTGATCTAGCTTGATGATGGGAACTTACGTGTTGGTCATTATATCATAACTCTAATAACAGGCACCAAATATAGCACATTTCTATTACTTTTTTTGGTCTGTGTTCTCTGCTAACTAGATGGAAAGCGTCTAACTGGGAGCTAGACTTTTTGTCTGTACATTGTGAGCATCTGACTATTCAGTTAATTCTTGTTCATTGTGTTCTTACATCAGTAAATCTGTATTCAACAGGAGTATAACAAAAAGGTTTTCTGGATCATCTAAAATTTCACTTTATGTTAAAAGGGTGGGGGAGGGGATGAGAAATGGGATGGGTGAGCTGGGCGGAGCCTTTTACATTCACAGTCCTTTTTTCTTAATGGTTTATCACTTTATTTGGAGACATTTTTGTGCACTCCACATGTACTCTATGTCAGTAATTCCGTTGGAGCCATTAGCTCTGATCTCACTTTTGAAATGCAGCTACAAGCTAAGACTAGAGGTTAACCAGAAAGAGTTCGTTTGTATCAATGTGTGCAAATACCAGTACTTATACCTGAGCAGAAAGGTGGGATTTCATTCACGCACTCAGTGTTACTGAATGTTCTCTATATATGAAGAACTGGTGGGGAATGAGTAGGGTAGAGCAAGTTGGAGCTGTGGTTGAAGAGAAACACAAGAAATGGAGGACAGGGCTTTCCCAAAATAAAATCAGGGTGTGATTAAGAGAATAAGAGGAAATCGATGCTCAGCAGGCAGGAAAGACACCATCCTCGTAGGTGAAGTGATCTGATTAGCTGGCATCTCATCTGCTGCGTGACTTTCAGCTTTGGTCATGCTGAAAAAGCCAGGTACATGGAATTAGGCAGTAGGCTTCTTCATGGACTACCCAAAGACCAACAAAGAGGAGCCAGTGAGGGTCATGTTAAGCCAAGTGAAGCACCATTGTTTCATGGGTTTTAAAAAATAAGCTTTTCATTTTAGAACAGTTTCAGATTTATATAAAAATTCTAAATATAGTACAGAGTTCCCATATACCCCCCTCCCAGTTTGCCTGATTATTAACATCTCACATTAATATGGTACTTTTTTTTGCAATTAATGAACCAGTATTAGTACATTATTATTAAGTAGAGTTCATATTTTATTCAGGTTTCCTTAGTTTTTACCTGATTTCCTTTTTCTTTTTTAGAATCCCATCCAAAATAGCATATTACATTTAGTAGTCATGTCTCCTTAGGCTCCTCTGGTCTGTGACAGTTTCTCAAACTTTTCTGGTTCTTGATGACCTTGACAGTTTTCAGGAGTGTACTGGTCAGGTGTCTTGTAGAATGTCCCTCAGTTGGGATTTGTCTGATGTTTTTCTCATGATGAGCCTGGAGTTATGTGATTTGGGGAGGAAGACCACAGAGATAAAGTGGCATTTTTGTTATGACATATCAAGGGTACTGTCCACGTGACTTTTCCCTGTGGATATTGACCTTGATCATCTGACTGAGGTAACGTTTGTCAGGTTTCTCCATTGTAAAGTTACTCCTTTTTTCCTCTTTTCCATACTGTTTTCTTTAGGAGTCACTGTATGCATCCCATGCTTGAGGAATGGGGAGTTATGGTCCACCTTCTAAGTAGAAGAGTTTCTATATAAATTGTTTAGAATTCTTCTGCCTGCAAGTTTTGTCTCTTCTCCCCCATTGTTTATTTATTCATTCATTCATTTATTTATACCAGTATGGATTCATAGATATTTATTTTACACTTTGGGTTTTAATCCAGTGCTGCTTTACTTATTTTATTGCTCAAGTTGTTCCAGCTTTGGCCATTTGGGAACACTTACTGTTAACTCTTACATCTGTTTGACATATTCCCATCAATGTAAGGCTTTTTTTTTTTTTTTTTAAGCACTTTCTGGCACAAGTTGCTCCCATTTCATCTTGTGTATTTCCTGCCCCAGTCCTAGATTCAGCCATTTCTCCAAGAAGCCCCAGTTCCTTTTATTGGAGAATGGTAGTAGAACCCAAGATCTAGGTGCTAGATGTGCTTTTTGCTACTGGGTTGTAATACATGTGTGTATACTAACCTGTGTATATGCACATCTGTAAATATTTCTATATGCAACCATCTGTATCTGTATTAAGCTCAACATGAGTTTGTACTGATGTTGCCAACTCTAATCTATTACCACATAGATTGTTCTAGCCTCCTTCCCTTGCTTTTGTGTAAACTCTTATTCCGACAGTGAGAAATCTCTCACCATCCACCATCCATATATTGTTCAATTCCAGTGTACATGTATAGCAGCGTCAGGATGGTTAACCCAAACCCCTGTGGAAAATAACTTTATTAACTAGAGATGGTGCTTATGTACAGTTTCTGTTGCCTTTAGTCTTACAGATTCCACTCATTTCCAGATTACTTAGGTCAGCACCTTTCCCCACTCCACCCTACTTCAGGGAGATGGTTTCATACCTTTGCTATGTAGTTAAATTGTTTTGTCATATTCTATAGTCTATCCTGGGATTCCTGATCTCCTAAATGATGTTTTTTTAATTGCATACAGTAGGTTCATGCTTTGTGCTGTGAAGTTCTGTTTTTGACAAATGCATAGTGTTAATTGCATCTACCATTACAGTATCATACAGAAGAGTTTCACTGCTTTGAAAAATTCCCTATGCTTTACTTATTCCACCCTTCCTTTCTCTCTCCAAACCCCTAGCAACCACTGATCTTTTTACCATCTCTATAGTATTGCCTTTTCCAGAATGGCATATACTTGAAATCATAGAGCATGTAGCCCTTTCTTTTACTTTTTATCACTAATATTCCATTGTATGGTTAATCTACATTTGTCTCTTTATTCAGCTATTGAAGGACATCTTGATTGTGTCCAGTTTTTGATGATTATGAAAAAAAAGCTGCTGTAAGGAATTGCTTGCAGATTTTTGTGTGGACATAAATTTCCAAATCAGTTGGGTAAATATTTAGGAGCACAATTGCTGGATTTTTATGGTAATCGTACGTTAGCTTTTTAAATACCCTGTCTTTGCATTGTACTCAGTTTCTTGGAATGGAATAATCTCCTTTTGCCATTCTCCTTGCCCACTCCCCTACCAAGTCAGTTTTGACCATTGATCCCAGGTCCTGTCATCACTACAAATGAGCAAATGATATAGAACTTCAGCTTACCATTTTGGGGGGAAATAAAATCCTCTAGTGATGTTTCCTATGTGCTTATGTTATTTTCAGTTAATCTATCAGTGAAAATAATCAGTTGTGTCTAGTTGAATTTTACTGTTTTGTGCTTTCTGGCAGTATAGCAGGAGTAAATATTTTGTGAGTGGCTTACGTAGCCTGTAGGTTGTTAAAAATACTTTCTAATTGGGTTGTATTGTTTTGGTTTCATAGTTACTAAAATCCTGAAGTATTAGTCAGATGTTTTCTCTTCAACCATCACCATCAAGCAGTATATTTTCAAAATATTAAGTTGTAGTAATTAACTTTAAAATATTTTATTTAAATGAAATTTATGTTCCCGTTAAGTGATAATATGTTTTGTTTCCTTCACAGCATTTATTCAGTCAGAGAGCATAATAGAAGTACTGCGTTTTGATGATGGAGGGCTTCTACAGGTAATTTTATTTTAAACTTGAAGAATTATCTCAGTGTCAAGCCTTGAATGACATCTGATTATTATTTTTCTTTTAAAACGTAACTGGTTCATATGAAATATATTTTATGAGCTTCATACGCAGACAAGGCAGTAGAGTCATTGGTAATAATAAAAACCTCCTTAGCTGTATGGATTACCTTTTAAATAAAATATTTCTGGGGGATGTTGGGAGGTTAGGTGGGGAGAATCAGATCAGGAGCAGTGGAATTGGTGGTAAGCTCTATTAGTGTGGAGCCAGTGAGTGAAACACTGAATTCGGATGTTGGACCTCAAAATATTTATCTGGAAGAGAACTTCTCCAGAGGATATAAGTTCTGCAGATTTACATCTATATCATCCTTCCACTAGCCATTCTAAGCCATGTCTTTATATATATTATACATAAAATTAGAAAGTGTAATCTGATAGAAATCCTATTCTGCCTTTCAGACGTAGCTCACTTATCACCGTGAAGCCTATTTTAGTCTTCCCAGCTAAAAATCAGTTCTAGAATTTCAGAGCTGAAAGAGACAGTAAAAGCCATCTTAACCAACCCTGATTTTTGTGGCTGATTTTCTCCTTCCAAACTTTTTTCATATTCTATGCTTGTCTTACAGTACTCACCACCTTTGTAATAATAACGTGTTTTTAAATACCATGTTATTTGATAGCATGGCTGATAATTTTTTTATTCATGTTATATTCAGGGGAAACCAAGGTTTAGATTAAGAAAGTTGCCCAAGATCCCATGACTTTGTGGTAATGGCACGGGTATTAGAATTTTGGTCTTCTCACTCCAGGTGTGATTGTTAGTCTCTTTGTTACATGATGCTGCCTATGATGTATTTGTTTACTTACTTATAACTAAATACATGACTTAAATAGTTCTCCTGTAGCTTATAATAAAGGCAGGAAAGTAAAAATTAAAGTTAGATCAAGGCAATAGAGAAATAATTCTGCTAGGGACTTGGAATCAGATTTCTCTTTGTGTTTTAGCATAAATTTAGATTTCAGACACTAAGCCAAACAAAGTAAGCAAGGAAAAAAGTGATGGGTTGTAAGGTTCTTTTTCTCTGACAATGAAGCAAATAAATGTTTCGGATGAAAACTTTTTCCCTGTTTCTAAATTTTTAAATAAACTTATTATTCCACTTTTACATAAGAGATGTTGAGAAACACAGCAGGCAGTGGCTGCATGGTACTTGCAGAAAGTCTTTGTATGGCTTTTTATATTTTAAAAGTGAATAACAACTGAAGATACATAATGATCTCTAGTTTTGTAAAGCCACCTTGCTAGAAAATGATCTTAGTCTCTTGTTCTAGTTCTTTAATCTGTTGCAAGATGAGAACTTGGAGAACCTATAGAAATGACTGTTTTAAACATCTCCCTTTTGGTGATTTGCAGGATCTAGAGAGCAGGCAACTCAGGACTGAATTTCCAAACAATTCTCTGAGTGTAGTTGTCCTTTACTGTTTGAAAAAGGATTTATTATGTCCTTCAGAAACAAGTTGCAAGTTGATAATCCATTTTGAAAATTCTGAAGCTTGACATGCGTTTTTGCTGGGGGAGGCTGTCAGTTCACGTCTAAAAGGACTTGGGTGTGGAAGAGCTCGTCAGCTGGGATGTCATTTGCTCATCCTCTTTGGATCTGCTGAAATGCTTGGACCAGAGCTTGGGGGAAGCCTCAGAGTTCTATAGCTAAGGTAATTTTAGACTGGAGTGTTAAGGGCAGGTATTACCACTGGTTACCTCAGCCACAGTGAGACCTCACTAAGCCTCCTGCAGAATGCCTAATGTTGAGATGCTATATATAGTGGACTATATATCTGCAAGTAACAGAACATAAGACCCCTCTGAACAGAAATTTATAAAAATCATTCATTTTAATGTTGAAGAATGTTTCTTAGGAACAACTGTTTTGATTTTGACATAATGTCATTCTTTCTGGCGATAATTTGCCAATAAGTTCAGCTATTTCTTAAACAGCTCCTAGTTTCTTGTGATTAGAAGTATGTTCATGTAGCATTTCTGTGGCAAAATATATATCGGGTTTCTCCAAATTAAATTAAAGCTAAAGCAGGGAGAGAGTCAAAGCAACAGCCTTATTTTACATTATTTAAAATTAGAATTTTGCTTGAGAGCATTCGTTCCCAGATTGTGGAATTTATGTTACATTCATGTGGCTTGGCTCATGGTGATTTTTTAAGTCCTAAAAATTAATTGATGATAAGTCAGTAAAAACTGTAAAAACATTAAAAATTTGCTAGAAAGTTTGGACTTGATTTCCTATTTTATTTTTAAAGAAAAGGAAAATGAGACTCATAGAATATTCAGTTGCTAGAGCGAGAATCCAGCATCCAGTAAGTACCCAGCTTCCTGGTTCCAGAGCTCTTTCCACAGTATAATGCATGTGCATTTCTTTCCAGTGCATTCCATGCGTTATCACTAGTAATGTTAGGATATGATTAGAAATTGTAGCAATCCTCTTAGCCCATGTTTTCTTTAGTTGGTGTTTTGACCATTGTAATTCCTGCTTGGCAAGGCTACTAAGATTTGGTATATAGAATGTAGGAAGCTGAGTCAGTTCTTAAGGTGAGCAGACACTGAGGGTTCTGCCTCAGGATCTTGCTGAGAACCCCAGCTGACACATATAATAAAGGATATCTATTAAGGAAGAGGGGTGTGGAAAAAACTATGGTAAACAACATACTTAACAGTGAAATGCTGAAAGTTTTATCTCTGAGATGAAGAATGGATCAAACAAAGATGCGCACTAAATACCACTTATATTCAACATCATGCTAGTTGTAGCGAATAAAGTAAGACAAGAACAACTACTGAAACTCGTGCACCTAGAGCCTGTGCTCTGCAACAAGAGAAGCCACCACGATGATAAGCCCGTGCATCGCAACAAAGAGTGACCCTGGCTCACCGCAGCTGGAGGGAGCCCGCATACAGCAACAAAGACCCAACGCAGCCATAAATAAATAAATAAATAAATAAAGACAAGAAAAAGAATTAAAAACTAAAAGGATTGGAAAGGAAGAAAAAAATATTATGCACCTCAGATTATGATAGTTTATGGCGGTCATCCAAAGCATCTACAGATAAGTTACTATATTCAATAAGCAATTTAGCAAGTTTGCAGGATAACAGTTGATACATAAAAAACAACTGCATTTCTTCGTTTATGTTGAGCCATATGAATTATACCACTTCTATAGATCAGAAAAGGCAACAGAGTCTAGCCAGACTCACACATATATGGATACTTGATTTATGAATAAAGTGTCGCTGAAGAATATTGGGGAAAGAAAATATTGGGGAACAGTCAATAACGGGTGCTAGGACAAGTGAATATCTATATGGGGGAAATAAAACTTTGACCTCACACCAATAACAAAAATAGTATAACAATTTTGGGACTCTGGAGTCTTTTGAAGGCTTATAGCTTCAAGTGGAAGTCTTGAGGTAAATTAAAGTAAAATATGGTCCATTTCAGCTCTTAGCCTAGAAGCAGTTACCCACCCTCAACCCCTGGCCCTGTGGCAAGCAGCTGTGCATGTTCATCAAACAGCTTGCACACAGCTTGCAGAAGCCTGTGGGCAAAAAAGGATTCTGTCCTCCAAATATTGGGGATCCATGCCCTGATTGCTGCTTTTGATTGCAGAGGTTTAGACAGAGAGGCAGGCGGCCACTGTTGTTGCAACTCCCCCATTGTTAAAAGTTCCTCACCCTGAAGTGAACCAGAAGATTTAAAGGGCTGACAGCCTTCAAAAGCCACTGCATATATGGGGGAAATTAGAAAATCACTTTGAATGTTCAGGGAAAGGCCCAGGTTCATAAAACACCTGAGAAGGCCTTAAGTTTACACCTCAGGCTTATCTTTGGCACAGACATAGCCTACATCATAAAACCAAAAACAATAAACAGAAGCAAACAGATAGCAAACTCTGGAAAAGGAGGAGAATCTGACACCCAGAGTTACTACATTATTAAATTCAAATATCCAGTTTTAAACAAAAAATCACAGTGTACAAAAAGAAACAAAGTATGGCTCATTCAAATGAAAAAATTAATCAACAGAAACTATCTGAAAAAGACCTGATGGCAGATCTACTATACAAATTTGAAGTAGATCTACTTTAAAACAGTCATCTTAAGGATGCTCAAAGAACTAAAGGAAGATGTGAAGAACATCAAGAAAACAACGTATGAATAAAATGGAAATATCAATAATAAGATAGAAAACCTAAAAAGAAAACCAAAAGAGGGTGACATCATCAAGATGGCAGAGTAGGCAGCCCTAGCTCTCATTCTTATACAGAAACACTGACATAAAAGTAAATATTGGTACCAAAATACTTTGAAGAGAAATTCAGAATCCATCAAAGAAGCAGAAGTACCCCTAGAAAGGCACAAACTGAGAGCAGTCAGATTTTGCTGATAAGAAGAGTACTGACTTTTCTTTAATCTTTCATCTTTTCCTCAGAATCGAGAATTTCCACTGTCTTATCTTCAAGTTTGATGATTCTTTCTTTTGCCTGCTCAAATCTGCCTTTGAATCGTTCTAGTGAATTTTTCATTTCAGTTTTTGTACAATATTTCAGTTTTGCAAGATGAGTAACTTCTAGAGATTTAGTGTACAACATGACTGTAGTTATAATACTGTATTGTATACTTGAAATTTGCTAAGATAGTACTTAATTGCTCTCACCAAAAAAAAAGAGTATAGGGCTTCCCTGGTGGCGCAGTGGTTGAGAATCTGCCTGCCAGTGCAGGGGACACAGGTTCGAGCCCTGGTCTGGGAAGATCCCACATGCCGTGGAGCAACTGGGTCCGTGAGCCACAACTACTGAGCGTGCGCGTCTGGAGCCTGTGCTCCGCAACAAGAGAGGCCGCGATAGTGAGAGGCCCGCGCACCGCGATGAAGAGTGGCCCCCGCTTGCCACAACTGGAGAAAGCCCTAGCACAGAAACGAAGACCCAACACAGCCAAAAATATAAATAAATTAATTAATTAATTAATTAATTAAAAAAAAAGTATATGAGGTGATCATTTCACAATGTATATGTATATCAAAACATCACATTGTACACCTTAAATATAAACAATTTTTATTTTCCAACTATACCTCAGTGAAGCTGGGGAAAAAAGAAATTAAAAAGAAAATTGAGCTGAAAATACAATAACTGAAGTGAAAACTTCTCGATGCTGAGGAACAGAAAGATTAAAGAAAAGTCAGTAGAGCCTAAGACCATCAAGTGAACCAACGTATGCGTTGTGGGAGTCCTGAAGGGTAAAAAGAGAAAGAGACAGAGAGAATACTTGAAGAAATAAGGGCTGAAAATGTCACAGATTAATGAAAGACATGAATATAATCATCCAAGAAGCTCAATGAACTCCAAGTAAGATGAACTCAGAGACTCATACTGGGACATGTTAAATCAGACCTTAAAAAAGGCACAGAAAATCTTGAAAGCAACAAGAGCAACGGGACTTATCACATAAAAAGGATCCTTGATAAGTTATTAAGAGATTTCTCATCACAAACTTTGGAGACCAGAAAGCAGTGGACCCATATATTCAAAGTATTAGAAGGAAAAAACTATCAACCAAGAATCCTATAACTGGCGAAACTGTTCTTCAAAAGTGAGGGAGAAATTAAGACATTCCCACATAAACAAAAGCTGAGGAAGCTCATTACCATTAGACCTGCCTTGCAAGAAATGCTGAAGGGAGTCCTGCAGGTAAAAATGAGAGAACACTAGACAACAATGTAAAGCCATATGAAGAAATAAAGATCACAGTAAAAGTAAATACATGGGCAGTTTAAAAGTTGGTATTATTGTAACAATGGTTGGAAACTCCACTTTTTGTTTTCTACAAGATTTGAGACTAATACATTAAAAAAAAAATAGTCTAAAAGCAAGGATTATTGTCACTTTGGTTTGTAACTCTACATTTTGTTTTCTATATAATTTAAAGACTAATGTACTTAAAAGAACTATTATTTTGTTTTTGGATACAAAAAGAAGAAGTTCTGTGACATTAACAACCAAAAGAAGTAGGGATGGAGCTGTAAAGAAGTACACATTGAGTGTGATCGAGTTAAATCTGATAAAAATTCAAATTAGAGTGTTATAACTTTAGGATGTTAGATTAATCCCCATGGTAACCACAAAGAAAATAATATAGGAAATACACAAAATGAATTTAAACATTTCACTACCAAAAAATCAACTAAACCAAAAGATGACAGGACTACAGGAAATGAGGGATGAAAACAGTATAAGTCATATAGAAAACAAATAGCAAAATGACAGAATTAAGTATACTGTTGAAGCTGAGCTGGTAGGAATTCAAACAAGTTTGTTGTAGATTTAAGATATAAATTATAATCTCCAGGGTAACCACTAAGAAAATAATGTAAAATATACATAAAAGGAAATGAGTGGCCAACTTCAGCTTGTGTAAGCTAAAAGAAGTCAGTTTTAGGCATATACAGTCTTATCAAGGGTATGTCGGGAATTCCCTGGTGGTTCAGTGGTTAGGGCTCCACACTTTCACTCCTGAGGGCATGGGTTCAATCCCTGGTTGGGGAACTAAGATCCCGCAAGCCACAAAGCCAAAAAAAAAAAAGGATATGTCGTAATAAGTGTGTAATAATTACAGATAAGAGCACAAGATTTGAATTCTGACACATACTGTTTGATCCTGGACTGGTAAATATAATTTGAGTGTCTCCAGTGTATTAAGAACTGCAAGGACCACTAGAGATAGAGACAGTTGTGGCAGTTATGCACTTTGAATTATAATGTAAGGAGATGTTATTACAAATGAAAATTAAATTATTGATATGTCTGTATAAACTTCAGGTTACAGTAGGGTTTTCAGTCTTGGCAATATTTGTATTTTGGACCAGGTAACTCCTTGCTGGGAGATGAGGAAACAAGACCGTTTTATGTGTTGAAGGGTGTTCAGCAGCATCCCTGGCCTCTACCCTCTAGATGCCAGTAGCCCTTTCAGTTGCAACCATCAAAAATGTCTCTAGACATTGCCAAATGCCCCAGAGGACAAAATTGCCCCCAATTGGAACCAGTAGGTTATAGGGATAAACTTATATATTATTTTTGTGATAAGAGAATTTAATACTGTTTGAGAATATACCACAGACTTATTTTTGCAGAGTCTTTTCCATTTGAGTGGAAGAATAGTTCATTTTCCTCCTTTATATCCCTTTGAGGTGCTCTCTGAGAGAGACTGTGCTCAGACTGGTCTGGAATGTGGAGCCTAGCGGTGAGCTAGGCTGAGACTGGAGGCCTTAAATGCAACAGAAGAATGGAGTCTGAATTGTGGGTGGGAATTGTGCTTATCTTTGTAGATGCACAGTGAAAAGATCATTTGCAATATGTCAAGCGTTACCAACTTTAAGTATCTGTGATTCAGTGAAGTTTACTTTGAAATATTGTAGGTATGTCTTATATTTGATAGAAGATACAGAAATACATGGCACAGGCATTTTCTAGGGCCCTGAGTACTCCTGACAGACCCTTTATCTCTGAGCATAAAGTTCAAAGGTTTCCACTAATCAGATGGTGCAATAGGAAATCTCAGTCTCTTCTAGGGATTGCTTCATAGCTTGGTGAGCTGACCATCTTTTTTCATATGATTACTGGCCATTTATTTTTCTTTAAGTGATTTGCCTCCTGTTCTTTGCTTATATTTCAATCACAGTATTCTTTTCCCCAGTTTCTTTATTTTTTTCTTTTTGCTGTTCAGTTATAAAAATACTTGCATAAATAGCAAATCTTTTCATTGTTACTAATGTAACCCTTTTTTTTGCTTGATTTTTCTCTTCTTTTCTGGGGGGTGGGGTGGGAGGAGGCGTTTACCTCGTTTATTTTTGCTCATTCTTTGGCTTTCAACATTTTTGCATCATTTTGTGTTAGGTATTTACAGTCTATAGTTGGGCTTTGTTTTTTCGACATGATCCTTTTGTCTTTCTTAATAGACGAGTTTATCTCATTTAATCATACTATATATGTGTTTAATCTATTCCATCTAATTTTTATGCTTTCCTTTTTGTTTTCCCTCAATTTCGGGGCTTAAGTTTCAGATACATATTTAAGATATGTTTAAACCTTCATTTCTCAAATTACTTCAGAAAAAAAATAGTGTCTATTGTGATCTTTCCTTTTCTCTCAATATTTAGGGTTGTGCTGAGATTTTTATTCTTATTATAGTTAAATGACTTTTCTATTTTGTGGCTTATACTTCAAAAACAACATTTACTTTCTGCTTTTCTAACCTTATTTCCACAGTTCCTTTACTGTATCTGCTTATCTTTCACAAGACAGCTTCCTCATTTGCAATTCTTCGTGAGTAATCATCTTGGCCAGATTGTCTTCATGAAGATATTTTTTTCCCCTCCAGAAAGTGTACATGGGTGCTACACTTCCTGAGTCTCCTTTCTGTCAGCTCCAGATGGGGACCACAGTTTGGCATGTCCTAGAATTCTTAGGTTGTACTTTTTACTGAAGTAAAAGTGACACACAGTAAACTGTGCATGTTTAAAGTGTACGATTTGAAAAGTTCGACATATTATACACCCGTGAAAGCATTACTGCAATCAAGATAATAAATATATGTATCCATGGCCCCCAGAAGTTTACTTGTGACCCTTGGTAATCCCTCTACCCTCACTCTCCATCTCTAGGCAACCACTGATTTGCTTTCTGACACCATCAGTTTATACTTTAAATCATTTTATATAAATGGAATCATATAGAATGTACTTTTTGGGAATTTGACTCAGCATGATTATTTTAAGAGTTATCAATGTTGTTGCATGTATCAGTAGTTTATTCCTTTTTCCCCATTCGAATGTTATTTCCTGTTCTTTTAAAAATATTTTTTCTAAAATAATAAAGAAATATTTAATAGAGAAAAAGAAAGGTTCCTAGTCTTTGAGTTTACTCTTTTTTTATTGCTGAGTAGTATTCTACTGTTCTATCCCATACCACCATTCATGTGTCACTTCATCTGTTGATGGAAATTTGGGTTGTTCCAGTACTGACCTATTACAAATAAAGCTGCCATAAACATTCATGTATAAGTCTTAGTATGGACTTATGCTTTTGTTTCCCTTGGGCAAATATCTCAGAGTGGTCATATGGTGGGTGTTTTAAGTTTAACTTGTAAGAAATTGCCAAACTTCTTCTAAAATGGTGATTCTGTTTTACATTCCCGCCAGCAGTGTATGAAAGTTCCAGTTACTACACATCCTTGCCAACCCTTAGTATGGTCAGTCTTTTCCATTTTGGACGTGATTGTAGGTTGTAGTGTATCGTTGAAGTTTAAATTTGCTTTCCCTTGATAACTGGTGCTGAGCATCTTCTCATGTGCTTAACTGACATTTGTAGAATTGCTCATTTTTAAAAATTGGGTGGTTTTCTTATTATTCAGGTTCATAAGTTCTTCACATGTTCAAGATACAAGTCCTTCATCAAATAGGTGATTTGCAAATATTTTCTCTCAGTATGTGGTTTGCCTTTTCATTTTCATAGCAATGTCTTTTGGTGAGCGTATTTTTAAAAATTTGATGAAGTCCAATCCATCAGTTTTTTCTTTTATGACTAGTGTTTTTTTTGTTCTGTTCATGAAATCTTTGTCTGTTTGAAAGTTGCAAATATAATCTATTTCTTTTTGTCGAAGCTTTATAATTTTAGTTTTTATGCTTAGAACTATGATTTATCTAAAATTAATTTGAGTGCATGGTGTGATATAAGGGTAAGGGTTCATTTTCCCCCAAGCTTTGTCCAGTTGTTCCAGCACCATTTGTTGAAAAGATACATGTTTCTCTACTGAATTACAATGATGCCTTTGTTGAAAATCAAGTTGACTATAAACGTGTGAGTTTGTTTCTGAGTTTTCTCCAGTTCTATTGATCTGTTTTGTCTGTCTTTATACTGGTGCCACACTGTCTTCATTGCTATAGCTTTTTTTTCTATTGTAGTAAAATATGCATAACATAAAATTACAATTTTAACCATTTTTAAGTGTACATTTCAGTGGCATTAAGTACATTCGCATTTGTTTCTGCATCACCACCATCTGGCTCCAGACCTTTTATTTTCATCCCAAACTGAAACTGTGTGCCCATTAAACAATTCCCCATTCCCCCTACTGCAGCCCCTGGCAACCAGCATTCTACTGTCTGTCTCTATGAATTTGTCAACTCTAAGTACCTCATGTAAATGGAATCATATAGTTTTTGTCCTTTTGTGACTGGCTTGTTTCATTTAGTCTAAGTGTAGACTTAGTTTTCAAGGTTCATCCATGTTGTAGCATATGTCAGAATTTCCTTCCTTTTCAAGGCTGAATTATATTCTTTTGTATGTATACACCACATTTTGTTTCTTCATTTATTCATCATTAGATGCTTGCGTAGCTTCCATGCTTTGCAATTGTGAATAATGCTGCTGTGAACATGGATATCTAAATAACTGTTGAGTCCCTGCTCTCTGCATTCAGTTCTTTGGGGTATAAACCTAGAAGTGTGATTGCTGGATCTTCTAATCCATATCCTACACTACAGCCAAAGTAATGTCTCTAACACTTAAATCTTCTAGACCATGTCTGTGTCTGTTTCTCTCCTGCAACTTCAGTCCCCTTGTACTGCATTTAGAGTACAACACAAGCCAGACTTCTTAGCATGGCTTCTTACCAGGGCACAACGTAACAGGGCGCTGCCTCACCTCCAACCTCACTTCTGCTTCTCTCCCGCTTCTCTCTAAACTCCAGCCAAATAGACCTGCCGTCTGTTTCTTGAGCATCCAGGCTCTTTCCTGTGCTAGGACCTTTGCACGTGCTGTTTTCTCCACCACCACACAATCCCATCTCCAAACACAGCTCTTCTTTATCCTTTAAGTTTCAGTATACATGTTATCTCTTCAGACAGGGCTTCCCTCATGACATATTTAAGCATGTCACCTATTTATTCTCTTTCATAGCTTCTTTCCAATTTTTCCAAAGTCCTTTATTCAATGTATAAACACATATTTATTTAGTTTTAAAATAACTGACTCCCCCTACCCCTACCCCGCCCCATACCTCAAGCTCCATGGTGGCAGGAACCATAGTAGACCAGCACCTGCACACAGTTGGGAAGGAGTGAACAGTGAGAGATACGTGTAGCCTCACAAAGTAATTGGAAAGAGGACTTTTCTCATAGGATGTATTGGTTTGGCAAGCTTCTAAAAATCAGTTCTGTTACTTTGCATTACTTCCATGTATGTTTAAAATTTAATCCAAATTATTCTCTCATTTGAATTATATGGTGTGACAAATCATTTCATATGATTTAGGGATCAGGTTTAACCTGAAAGTAAGTATAAGGTCAAAGTTGAAACTGTAATAAAATATGTTGGATATTCTGTATGTCTGTAGTATAAAGATTTGGTTTCCATGTTTTCACCATTGTTTTCTTCCTTCACAGACTGAGACAACACTTGGACTCAGTTCATACCAACAGAAAAGGTAAGGCAGTAATAGGTATATATATATATTTTAATATATAAAATTTTATGTATTTAGTATGATACTGACATACTTTCAGGTCTTTCTCGGGGATTCCTGCTCTCCATTTTCCCCATACTTTTTTTGGTGAGGAGGGAAAACAAATAGTAAATCACATTATATCATGTATTTCAAGTATTGTATATGGAAGACCAAGTTTAAATCTGAATTTGCATGTCGTGCACTGTGTAGCATTCCTTCCGCATCACATGCAATGGGGTTTACTTGTAGCTGAAACTCCCCTTGCTTTGGAAGAGTTTCGGCTTTATAGCTCCCAGTGACCTCTCCTGTGGTCCTCCCCGCTTTTTATGGGCTGAGCAGTGCTGCCCTCAGTTGTCATCAAGGGTCTACCTGCAGGCCCCTGGCAGAGGAAGTTACCGTATAAGGAGAGATGATTCTAATTACAGGAGACCCTAACTGGTTGTCTTGTTGACCCCCCTTGTTTGACACATGAGGACTCTGAGATTCTTAGAACCAAGGGATGTGCTAACAAGGTTAGACTGGCAGGGTTTCAGGTAGAATTCATTATCTTCTGATCACCAGCCCCGTGTTGCATTCCCTTTGATATTCTTATATCAAATACGGAATCCTTCAGTGTTCGCTGTATTTTCTCTCTTTAGCCAGAAGAGCAATATAGAGTTAGTTAAGAATGAGGGGAAATGCTGTGAAAGAGGCATAGGGGAGCCATTGGAGGCGCATGAAGGAAAGTAGTGGTGATGGAGCTTCCATGGTGGGGAAGAGAGGTGAGAGTCTGCACAGTCTGCTCTGTGCTGGGGCTGTGGATACACTCCCTGCCTTGAGACGTCTTGAAGGACAGTAGAGACACAGCTTCTGACGAGGTTATAAAGCATATGTGTTGATGAAATGACAAAGGCAATCTGCTCTCTGAAAGAAGGCAGCTCACTTGAAGAGTATATTATAATCCAATGATAGAAGCCTCAGGGCTTAGTTGTAGGGGATCAGGTACCTGAGACACATGGGTGTGCCTCACATGGTGTCTCACTTTCATCATCAAAACAGTCCACAAGGCCTAAGGCACGGCTGAGGTGAAGTTAGCCTCTGACTGCAGCTCCTGGTCTCCACTACTGGCTGCCTCTGCCAGCCTCTCCTCGGGGGTACCCCCGTTTCTGCTGAGCATTAGAGATTGCTGAGATGGACACTTTGTGGCTTTTAAGCTCCTGTGGTCATTTCTGCACCGATTTCTGATTTCTTGTGCTCCCCAGTTGTATAGTCCATTTGCTGCCCTGTGACCTTTCTAGTAAGCCGAGACATTCAGCCCCATCCTTTCTTGTGTTGCCTAGACATGATCTCCTGAGTGAAAACTCTCATTCTGTAAGTGAAACGTAACCTGCTCCAGGGAAATTTATATCATGAAAAGCTTAGTTACAAAATGATTCTGTAGCTAATGGTGGCGAAGCTAGTCTCTGGCGACCATTCAGTCCCTCTCCACCACAACTGTTACTATCTGCTTCAGCCCCAAGGGCTTCCAGACATTCTGCAAAGAGAAGAGTTGCTGCTTTCACGAGCTCAGGATCATGGGAAGTAAAACTATGAAAGAATTTTCCAAGATACTCTTTTTTATATTTCTCTCCTACCTTCTGGTTCACCCTTTCTAATTTGTTTTAATACAGTTATCAATTACATGATAATATTTTGTTTAAAAAGATGCCAGCTACATAATATAATGGTGGATAATGTGCACGTAGTGTTCCATTAGTGTTTATTTTAGTTGAACACCAAAATGTTATAATGAGTACCAGTAATGATTTAATATTTTGGGACCTGAGGCCACCTTTTATAAATGTCTTTTCCTAGGGTTGTGGAGCCCTTTGGTGGGAGATTAGGAATTAAAGAGACCTGAGTTCTGTGTTCACCAGATGTGTAGCCTGGAGAAAAACTATTTAACTGCTCTGAGCATGACTTTCATTTGCATGCTGGGGAAGATCATTTCTCGGCCTGATGTATCTTATATGTGATATAAGGTTATGCATTATATAAGGTTGCTGTAAGGACCAAATGAGAGACTTTTTTGGGTAACAGTAGTTTGCAAACATTAAAATGTTGTATAAGTTGTGGGTGTTTGTTAATTTATTTGTTCAGTCATTCAGCAAATATTTACTGGAATCTTTACATACACCAGGCATTGTTCTAAGAATTAGTGATTCAGTCATTGTGTTTGTTATCTATTGCTGTGTAATAAATTACCTCCAAACCTAGAAGCTTAAAACAGCAGACATTTATTATTTTTCTGTTTCTGTGAGTGAGAAATTTGGGAACAACTCTGCTAAGTAGTTGTGGCTCAGGGTCTCTCGTGAGGTTTTAGCCAAGACATCAGCCGAAGCTGCAGTCATCTGAAGGCCTGGGCCCGGTGGGTCCTCTCCAAGATGGCTCACTCGCATACCATTAGCAGAAGGCCTCAGTTCCTTACTGGCTGTTGGCAGGAGACCTTAGTTCTTTGCCATGTGGAACTCTCCATAGGGCTGCTTGAATGTTCCCGTGTCACAGCAGCTGGAGACCCTAGAGCGGGAGATCCAAGAGAGAGCACAAGGAGGAAGCCACAGTGTCTTTTGTAATTGAGTCACACAGTCACTTCCATCATATTTTATTCATAGGAAGTTACCCCCAAGGAGAGCAGAATTAAGCCCCCACCTCTTGAAGAGAGGCAGATCAGAGAATTTGTAAACATATTTTAAAACTACCACAGTGCTGGCTGGGCCAGATAGTCAAGACTCCTGCCCTGGTAAAACCTGTGTGCTAATGGGGAAAACAGACAATAAGCCACCAAATAAATGAACAAAATATCAGCTAGAGAAAGGTCTGGGATAGACAAGACTCCATTGCTTCTTTAGATTTGACCATAACAAAGGCCTCTCTGAAATGATGATTCAGCTTACCTGGTGAAAGTCTTCGGGCAGAGCATTTCAGACAGAGGAACAGCTAGTGCAAAGGTTTGATATTGGGAGCAGTGTTGTTGTTATTATATTATGTTGTTATAAGATCTGGAAATGTTGGCGTATACAGTTAGGTAAGAAGGATACATGTGTGTATCTATGTGTGTATGTGTATACACAGTGTCCACAAGAAAAACCAGAGTCTTCTGATCTTTAAGTTTCCTGGTATCTCTAGGATATAAGCCAAAAATACTGGGCTACAGAGTACTTTTCAAATTAAGGTGGTTGAGGTTCTTTAATTGACTGTATAGTTTGCTTTTTATTAAGTACAACCATTTTGGTTGCCTACAGTTAACCATAAGCATCTAGAAGATTATAGTTAGAGCCAGAACTTGCTAATACCTTAATGGCAGATAAAGTCTGCTCACAATTACAGTTTGTCTAATATCTGTTATAAATTTTGTGAAAAAGTTAAAGGGAATGTTCTTAAGTTGTTTTTTAAGATTCCATTTGGGTTTATACTTAGATTTATTTTCTAGCTCTGGAGCTTTTAGCTGCACATGAAGTGACATATATGCAAGAAACAGTACTACTTTGCATAAATCTTGAAGACTGTAGTAATTTTGATGGTAGACTTAAACCCAACCATATCAAATATTATAATAACTGAATGGTTTCCACACCAGTTGTCAGACTATATTAAGGAAATATCTAAGCATATATTGTCTACAAGAAATGTACTATATTTTTCAATTTATATTTAATTTTTTTATCATTTGTTTTGAAATAACTTTAGAGGATAGATGCAAAAAGAGTACAAAGAATTCCCATATATATCCCATGTATATCTTGACCTAGATTGATTCCCCATTTAACATTTTACCACATCTGCTTGATCATTCATAATCTCCCTCTACACCTCTTCTTTCGTTCTTCTCTCTCTTCCCTATCTTTCTATATATAGGTATATATGTATGTGTAATTATTTTTCTGGATTTTTTGAGAATCAGTTGTAGACATGATGCTCTTTTATTTTACCCCTAAAAACTTCAGTGTATAATTCTTATAAATATAGACATTATTTTACAAGCCACAGTAAAATCAGGAAATTAATACCTACATATACTACTTAATCTACAGACCTTATTTTAATTTTGTCAATTGGTCCATTAATGACTTTCACTTTAACAAGTAAAGAAATTCTTGGTCCAAGATTTTACTTCTCACCCTCACATTTTATGTATTTTTTTATTATTTTTTAAATTTTATTTTATTTTTTGGCTGCGCCATGGAGCATGCGGGATCTTAGTTCCCCGACCAGGGATCAAACCCATGCTTCCTGCATTGGGAGCACAGAGTCTTAACCACTGAACTGCCAGGGAAGTCCTTCCCCTCACATTTTAATTCATTGTGTTAAAATTTACACATTTTTTTATTGTCCATTCAATAGCAAATTATTGTAATTTATTTTTAATATGTTTTTTAACTTTTAAACTAGAGTGGTAAGTGAATTGTGTACCATCATCACAGTATTAGAGAATCTGAGTTTGACTGTATATTTACTATTACCAGTGAGTTTTACACATACATTCATATGTTTTTTTGATGTCAATTAGCATCCTTTTATTTCTGCTTAAAGAACACCCTTTAGTATTTCTTGTAAGTCGGAAGTGGCTATGATGAACCCTCTCAACTTTTGTTTGTTCAGTGAAGTCTTTATCTCTCCTTGATTTCTGAATGACAGCTTTGCTGGGCATAGTATTGTTGTTTGACAATTATTTTCTTTCAATAGTTTGAATGTCATCCCACTCTCTCTTTGCCTACAAAATTTCTGTTGAGCAATCCACCTGTACAGTACCTCCTCCTTATCTGCGGGGCATACATTCCAAACACTACACTATTACTGCAGATAGTACCAAACACTATATATACTCTGTTTTTTCCTGTACTGACAGTGGGTCACATATACAGCAAGGGTACAGTGGACAAAGGGATGATTCATGTCTCGGGCAGGGCAGAGCAGGACAGCATGAAGTTTCATCATGCTACTCAGAAGGGTGTGCAGTTTAAAACTTATCTATTTTTCATTTCAGGAATTTTTCATTTAATATTTTCAGACCATGGTTGACCGCATGTAACTGAAACTACAGAAAGTGAAACCACAGATGAGGGGGGACTAATGTAGTCTTATGGGGTGGGGAGTGGGGTGTTCCTTGTATGTGATGTGTCACTTTTGCTGCTTTCAGAATTCTCTCTTTGTCTTTGACTTTTGAGTTTAATCATAATGTGTCTCATTGTAGACCTTTTCAAGTTCAACCTGTGTGGGGTTCTTTGGACCTCATAACTTTAGATGTCCACTTATCTCCCCACAACACTGGGGGAGCTAGATGTCCACCGTGGGCTCTCTTTCCCATCTGAGAAACTGTGGGCGCTAGGGGGCCCTCTCAGTGCAGCGCTGCACCAGCCTGGTGGAGAGGCGATATGACCAGAGTATAGCCATTTCTCTTACCTTTCTAATACAGTTTGGTGTTTTTTTTCTTCTTTTTTCCTGCTCTCTGTGGTCCAAGGATGTTCTTGAGCCTCACCCCTGTGTTTTGGGATTTTCACAATGGTATCTCATCTATGGGTAGTTGTTGGTTGGTCTTCTTGTGAGGGGGACTGAAGTCAAGAATGACCTATGTCACCATCTTGATGATGTCACTCCCCAAAAGACATCATTGATAATAGGAAAAGGAGGGACAGGGAGAAAATGTTCACAGTACAGAACATTTGACAAAGGACATGTATCTAGAATATATAAAGAACTCTTACAACTCAAAATTAAGACAGACATGGCAGTTAAAATACTTTGAACAGACACTTTGCAAAAGAAGATATCTGATTGAACAATAAACAGATGAAAAGTTGTTCAACATCATTAGTCCTTAGGGAAATGAAAATGTAAGCTAAAATGTATTTATTGAAAAATATTGATATAGGAGTAATCTGTATCTTTTCTCTTAAGTCACTATATAGCTGTCTCTAATAAAAGTCATATTGGGGACCATTTTAAACTGTTGGTGACTTTTTAAAAAGTTTTACTTGTTAAAGTGCTTTTATTCCCCTCTTATTTCTGCTTGCAACGCTTACTGTGGATCAAGCTACAAAAGGGTAGTTCCCAAATGTGAGAGTGTACATAAAAGTGCCAGTTTCTGGGCTCCATACTAGATGCAAGGAATCAGATTCGAGAGGCGTGGGGCCCTGGAATCTGCATTTCTACAAGCATCCTAGGTGATGAAGATGTAGGTAGACCACAAATCATTTGTTACGAAATATTGGCCCGAAGAGAACCTTTTGTTTAGGTAGTAATTGCCCCTAGGAAAATATTTTAAATTTCACAGTTTAAACAAATTCCCAAAGCTCCAAGAATGTCTTGTATGCTTCATTTGGGAAGGTCTTGTGTGCTTAATTTCGACCTAACAGTTCACCGAGCAACACAGATTTCATGTATCTCTCCAGTTGTTCCCTCGCTTGAAGTCAGAATAGTCCTTATTCATCTCCTTCTCCCCAAATAAACAGTTAATGTTTTAGTGAAAATAAAATATTGTATTGAAAGTTTCAGAAAAAATACAATCACTGCCGAAAGCATAAAATCATGTATTACTTTTATAATGTCTAAGATTCTGTTTCTTTGAAATTGACAAAGGGCACCATTTTTCATATTGCTTCTTCCCTAGTTTATTTTTCAACATTATGGATTTGTAGACATTTGCTTTCTGTTAATAAAGCACTAAACAGTATCATGGCCATTCTAAATAAACAGTAGCAGCCATTTCAATCAGCTGTAGGTATGTGATAGATATGTTATTGAATTTTTGGTTTTGTTAAAATAAGATTATACCTGTGACAATTTGTGTTGTACCCACTCAAATATTAAATTGGTCCTTAGATATAGATCTGCTGTTGTTTTGAAAATATGCATTTATTTATGCGGGAATTATCTGTTATGTATTGTCCCCTCTATCTCATATTCTGTGAGCATCCTGTAAATGTCACGATAACAATTGCTGGACACCACTTCTTTGGAACATTTTACGGAAGGTCTTAGCCCACATAAGGCATGAAAAAGGAAAACGAGGTCTAAGGATTTAAAAGGAAGAAACAGAATTGTTGTTACTTGCAGGTGATCTGTCTACAGAGACAATCCAAGATAGTGATCATTTTAGCAACACATATAATGGCAGGGGAAAATCTAAGCGAATCTATAGACAGACTGTTAGAATTAACTCACCAAAATGCCTGGGTTTAAGATCAGTACCCCCAAATCAGTAACTTTTTAATATAAAGCAATCACCATGTATATCTATCTGCCTACTTGACATCTCCATCTAGATAAGACATCTCAAGTTTAAATGTCTAAAACAATACTCTTGAATCCCTACCCAACTACCCTTCCCCACTTCCAACCCACTCTTCCATGTCATGACTACGTATCTAGTTTCTCAGGCCAAAATCTTAGAGTTAAGTCATCTTGATGCCTCTCTTCTTTCTCTTACACTCCATCAGCATGATGTCTCTAGCTTCCAAAAATATTCAGAAAAGAGCCACTTCTCACCACCGTCCCTTGCAGTCATCCTGGGCCACAGTGGCTGTCCCCTCCTCTCTGGACAACTGCAGGGCTTTCCTGATTTACTCTTGGGCTCATGCAGTCTCTTCTTCATACAGCAGCCAGATTTGACCTTTTAATGTGTTAGATCATGTTACTTCGTTGCTCAAAACACTGTAGAGGCTTATTGTTACCCTTAGAATAAAATCCAGACTTATGCAAGGAGACCTGGCCTCTGTACCGCTCTGATCTCAGCTCCGGTCTCCTCCCCCTCCTTCCTGCACTCTGGCCACTTCAGCCTCCTGGTTCCTCATCATGCCAAGGACATTCCTGCTTTCTTCCTCCAGATCGCTACCAGTCAGGTCTCAGCCCCAGTGTCCCTCCTCAGACCTTCTCTGTTCCTGCTGTGTTTGATTTGTCTTTATATGTTGGACGTCATCACGTGATGTGTTCTACTTTTGTTTTCCCCATTGGCACGTTAGTGCCGTGAGAACAGGCTCTTTGTTCTCGTGGCCCCAGCCACTAGACAGCCCCTGACGTTCAGTATATTTGCGTTGAGTGAATGGGGTGTGCACTGCACTTTTTCCCTTGCCTGGCCACTTTAAACATTTCCACTTGAAATTTGGGGGTTAGACTCTCAGTTCTGTGAGAGGAAAAAAAACTGTATCTTAATCTCCTTTGTATCTCTAGCATCTAACACAGTCATTGTTTATATATATGTGAATTACTGACTTAGACACATTTACTTTATGCATTACACTTTTTTTTTTCTTGATTGGATGGAGATTTTATGTAAGTTTGAGTTTCACACTGTTAAAATTGATGAACTGATCAGTATCTATTGTTTTAAAGGAACTGAAGAGTATCCTCGTTATAGTATGTCTAAGAAGGGCAGAAATCAAGAGGGAGTAGATTCTGTACCTCTGGCTACATGTGGCAACTGTCTTGTGAGGAATTGTGCTTTCATTGTCCCAGTGTCTTTAGTTTTGTGCTTTAGTAAAGTATAATCTTACATTTGGTCTTTTCCTTCTCGTGTTTGTCATCTTTAATGTTCAACATATGTAGAAGGATTGTCAAGCAGCACAGAGTAATACTCTTAATTGGTAAGGCTAAAAACACTTTTAAACCTTATTTTTTTAAGCTCAATTATTCCACTGCTCAGACTATTTAATCTTTATTGAATTGACTTAAATCTAGATCTTCTACATTTTCTGTATGTCCTTGTCTATTTCTGTTGTATTTCCTGTATTTCCTGAATGAAATTACTATATCATGGGAAGCTTGTGCTCTTTTGAATTGCAGAGGTGATGGAAATAAAATAGTCTCACAAAATGGGTTTTGCTCTTACATCATTTCTTAAAATACAACAGAAAGATAATCTACTGTTTAGAAACTTTAGTGTCTGAATGACTTTCTCCCTCTCTCAGTATGTAAACAGATGACTTTAGGTATGTGGACCTCCTCTCCAAGGTTATTTATACTTTGCATCAATGTTAGGTCGTGGTGATGTCTAGGAGGTTTGCTTATTCAGGAATCTGTTTTAGTGAGAGGTTTTAGTATCAAGGGGAATAGTTAGAAATGATACTCAAATATTTCGGCCAAGACATCATAGAACAGTATGTTCCAAACTCTCAGATTAAATAGATATTTCAGTTCTTAGAAATTTCTATCCCCAAATTGACTTTTGTTTAGTTCTTTGACACTCTAGTTACAATGGGATCATGAGTTTTTGTCTTTATAGATTGCCTTCCAAGAACAAGTAATTATTTATTGTTCACTGTACATGTATTAAAAATCCAAATGAGACAGTTCCCTGGCAGTCCAGTGGTTAGGGCTTGGTGCTTTCACTGCAGTGCCCCAGGTTAAATCCCTGGTTGAGGAAATGAGATCCCTTAAGCCGCGTGGTGTGGCAAAAAAAAAAAATCCAAATGAACATATTAAGGTATATTGTTATCAATTATATCAACCAAATAAATTTCAACAGTCTATTTGAGCAGTTTCTGTTTTTGCATACCTTTGAATAGGAAAAACACTCCTTTTTTTTCCCCATTTTTTAAAACAAACGTTTATTGATTTCCTCTAATTAAAAAGTAACGCATATCTCTAATATAAGATTGCACTTTTCTTAAAGAAACTTTATCATGACAAAACTCAAGTGTCTGACTTTGGTTTGGGGAAACACATATGTTGAAGAATTGCTTCTTAGGCTGTTTTCTTTTTACTTACAGTATATCTCTGTACCGGGGTAATTGCAGACCTATACGATTTGAGCCACCAATGCTGGATTTCCATGAACAGTAAGTTTAAAATTTTCAGACCATAGCAATAGTATATATATTTTATGCATGCATTTGTCTTGCCTTTTGCCTGTGTTATCTTGTATGAGAAAGTTACATGTTTTAGTCATCAGGAAAGTAAATGATGTTGAATACAGTTTGAAAATGGGAAGTAAGTATCTATTATGAATCTAACATATAATATTAAATTTTGAAGTTTGAAAAATATCCACATTTTGGAGTCTCTGGTTCAGAGGATCTTATCTTCAGAAGCAGCATTAAACTTAGGGTTACCTTTCTGATTAGCACTTCATTTCCATTTTTATTATTTAACATTTTTCCTTGTAGATGTAGAAGAATTTATTAATTTGTTTGATGTATATGCTTTTAAAGTACAAACTTTTATACATCATCAAATAAATAATATTATCACCAACCCAGGAGGCCAAACAAAAGCAGATCCTACAGGAAGACAAGGTCCAACCACAGAGTACTTCCTCAAACCATAGTTCTGCATACCTTCTGCCTCTGGGTCTCAGGTTTTGTACATCTCAGATACACTGAGGGGAAGACAAGTCTTCACCCGTATTTGGTTCCAACCCAATTTAGCAGGTAGGTAAAGAGAACATCTTAAATGATATAACTACTAGAGTAATGCCACTCTGGTAAGTTAGCAGAAGAAAAGAAGTTTTTAAAAATTTTTTTTTGTTTGTCCTTTTTTTTTATATAATTTTTATTGGAGTAAAGTTGATTTACAATGTTGTGTTAGTTTCAGGTGTATAGCAGAGTGAATCAGTTATGCATATACATATATCCAGTCTTTTTTAGACTCTTTTCCCATATAGGTCTTTACAAAATATTGAGTAGAGTTCCCTGTGCTATACAGTAGGTCCTTATTAGTTATCTATTTTATATATAGTAGTGTATATATGTCAATCCCAATCTTCCAATGTATCCCTCCCACTCCTTTACATGCCCCCCCCCAGTGACCATAAGTTTGTTTTCTACATCTGTGACTCTGTTTCTGTTTTATGAATAAGTTCATTTGTACCATTTTTTTAGATCCCACATATAAGCAATATCATATGATATTTGTCTTTGTCTGACTTCACTCAGTATGACAATCTCTAGATCCATCCATGTTGCTGGAAATGGCATTATTTCATTCTTTTTTATGTCTGAGTAATATTCCATTGTATATATGTACCACATCTTCTTTATCCATACCTCTGTCGATGGATATTTAGGTTGCTTCCATGTCCTGGCTATTGTAAATAGTGCTGCAGTGAACATTGGGGTGCATGTATCTTTTCGAATTATGGTTTTCTCTGGATATATGCCCAGGAGTGGGATTGCTGGATCATATGTTAGCTCTATTTTTAGTTTTTTAAGGAACCTCCATAGCGGCTGTACCAATTTACATTCCCACCAACAGTGTAGGAGGGTTTCCTTTTCTCCACACCCTCTCCAGCATTTATTAGAAGAAAAGAATTTAAAAGGGAAGTTGGTAGGGGGAGCTGTATGCAGGTCTATTCTGATTCAATAAATGAAAACTGTAATTTTTTTAATGTTGTCAAAGTTGTAGTTAACCGTTTTCTACTAGTGAAGGCATTAAATTTAAATAATTTCTGTTTAAATATTTCAGAGTATTTTTAAATTTGGAAGTGTATTAATCTTTTGATTTGAAACCAGGTACCTGAAACTGTTCTTCTACACTAAGATGTTAATGTCAAGTTTTCATTTAGTTCTTACGTGTACCACAGTAGGCAGCCTTGCATTCTTTAACATTCTTTAATTAATTCTGTAATAATTTCTTTACAATCTCAAACCTAGAATAATCAAATATATCAGTTATACTTGTACAAAACCATGGTAGAGTAGTCAGCATAAGAAGAGCTATCTGATAACAACTCCATCTTTTCAGGTGTTTACAGAGATCATGGATTTTTGGGGTGGGGCTGCAGAGAGAAGTTTGTGTGCTTCCTTTTGTACCTATAGATGGAATCAGTATTTGCAAGTAGTCGTTATATAAATAGTAAAATTGACTTGTGGGTGTTAGGTTTAAAGACCATAATGTTTAGATAGGAAATACATCACTATTGTTTCTGTCCTATAAAAAGGTTTAGATATGATGTTGAGATGGCAATAACATAGAGTTCTTAATCCAGTCACAGTAATATATCACCCATAGTCTCCTTCTGTCAAATGCAAGCTATTTAATGAAACATGGCATGCATTTTGATCTTTAGCAAGAAAGTTCATTATTTTTAAAATAATGATGAGTTCTATCTCTCTGATGAACTCTAATCTAGGACTATGGCATGGGCCATGTTTATGATGACACCATGAGCCTGGGGACAGAGGAGATCAGGGTACAGTAGCAAAACTTTAAGTCTAACGTAGTGAGTATTCTTACTTTGAAAAGCTTAGCAGTAACCATTTTAGAGAGATTGTTTCAGAAGTTATATCCAACGTTTTTCACCTCATTTTTTTTTAAGGGACTTTTGAAAATTTCACACATCCCTTGAGATAAAGAAATTTTCAGGTGTGCAAAATATCTGAATCGAAATTGGTAATTCCTGTTCCAAATTATCTGTCCCTCAACGCTTTACATAATGCCCCACCCCCCCCCAAATAGGAGAAATTGAGATAAGGGCAAGCAAAATTCTGGACTGGTAGTTTTAACCTTTTTTGGATCATGGTTTTCTTTAAAAACAGATGAAAGCTATCAGAACCTCTTCCTTCCTTTCCCCAGATGCACACACACACACACACACAGTTGCACATACAAATAACATTTTGCATATAGGTTCAAGGGTTTTATAGCCATCCCCATCAAAGTCCATATCTGGATCCTTAAGCGCTAGTAAAGATTCCTGTTCTAGGCCACAGATTATTAAATCACCACTACAAAATTTACTGGGGTTTTGCCCAATATGCTAGCAGTACGTGTTCACTGTAGTAAACTTAGAAAATGCGTATCAAGAGAAAGAAGTAAAAATTTACGAGTAATCCAACCACCCAGAAACAGAAACATTGAACTTCTATCCTTCAAGTCCTTTTTCTGTGTATCTGTATTTATTTATTGAGTTACAAAAATATAACAGTATTTTCTGAACATACACTGTTTTATAACCTTTCTTTTTTAGAAAATTTATTTATTTATTTATTATTGGCTGCATTGGGTCTTCGTTGCTGCACACAGGCTTTCTCTAGTTGTGGCGAGCGGGGCCTACTCTTTGTTGTGGTGCGCGGGCTTCTCATTGCAGTGGCTTCTCTTGTTACGGAGCACAGGCTCTAGGCACGCAGGCTTCAGTAGTTGTGGCACGTGGACTCAGTAGTTGTGGCTTGCGGGCTCTAGAGCGCAAGCTCAGTACTTGTAGCTGGCGGGCTCTAGAGAACAGGCTCAGTAGTTGTGGCGCATGGGCTTAGTTGCTCCGAGACATGTGGGATCTTCCCGGACCAGGGATTGAACCCATGTCCCCTGCATTGGCAGGTAGATTCTTTTTTTTTTTTTTTTAACATCTTTATTGGAGTATAATTGCTTTACAGTGTTGTGTTAGTTTCTGCTGTATAACAAAGTGAATCAGCTATACATATACATATATCCCCCCCCCCTTTTGCTTCTCCCTCCCACCCTCCCCATCCCACCCCTCTAGGTGGTCACAAAGCACCGAGCTGATCTCCCTGTGCTATGCGGCTGCTTCCCACTAGCTATCTGTTTTACGTTTGGTAGTGTATATATGTCCATGCCACTCTCTCACTTCGTCCCAACTTACCCTTCTCCCTCCCCGTGTCCTCAAGTCCATTCTCTGCGTTTGCGTCTTTATTCCTGGCAGGTGGATTCTTAACCACTCACCACCAGGGAAGTCCCTAACCTGCTTTCTAAACATATATACTGTGCATTTTTTTTATTCCATAGAATTTTCTGTTACATTATTTTATGGTATCAAAGAACAGCAAATTGTATGGATATATTTTAAAAATTCATTTATTGTTTTAAACTTTTTGTTCTTATAATCAGTGCTGAAACTCATGCTTTAAGCACAAGCATGACTAGTTCCTCAGGAGAGTCCAAAAAAATGGAATTAGGAGGTGAAAGGATATGCAGAATGTAAAACATTTTTAGTTAATATTTAGGCTAGAGAGTAATTAGGTGTCATGTACAAGGAGCACTGATAGGAATCAATGAATTAATCTACGGCTGGAGAGGACGATGTGCTGAAGATGTGCGAACAGACAGGTGCACTCCAGTACAGACGAGGGTTGGGTTATACGATGAAGAAAATTGTTTGAAGCAGAGTGTGAGCTCTTGGTTACAGCACAGAAAAAGGGATAGCGGAGTTAGACTGGACTGTTCCCCAAAGCAGCAAATTTGTATGCGGCTCCAAGAGTGGAAACAAAAGGGAAAAAAATTTACCCTTAATTTAAACTTTTCTGTGTCCAGCCTGAGAGCACTGAACGGAGTTTGTTTTTATCTCATAAAGGTAGAAGTGGATCTATAGAAGTAGGAGTTGGGAGCAGATGTGAACACATGTATTAGAGTTCAATCAGAGGAACAGATCCAGTCAGATTTGTGTGTGTGTGTGTGTGTGTGTGTGTGTGTGTCCCCGTATATGTTTATGTGTGGGGTTTTTATAAGGAATTGGCTTATATAATTGTGGGAGCTGGTTAAGCAAGCCCAAAGTGTACAGGGGCAGGCACTCAGGAAGGGAAAATTGCGAGCAGGCTGGAGCCTCAAGGGCAGGACCTGAATATTGATGTCCACGGGCAGGTACTTGGGGAGGATCCCAAGGAAGCAGGGCAATCTCAGATCCAGCTGTTGTTGGGAGTCTCTTAGCTCAGATGATGGCCAAACTCTCTTTGAAAGCTCCAGGCATGTTATACATACTTTAAGAGGCTCCTCTCCAAAAAGAATTTTTCATGGAAGGTTTCATGCAGTCATACAGAAAAATGGAACAGATAGTGAATATATTCTTAAACTAAATTCAATAATTAAAAATTTTGCCATATTCACATTTTTGTTGATTTTTTTAATCATTTGTAGCAGACATGATGACATTTCATTCCTACATTCTGCATAAATACAGTACCATTATTGGTATTGTAAGAAAATTAACAGTAATTACAGAGTGCCGTAATCCCTCTGTTTTGGTCAGTACTGTCGTTGTTTGGTTCTAAGTGATAGAAAGCTAACTGAAAGGAGTTAAGCAAAAATAAGGATATACTAGGAGGAATTCCAAGGACTGTGATATATTTGCAGAAACTTCAGAGTTGCAGTGGGACCTGGGAACGACAGGATGCACGTTATCCAGCACCACTAGGCCTTTCTTCCCCCCCCATCTCTTATCTATGCCCCACTTGCTGTTGGCTTCTTCTCTCCCACTGCCCATATCTTTTCCCTACAATGATGAGAGCAAATCTACTGACTGTTCTTCAGACCCACATTCTCTAGCCTCCCTCCCTCGGGGAATAATAGCTTCTTTTACTTTAGTTGGAAAAATCTGAGAGTAGTACAGTCATCACCCTGGCTTAGGTGAGGCGGCTACCTCACCACTCGGATAAGGATGGTGTTTGGTGGTGGACGTGTCTCCCAGGGGGTGTCTCCGTAATTATCAGGGTTTCACCCAGAGAAAGAAAAGTCGTGCAGTGGGCAGTAACTCCAGTTGAAGCCCGTTACAACCTCCCTGGCCCGTTGAACCCCCGATGACCTTCAGTCCTCTGTAAAGCACGCCTTCCCCAGCCTGCCTGACAGAGGTAGAAACCGCCTTCCTCTCTGCTTCCATGGTGTGGTGTTCACTCCACAGAGCTGGGATGGATCCACACCCAAAATTTGATTTAGATGTCAAGGCTGATTCACACACCAAGAAGGGCTGAAAAGATTTAATATCCTCACGTAATGAAGCTTTCTGGGGAGAGCAGGGAGGGCTCCCAAGGTCTGAAAAATGGCTTGAGAGAGCAGAGAAAGGAAACTGGCTCGGCTCTTACGCTTAGGGGGTGAGGCTGGGTAGGCTTGCATGGTCTGAACTTCTTAGTAGATCGGAGAGAGAGTGTGCAGGCTTTCCTGTGGGCTTGCCCAGATGTGGGGCATAAGGTGAAGGGACGTTGCGGGGCTTGAAATCTGTCAGCAATGAGACATCAAAACTGGAATTGGGTTCTTCATCACACATGACATCCTCTACTAACTTCTGTCGGTGCTGGTTGTTGCTCTAATTGTTTCTTTTGACGTCTGCTTCCCTACTAGACCCGACTATCAAGATAAATACACACTATTTATCTTTACATATCTGGCACGTATTTCACACTTAACACATGCCGTACATTGTCTTTAAGTCCAGCAAGATTACCTGTTGATTTCTTCTGCTACAGTAAAATTCGTTTTGCATTTTCAAGTGTTTTTGCAGCACTTCATTAAACATTTGCTATACCTTTTCTTCTTGATCCAGCAATGTACTGATTTAATTAATGCCCATGCTGTAAACGTTTCATTAGCTTCATATGTCTAGCAGTAATTTTTGGACTTGAGAAGTAGCCTTAACAGAACACTTCATAATATTTTTTTCCAGAAATTGTAAGTAATCAGAAATCATTGCTCACTGTACCTTGACTTATGCACTGAAGTTTTGCCTTATGTTTTCTGTGAACTACTTCTACTGCTTGTGGTCATTTTTGCTAAACCAGAAGCCATTCTTAATTTTAAAACACCCTTTGCAGTAAATGTAAGAACTTTTGAGTCGGATGAAATTTATCACTCCAGGTTGCATTCAGTTGCCAACCAGGGTCTCCAAGACGGTTTCCTGTCCTTTAGCAAGGATGCAGCTCTAGCTCCGTGGCTGCTTTCTAAACCGCCGTGGCCTGACTCCTCTCACTACCCTGGCCGTCCCTGCTGCCCTGTAGAATGTCTTTGACGTTTGATCAAATTAACTTTCTTGAAAAATAGGCTTTCTTTGTTTACATCCATTTTGTTTAAATTTATTCTTTGATTCTACTCTTTTGCCCCTTCCCTCTCCCTCCCTCTCCCTCCGCCCTTCTTTTCTTTCCCCACTTCCCCCCTCTCTCTCTGTAGCAGTCAGCCTGGAGCAATCTTGGGCCTGACCACCACCTTCCCCCCACCCCCTGCTTTACTCACCCCCTGCAGTTATTTATGCCAGTGCTGTTAAATATTTTTCTGTTTCCATAACAACTCCTTTTTTCAAACATTTATTGCTGATTTAAAAGATTCTTTGGGTGGGAACTTGTTTTACTGAGTTCTTTGGTTTATATAATTATTAAGTGCAGAAAATCTTGATTTCAAATCTAAAAGTTTAAAACAGAGATTTTAATGGCTCTTAAAAAGTGGAAATTGAATAAACTTGCTAAAAATGGAGGTGTTTATTGTCAAGTTCAGTTCTTGAGAGGCATTTCTCCCTAATCACTTTTTGGTATTCCAAGAAAATCAAGTAGGCCCTCTTTTCTAAAGGGATGTTTTGTGCTTTTTAGCTTTCCAATTTCTAACTGTTCAACCAACACTTCAGCTCAGCCTTCAGTCTAAAATGTGTTTGAGACGATGGTCAGATTTTGTGGTAATCGAGTGGTCAAAGTACTGCATGTTGATTTGGCCCAAATTCCTGCCAGAGGTTGTGTTTAATAGACTGCTGTGTCACTGTCATTCACAAAGTTTGCCTGAGGGCAGCTACTCAGCCATTTCTTCAGCTGTTTCATGGCACTGCATTGTCATCTTTCTGTGGCTAGAAAAATTGCCATTGACCACAAAATTGCGCCTTCTTTCCAAGCTAGTCTCTAACTCATGAGTGCTTCTTCCTAATTCTTTTGAGCCTCAGACTCTTGTAAAATATGGACACTTAGAAGCTCTGCTCTTGACAGCACAGAGAACAGCTGTATATCTCAGCTTGGTTTATCTATAAATAATTCACACTAACCCCCTTGGCCCTCCTTCTGTCTTTGGAGCAGCTGATAATGGAAACAAACTGGACCAGCACTAGCAGGCATTTGAAAATCTTTGTCTTATTTTTAAATCTTACCTGTCTAGCCAAGCAGTCACACATGGTGCTTATGACAGGCAGGATTCTAAGATGGCCCCCAGATTCCTGGCCCCTAAGGTGCACATACACCTTCTCCCAATTGTATTCAATCAAACACTAATCTGGATGTTGCTGTAGAATTTTCAAAGAATTTTGAAAATGTAATTAAGGTCCCAAATCAGTTGACCTTTAAGATAGGGAGGTAATCTGGGCACCTGACCTAATCACACGAGCCCTCTACATCTGGCTGTGGCAATCAGAGACAGAAATGTTGGAGATTTGAAGCATGAGAGGTATTTGATGCAAGGGAGTTTCTTTGTGTTGGTTTTGGAAAGGGCAGGGGCCATATGGCAAGAGACTGAGAGCAACCTAAACGTTGCATGAGCAACCTGCATGAGCTTAGAAGGGGACTTTGAGCCGTGATGTGTGAGACCCTGAGCAGATACACCAGTCATGCTGTGCCTGGACTTCTACCGTACAGAACTGAGAGATGATACATGGGCATTGCTTTAACCCTCTCGGTTTGTGGTACTTTGTTAGGCAGCATAGAAAACTGATGCACTGCTTATTTATTTACAAGTAAATTTGTATTAGTACTTGAGCATAGTTTTCCATGGTTCAGTGTGACTTCTCTCCTCAGTTTTCCACTTTGTCAAGGGAACTGAGGAGAGGGAGAGGCAGGGGAAGCTGTTTGTATGAGGTCTGTAAGCTGGTCCATCCAAGGAGACCTCCCTCTGCTTCCATGGTGTGTGGACCACTTGGAACTGCAGGAAGCCTGCTCTGTGTGTGCATGAGTGACTGGAATAGCCTGCTGACGCCTTCCCTCAGTTCTTGTTACTCCAGACTTCTCTCAGCAACGTAAGTAGATGACCCTTCTCCAAGGGTTCATTTCTGGAGGGTGTGGCTTAGGGCCTTTACTCTTTGATCCCTAGAAGAAAGAGTAAGGCCAGCCTCACCAGCATTGCAAACCAAGCTTTCTGATCCGCCCCTGCTTCCAGGCTCCTAGAACCTCCAGGCTTGTTTCCTTACCCCAGAGCCCTCTCCTGTAGCAGGCCATCTTCAGTCTTGTCTTCTTCAAGGATCCCCCAGAGTACCTGTCTGTCTTATACCCTGTCTTCTTTATCTAAACGGAGATTGATTGCACTGGGGTCACTGGAAGAAAAACATTAAGAACAAATTCATAGGGAGGAGAAACACTGGTTGCCCGGTAGCCTGTGGGACATTTGAATTGTAAAAGAGCATGTTTGTTGAAAAAAGCACATAATTGGTGAACTTACCGGGTGGAAGGAGGACATTTTTATTTCTGTGTACTGTTATTCTACTTATATGTGTATAAAGCTTGAGGAAGAAGAGTTTTACCTTCTTGTCTCTGTAAAGCTTCTTCCTGCAGCATCATGGCCGCAGTTTGAAGTGCCAGCTGGATCTGTACCTACTTCCCTAATTACTTTATGGTCCCGTGACCCTGCCTGAGATGGATGAGCCTGTTGGTTAAGAGGTCTAGCTCCTGAGAAAGTCTCTACCTGAGCAAGAGGAAGTCCACGCACTGGGGGCTTCTGAGGGCACGCAGCCTCCTGCCTTCTAACCCTAAATGTGTTGCCGCAGACCTGCCTCTGGATGCCCCTCTGTCCCTTCCTCAGGGCCCAAGCCTTGGCTCACCTTTGGGTTTTTTCCTCATGGCTGAACTGTAAGCCACAGAAAGATTTTGAACCTCGTGATGGACGGGCTGTAAGCCACGGAGCAGTTTTGGACCAGGTTTTTGCTTCCCTGCAAAGCAGGAGACTCGTCTGTGGGATCCTGCCTCTCAAGGGCAGTCTGTGGGTACAGCCTCTTAGTGACCGCTAATGCCGCAGAATCACCTGCTCTCAGCTGAGAGACTTTAAGGGAGTTCGTCTTCTCTACAGCCTTCCCGCTTCTGGCAAGAGCTGGTGGCATCTGCAGTGATGAGCTCTCAGAAGGGGAATATGTCTTGGTTTAAGCCTTAGAGGCACCAGAAGACATTGAACCTCAGCAACAACAAAACTTCATGTCAGCATTATAAAGAGATTCTCAGATGGTGTGTAAGCAGCACAACCCATTTTCAGAACCTTAAAAATGTGTTAAATGTTTACAAAAGACAGTGAAGAGTTCTTATTTATATAGTTTGTGGACCTTATGCATATGAACGTGACTTTTTTGGGTAGTATGGAAAGAAGGTATTGTTATCCCATTCTAGAAAAGACAGAATGTTTAAAACAACTCAAGATTCAACTGTAGATGAAGCTGCAGAAGAAATGAATAAAGTGGTGCTGAGTTACATTTGATGTTGATTTAGGGGATACAGAATATGAGAATCAAGTGAAATAATGTGACTGTGTTAAAAGTCAGGTTGAGTGCATGTAATTCTGCCCAACTTTAGACTTTGAGGGTTTTACCCCCAAAAGAAGAAGTCCTAATAAGGAAGTTAGACAAACCTCTAAGGAAACAGACTAAAACTTCTGCTTGGACAATAAAATGAGCTTTGAGTTTATTTATCATAATGTTTAATTATAACACTTCCACCCTAAGTTCTCTAATATTCTATTTAGATAAAATTTGTTAAAGTACTTTTCAAATTGAATTATTGAGGGATCATATCACAACATATGGGGCTTACTGTCTGACTAAACAGGATTCAGCATTGATGGTTATATAAGAATCACCTGTAAAGATAAGGTAGCATTATGGTGGCTCAAATGTAGGTCCTCGGCAAATACCTTTTGATTCATTGACCTCAAGTAAACAACTCACATAGCAAAGCCATCTTGACTGATGTGGTCACTCTAAAGCAAAAGGAAAAATAAAAGACTCTGAATGCTTTATTTCACTTTTATATGATGATGCTTAACAATTATAGGGCAGTGTTACTTTCCAGAGTATTTTCATTACTTTACCACATTATTTTCACCTTTTTTCTTTTTTATGAAATATAATATACAGACAGAAATGAATAAGACATATGTATAGTTTTGTATCTGCCACCCAGTTAGAAGTTATTCTTACGTAATTTTAACGTATGGAATTATATTTTAACATATAAATCATATTGTGATATAGCTCATTCTGGTTTTTTTTCCAACTTTGAGATATAACTGATATATAACGTTGTAAGTTTAAGGTATACAGTATACAGCACATTGATTTGACTTACACTGCAGAATGATTACCACCATGGCATTAGCTAACACCTGCATCACATCACATAATTACCATTTCTTTTTTGCGGTGAGAACATTTAAGATCTTAGCAACTTTCAAGCGTATAGTACAGCATTATTAACTATAATCACTATGTTGTACATTAGATCCCCAGAACTTATTCATCTTCTAACTGGAAATAGGTACTCTTGGACCAGCATCTCTCCTTTACCCCCAACCCCTAGTCCCTGGTAAATACCATTGTAGTCTTTGTTTCTATGAGTTCGGCTTTTTTAGATTCCACATATAAGTGATATCATACAGATTTGTCTTTCTCTGACTTACTTCACTTAGCATAATGCCCTGAAGTCCATCCGTGTTGTTACAAATGGCAGGGTTTCCTTTTTTCTCATGGCTGAATAATGTTCCACCGTGTATATATACACCACAGCTTCCTTATGCATTCATCCATCGATGGACACTTAAGTTGTTTCCATATCTTGACCATTGTGAACAGTACTGAGGTAAGCCTGAGAGTGCCATGTATCTCTTCGATACCCTGTTTTCATTTCCTTCAGATATGGGAAAAAGAGGGGGTTGCTGGATCATAAGGTAGTTCTGTTTTTAATTTTTGGGGGAACTTCCATACTGTTTTCCATAGTGGCTGCATAGCTCATTCTATTTCTTACCTTTTTAAAGCTCTGTTTTTGTTAGATTATTTCTCTGCTCTCTTATTTCTAACCACAGGAGTAAAATGGTGAGTACTTACTATACCGTTAACTCCCCCTTTGATGGCTACACATATTGCCTCTCCTGCGTTACCACCACAGACAGCCCTGCAGTGAAATCCTCTTACACGGTCACTTACAGACCGTCATGAGAATTTCTTTGGAATATAAGCCCAGAGTGGAATGCATAGGTTACAGAGTGTGAGTACACTTTATGTATCTAGGTATGGCCTGATTGCTCTTGTGAATGGCCTTTCCTCTCTGTACTCCTCCGAGCAGTCCACTAGCATTCCTGTATTGCCATGTCCCCTGTATTCGCACTTAACGTTAGCCAACTTTCTAATTTTGCTAGTTAAATAGGGATAACATGATGCCTTGTTAATTTTGCATTTCTCTGATCACTAGTAAGTTCAAATATCCATCTCTATACGCTTATTGGCCTTTTGAGTTTCCTATTCCTATAAATTGCCTGTTCATATCCTTTGACCATTTTTCTTTTGGGGTTCTTAGTAATTAGAAATTCCTCTTATAGTCTAAAAATAACCTTAAAGTCTAAAAAGATATTTAGACATTGCAAATATCTTTTCCCAGCTTGTCATGTGTCTGTTAAATTTTCCCATCCGGTATTTTGTTGAACAGAAAGTCTTAATATTTTCCCCAACTTCTGAAAAATTTAAAAGTACAGAGAAGTTGGAAGAATAATATGGTGAACACCTACATAACAGTTATCCAGATTCACCAAGAGTTAACCTTTCCTTTCTGTCTCTTTTTCTTTCTACACACACACAAACTCCACTTTTTTTCCCGGAAGTAAATGTATACATCATATTTCACCCCTAAGTTCTTCCGCGTGTGAATCCTAAGGGACTGCTCCTACGTAAGCACAATTCCATTATCACACCCAAAGAATCTAATATTGATACGGTAACATTATCTAGTATATAGTTTACATTCAAATTTCCCTAATTGCCCAAAGCAATATAGTCTCCCATCCTCTAACCAGGTTTAAATTAAGGATGACACATTGCATTTGGTTGGTAGGTGTCTTTAATCTAGAACAGTTTCCTACCTTTTTTCTTTTTTTTTATTCATAAGATTGAAATTTTTGTAGTCCAGGTCAGTTGACTTATAGAATAGCCCACAAACTGGATTTGCCTGATTATATCCTAATGATTAGATTTCAGGCTAAACATTTTTGTCAAGAACATTACATAGATAATGTTGTATATCAGGGTAATGTAATGTCCATATTTCTAATTATTGTTGATGCTGAGTTTGAGCACGCATCGGTGTACTATCTGCCAGATACTGTAAATTGTAAAGATGGCTTTTCCTCTTTGTAATTAATAAATAATCTGTAGGGTTGCTATCCTGTTCTCCATCAATCTTTCATCTAATAGTTTACCTCATCAGTACCCATAGACTCTTACCTGAATCAGTCATTACATCGATAGTTGCAAAATGGTGATTCCTTTTTTCCCCTTCAAATTCTATCATTGTTTTTTTTCATTTAGGAATCAAGATTCTTCTGTAAAGAAGTATTCCCCTCTTTTCTTTGATCATCACTGTAGACCAAGGGTTAGCAAATTATGGCCCTTGACACCTGTTTTTATATATAAAGTTTTACTGGAACATAACCATACCCATTCATTTACGTTTGTCTATGGCTGCTTTTTGCACAACAGTGGCAGACTGGGTAGTTGTGACAGAGATTGCATGTTCTGTAAAGCCTGAAATATTTACCGTCTGGCCCATTACAGAAAAAGGTTGTTGATCTCTGCTGTAGACTCATGGGTTTTGTTTTTTAATCAGTGTGTTATAACCCTTTACTTTCACTGTTCTTTTTGCTCCAAATTTTACAGATTTTGCCAGTGGGAGCCTCTTTAAGCTGATTCCTTTTTCTTTTTTTGATACGTCCTATTATCTTTGAACACTTCTTTGCTTTCTGATACAACAAACGTTCCAGACTTCCTTATGTATGCTTTGTCCAAGACCTGGAATTAGCCAAAACTAAAGAAGTCCTGGTTTCTTCAGTGGGAAATGACATTTAGAAACCCAGATCTGGGCACTGAATGCGCTCATTGCCCCTATGTGTCATTGCTTCTGTGCTCATGTGGACCGATCTCTGGAGGAATATATACATGTATATATACATATGCATTATGTATGTATATATTGATATGTATACATGCATAAATCATGGCCCATACTGATAAGTCCAATTCATATTTTCCCAATTCAAATCCAGCCTCACAGAGTTCTTTCTCATCTTTCCCCATTTTGTATCAGCATCTCTCTTTTCCCCAAAGTGTTTGGTAGAATAGTCCCTTTAAATATTTGGTAGACTTTGCCAGTCAAGTCCTTATGGACTGGAGTTTTCTTTGTGAGGAAGTTTTAAATTGCAGATTTAATTTCTTCAGTAGTTTTATTTTCTGTAATGCTTACATATTTTTTTCTTAAATTTGTCAGTTTTGGCAAGCTCTGTTTTTCTAGGAGTACAGCAATTTCAGGATCTTCAAATTTACTATCATGAAGTTAATATAATTTTATGATTGTTTTACTGTTTGTAGCATCTGTAGTGATGTCTTCTTCATCACTGCTGGTATTGATATTTTATGCCTCCTCTTTTTTCTTTATTTGTCTTGCCAGGTAGTTAACAATTTATTAGTCCCCCCTGCCAAAATGGGAATTTTTGACTTCATAAATCATCTCTATTTTATGTTTTACTTCATTGATTTCCACTCTTATTTGTATTATTTCTTTCCTTGTACTTTCTTATTTTAATTTGCTATTCTTTTTCTAATGACATGGATGCTTAGCTCATTAATTTTCAGGCCTTCTTCTTTTCAAATATGTACATTTAGATTTATGAATTTTTGTTTAAGCACAACTTGAACTGTATTCCACAAGTTTTTAATGAGTTAATTTCTTCATTTTGATTCAGTTCCAGATAGTTCTTAATTTTTATTCAGATTTCATCTTTGATCCATGAGTTGTTTACACATGTTGGCTTATTTACATATTTATAGAGAATCTGTTTATCTGTTTGTTATTGATTTCTAGTTTAATTGGGCCAGGACTAGAAAATTCTGCATATAAAAGTGTTCTGAACAAAGAAGAGATAGAAGAAATAGAAAATAAGTAGCAAGATGGTAGACTTTAACCTTAAAAATAATTACATTTAATATAAATAGTCTAAACACACCAATTAAGAAACCAAGATTGTCACATTAAGAAAGCAAGACACAACTAACAACAGAAACCCAAAATATAGGAAGCAACACTAACAGAACTAAAGGGAAAAAACAGACAGTTCAATAGTAATAGTTGGAGATTTAGGTACCCCACTTTTGATAATGGCGTTTGGAAAGGAAGAATTAAACCATCTCTATTTTCAGATGTTATACTCTTGTACATAGGACATCCTAAGCAATCCACTTTTTTAAAAAAATAGAACTAATAAGTGAGTTAAGCAAGGTTACAGGATATTAGATCAATATACAAAAATATTTGTTCTATACACTAGCAATAGACAATCAAAATTAAGAAGACAATTCCATTTACAATGGCATCAAAAATAATAAAATACTTATATACAAATTTTTAACAAGTAGTGCTGTATACTAAAAATGCCAAACCATTGTCAAAAGAAATTAAAGAGCTAAGTAAATAGAAACCATCCCATATCCATAAATCAGAAGAGACAAATGAGAATGGCAATACTCCCTAAATTGATCTGTGGATTCAACACAATCCCCATCAAAACCACAACTGACTTTTTTACAGAAATTGGCAAGCTGGTATTAAAATTCACATGGAAATAAGAAGGATCCAGAATAGCCAAACAATTTTTTAAAAGGAGACCAATGTTGGAAGACTAACAGCTCCCAATGTCAGAAACCTTCTAAAGAGCTTTAGTAGTCAAGACCCTGTAATTACTGCCATATAGATAAATGGGAAAGAATTTAGATTCCAGAAATAGAACTTTATATTTATTGTAAATTGATTTTGACAAGGGTGCCAGGACAATTAAATGAAGAAAGAATAATGTTTGCAACAAATGGTGCTAAGACAACTGGCAAAAGAATTAAGTTGGATCCCCTACCTGACACCATACACAAAAATTAATTCAAAGTGTATCATAGAGCTAAATGTAAATGTAACAAAGCTAAACTATAAAACCTTAGAGGAAAACATTGTAATGTATCTCCATTATGCAGTGGTTTGTACAATATTTTCTTAGATATGGCTCCAGAAGCACAAGTGACAAAAGATAAAATATACACATTGGATTACATAAAAATTAAAAACTTTTGTGCTGCAAATGATACCATCAAAAAAGTGAAAAGATAGCCACAGAATGGGAGAAAATATTTGCAAATATCTCCTAAGAGGCTTATATCCATAATGTATAAAAAACTCTTGCAACTCCTTAAATTTTGCTGTGTGCTTATTAAGACAGGGTTTCCTTATCTCTCCTTGTTGACATTTCACAAACCCTTTCAATCAAGAATTATTTCATCTTTTTTTAAAATTTTGGGTTTTGCCCATTGTTTTTGTCCATATTCTTCAAGTATTCCTACACTCCATTTTCCAAATATTACCACTTCTAGTTATGTTCTACATATCTGTTTTTCTTTTGATTTTTAAAGCTCTATCTTTTAAAATATTCTAAATATATATTCTTTCTTACTGAATTTGGAACTAGATTGTCAATCTGATCTTCCAACTCACAAATAGATTTTTATCTACCTATCCCATCCGTTATCTTTATACATTATGTTTTCTGCTGATATTTTCTCTTGTTTTCTATAGGCTTTCTTCATTTTACTAGTATCTTGCCATTTCTCCTTAAGCATATTCCATTATGCTTATTTTTAATTCTTGGTTTAACTTTTGCAGCTTCAGGTATGCATTATTCAGCCTTTACTAGGTTATGCTGTGATCACAGACGACCCAGTGGGATCTAGACTGGAAGAGCACTCCTATCTGTGAAATGCCATTTACTTGGCAGAAGAAACAGAGTACAAGAAGACTCTTAAAACTTAATGATATATGTCACTTTTGCTCACATTTCATTGGCCTAATGTTAATGAAGTGGAGAGATATAAGCCTCTCACCAGTTCAGTCAGCAAATTGGGAACAACATTGTGGTCTATCACAACACTGTATATGTTTTCAACTTGATTGTACTACTCCTCACAGATCATGTTATTTTGATGTGTGAACTTCTGAGTTGCTGTCTTATAATGCATATAGAGGAAGAGCAGAAGACCAAGCCTTGCTCTTTGTCTCTTCTTGTGAACTTAAGAAGGGAGATGATCCCCAAGGTGGAGAGGTCCAGTTACATACACACATTCACATAAAAACTATTGATTGTCCTATGTTCCCACCACTCTATCTTGACAGTGCTTAGGCAGAAGTGTCTGGAAGAGGTATCTTCCTAAATTGTAATCTGGCAACTCCAGGGCTTCGGAGGACCAGAGAGAGGAGTGTAGAGGTGGGTGTGCTCAAGTGTAGCTGATCATCAGCTTCTTACCACAGTGAGCCTTTCTGCCATCTGGGTTGAAGGGGGAGGCTTTGATTGTACCAAGGCAAGCAGGGAAGGGACTGGAGAAGAGGAGAGTTACTCCTGACTTCTCGTTGTCGGCCTGGGCTGCTCTGTGTCCCTCACTTTTCCCCACCTGCCAGTTCAGGCAGCCTTCTGTTCCCCCAAGGGTTTCTTCCTGTTTTTGGTTAATCCTTGGAATCAGGGATTAACTTCTAAAGTTTTCCAGCATTGTTGTTTGTATATGCAGCTGTTCGGGGGTGTCAGGGAGAACCAGTAACATATACTAACCAATTCACCATTTTAAAAGGAACCCAAAGCCCCTGGTTTTTTTTTTTTTTTTTTTTTAACTAGTGAAAGTTATCAGCTGTTCACTGTTTTATCAGTTTTCCAACATCATAAGTTACAAGTGATAAACTGAACTGAGGAAAAGGCAGGGGCAAAAATTCCTGAAGGACAAAAGCATGGTGGACAGTTGAACCACATATAAAATGTAATTCTGGCGCTGCATCTTCAACTGCTTAGAATTCGAGGTTTATACAGATGAAATAAAATTTCAGAAAACATAGGCCAAAATGATTGTACAAGAAGAGGACCTTGTGACAGAAGTTGTAATTGAATTAGAACATGAGGGTTTGGATTCACATAGAGGATAGGGAAGAAAACACAGAGCAAAGACATTGGTAAAGGCGTGGGGGTCATGCACATGGAACCAGCCTGACTCAGGTGGAAACATAGGGAATCACATGTGTAAGCTGATTGATTCCAGATTAGGGGAGCTGATAACCACTTCGTAACAGCAGGTGGTATTACAGAAAGAAAGAAAGGGATCTGACCGTTTTGTTCCCTGCCTGCTTCCTCACTAGATTGTAACCACTGAGGTCATGGGCGGGGGCAAGGGCGGGCAAGCTGCCCCGTGCACGCTGTCACCAGGTGCCTGGTTCTGTGCTAGACAATACGAGGAATACACAGTGCACATACAACGTAAACTTCGTCCTTAAGGTACTGATAATCTTGTTGAGGAAATAAGACAGGCGCCAATTAAGTAACTAGAGAGAACTCTGAAAAAATGTAATTTATATGCAGAATTCTCTTAAGCTGTCAAGCTAGGAAGCCTGTGCAAATATGATTAGCAACGTAAGTACTTAATGGACTACATACTGAGGAGGTTTCACTTTTAAGACAAACTATAATGTGGATGCCATGGGGAACATTAAAATGAATCTGTGGATATCAGACCTCGAGTGTGTGCTTTATACTGTTCCTTTGAAAGGGTTAGAGCAGGAACTAGAGCCAGATGGCCTGGATTCAGAGTGAGGTTCCAAGTATGACTTTAGGCAAGTTAATTAAGCTTTCTGTGCCTCGGTGTCCTCATCTATTAAATGCGTATAACAACAGCCCCTAACTCATAAGGCAGATCTGCTCACAGAACGTTGCCACTAAACTTCTTCTAAATTGAAGAACATCTATCAGTGGAATTTGGGGAGAGGAGGATAAGATTCAGAATTAGTAGAGAAGCAGGCGGTAGGTGGTATTACAGAAAGTAATAAAGGGATCTGACCGTTTTGTTCCCTGCCTCCTTCCTCACTAGATGTAAGCTTTATCCAGTTGGAGACTTGCCTCCTTACATCCCAGTACCTGGCTCAGTGTGTGACATACAGTTGGCACTCAATAGTTTTATTTGCTGAATAGCTAATGCATGCATTTTATGTGTAATTTTAGATATAAACTAATTTAATATATAATTTCATACGTTTGGGTATGTATTTGTCTAAATAATTTTGATGTTTAATTTTTTAACAACTAAAGGTTACTGCTAAAACTAGAAATTGTCTTTGAAGTATTTGTAACAGTTTTCTTTTTGTTTTTACAGACCAGTTGGAATGCCAAAAATGGAAAAAGTTTACTTACATAATCCTAGTTCTGAAGAAACTATTACTTTAGTATCAATATCTGCTACAACATCACATTTTCATGCATCATTTTTTCAAAATAGGGTAAGCATCTCTGCTGTATTTGATTTCTCTTGAGTTTGAAATTGAAATGTCTAGGTTTTTTAGTGTATAATTTTACTTTGCTATAATTAAAATCTGGTTTGAATGTTTCATATTTATTCTGGACTTTAGTTTGCCCCATTTCCTGAGAATTATCACTTCTACCCTTCAACACACATTGTTTTTCTCAACATGAAACAGCCTAACAAATCAACTTTGAAACTTAAGCACTCTGAAAAATGTAGCATTCATATATTCAGTTGGTTTTCTTGTCCTTCCTAATAATAGGTAATTCCTCAGCGTTGTGTTAGTTTTCTATTGCTGTGTAATAAGTCACCACAAACACCCACTTATTAGCACATGGTTCTGTAAGTCACAGGTCCAGTGGGTCCTTCGCTCTGAGTATCTTAAGGCTGTAACTAAGATGTGAGCTGGGCTGAGCCCTTGACTGGAGACTCAGGGGAAATCCACTCCCAGACTCATTCAAGTTGTCGGCAGAATTCAGTTCCTTGTGGTTGTAGAACTGAGGTCCCCGTTTCATTGCTGGCTGTTGGCCAGAGACCTCTCTCAGTTCCCTGAGGTACCCACACTCCTTGTCACCATCTTCAAGCCAGCACTGGTGCGTCACATCTCCCTCATGCTTCAGAAATCTGACCTCCTCTCCCACCACCAGTGGAGAAAACTCTGCTTTAATCATGTCATTGGGTCAGCATTACCTGGGTAGTCCCCTTTTTGATTAACTCACAGTCGGCTGACTAATAATCTCATTACATCTGCAAAATCCCTTTTATCAAGTAGTGCAGATCACAGGTGTGGTATCCTTCATATTCACAGTCACAGAAATTAGGGCAGGAAATTTGAGGGCCTGTTTAGGGTTCTTCCTACACAGGTGTCCTCTAAAATTTTACTTATAATCATTTTTGTAGATAGTATGCAAACTTGTTACTATAAAAAAAACTTTTATCTGGCAAAAAAAAAATCTTAATAAATTTTTGATTTGAGAGAATGCATTAAGCTTTAATATATAGGCTTCCAAAATAATTATCTAAATAGCAAATGTCAGAGGGAAGTAAATGAATGGAGCCTGATTTCCTCTTCCGAGGGTTTTCACTGACTCCTTTGAAGAGATATGACTAAATAACTAATTTTTAGCATATAAGTTTATATCAATTATTTTGATTTTTACATTTCTCCTTTCTAAAGTCCTGGCTTCATCGTACGTTGTCATTAAGTAGCAACTTCTAGGGTAAATAATGGCATATAATTTTGGCTTTTTTAAGATTTAAAACTATTTTGTAAACAAGGAATGGATATTCCTTGTTTATAATATCAGCATATTTTGATGATAAAGTTTTAATTTTCTTATACTCTTGGAAAGCATCCCTTTTCTAAAATATTTTCTAAAACAAGTTTCCCTTGAGTTATTATTTGTTTTACCTAAAAGATATTTCCACAATTTTTATAAATGTGCTGATGGTCTCAAACAGTCAAATCCCAGTGCTAAGAGAGACCTAGTCCAGTACCCTCTTTATATGAATGAAGAGCTGAACCCCAGAGGGCTTTGCCTGTGGTCATGCAGTTAGGGACAAGAGCCAAGGCGAGGGTCTAGGTCTGCTGTTGGCCTCCCCAGGGATTTGTATCTTATTAAGCTACAGGGTGGGTCATATACGTTACAGTCTGTGTATGGAGACACACTTAGGTATAAGTGGAGTCATCCAGCTTTCAGGCATTGCCAAAGTGTAGAGACATGTTGGGTTAAAAGGTAAAATAGTGAAGTGTAATGGAAACAGTTTAAAAGTAGTTCACAACTACACTACAGATTTTATTTTTACCTTGTTAACTTACTTTGCTAATTCAAGCAATGTTTTGTTGTTTCTAAACATCAAGCTTCACCCTTGGTAGAGGCCAGGGTTTTTACTTTTGTCATGTTCCTATCACAATACAAAGCAGACCAAATAAATAGCAGAGTTACAAATAGATTCTTACAGGGGCTAGCCAGGTAGATGATGCAGACCAAGTGGAATGAGGGGTGACCTGGAAGAGCACATGTCCCATCCAAAGGCACCAGCCCCCACTCGGCTCCAGCCAGTGGTGGCCATGTGGGAATGTAAGCTCATGCACAGTTCTTCTGATTTTCCAAGATGAGTCGGAAATAGGAATTTTTATAAGATAATAGCTACTGATTTTACAAATTAAAAATGAATTTGACTTTAGAAAAACAGATAGTATGGACCAAAGAAAGCTAGTTAAAGGCCACCAATTTGACATTTCTGACCTAGGCTTTCCCAGGGACTTATTTCTACAAATGAATCTTATGCAAAGGGAAGTCTTTCTGAAAACTTCTTCAAAAGATAATCTCGATCAAGGGATCAATCTAAGAAGAAGATATAACAGTTGTAAATATTTATGCACCCAACATAGGAGCACCTCAATACATAAGGCAAATGTTAACAGCCATAAAAGGGGAAATCGACAGTAACACAATCATAGTAGGGGACTTTAACACCCCACTTTCACCAATGGACAGATCATCCAAAATGAAAATAAGGAAACACAAGCTTTAAATGATACATTAAACAAGATGGACTTAATTGATATTTATAGGACATCCCATCCAAAAACAGCAGAATACACTTTCTTCTCAAGTGCTCATGGAACATTCTCCAGGATAGATCATATCTTAGGTCACAAATCAAGCCTCAGTAAATTTAAGAAAATTGAAATCGTATCAAGTATCTTTTCCGACCACAACGCTATGAGACTAGATAACAATTACAGGAAAAAATCTGTAAAAAATACAAACACATGGAGGCTAAACAATACGTTATTAAATAACCAGGAGATCGCTGAAGAAATCAAAGAGGAAATCAAAAAATACCTAGAAACAAATGACAATGAAAACACAAAGGCCCAAAACAAATGGGATGCAGCAAAAACAGTTCTAAGAGGGAAGTCTAGAGCAATACAATCCTACCTCAAGAAACAAGAAACATCTCAAATAACCTAACCTTACACCTAAAGCAATTAGAGAAAGAAGAACAAAAACACCCCAAAGTTAGGAGAAGGAAAGAAATCATAAAGATCAGATCAGAAATAAATTAAAAAGAAATGAAGGAAACAACAGCAAAGATCAATAAAACTAAAAGATGGTTCTTTCAGAAGATAAACAAAATTGATAAACCATTAGCCAGACTCATCAAGAAAAAAAGGGAGAAGACTCAAATCAATAGAATTAGAAATGAAAAAGGAGAAGTAACAACTGACACTGCAGAAATACAAAGGATCATGAGAGATTGCTACAAGCAACTCTATGCCAATAAAATGGACAACCTGGAAGAAATGGACAAATTCTTAGAAAAACACAACCTTCCAAGACTGAACCAGGAAGAAATAGAAAATACAGACAGACCAATCACAAGCACTGAAATTGAAACTGTGATTAAAAATCTTCCAACAAACAAAAGCCAAGGACCAGATGGCTTCACAGGCGAATTCTATCAAACATTTAGAGAAGAGCTAACACCTATTCTTCTCAAGCTGTTCCAAAGTATAGCAGAGGGAGGAACACTCCCAGACTCATTCTGTGAGGCCACCATCACCCTGATACCAAAACCAGGCAAAGATGTCACAGAGAAAAGAAAACTACAGGCCAGTATCACTGATGAGCATAGATGAAAAAATCCACAACAAAATACAGGTAAACAGAATCCAACAACACATTAAAAGGATTATACACCATGATCAAGTGGGGTTTACCCCAGGAATGCAAGGATTCTTCAGTATATGCAAATCAATCAATGTGATAAACCATATTAACAAATTGAAAGAGAAAAACCATATGATCATCTCAGTAGATGCAGAAAAAGCTTTTGACAAAATTCAACACCCATTTATGATGAAAACCCTCCAGAAAGTAGGCATAGAGGGAACTTTCCTCAACATAATAAAGGCCTATATGACAAACCCACAGCCAACATCATTCTCAATGGTGAAAAACTGAAACCATTTCCACTAAGATCAGGAACAAGACAAGGTTGCCCACTCTCACCACTATTATTCAACATAGTGTTGGAAGTTTTAGCCACAGCAGTCAGAGAAGAAAAAGAAATAAAAGGAATCCATATTGGGAAAGAAGAAGTAAAACTGTCACTGTTTGCAGATGACATGATAGTATACATAGAGAATCCTAAAGATGCTACCAGAAAACTACTAGAGCTAATCAATGAATTTGATAAAGTAGCAGGTTACAAAATTAATGCACAGAAATCTCTGGCATTCCTATATACTAATGATGAAAAATCTGAAAGAGAAATGAAGGAAACACTCCCATTTACCATGGCAACAAAAAGAATAAAATACCTAGGAATAAACCTACCTAAGGAGACAAAAGACCTGTATGCAGAAAACTATAAGACACTGATGAAAGAAATCAAAGATGATACAAACAGATGGAGAGATATACCATGTTCTTGGATTGGAAGAATCAACATTATGAAAATGACTCTACTACCCAAAGCAATCTACAGATTCAGTGCAATCCCTGTCAAGCTACCAATGGCATTTTTCACAGAACTAGAACAAAAAAATTCACAATGTGTATGGAAACATAAAAGACCCCGAATAGCCAAAGCAATCTTGAGAAAGAAAAACGGAGCTGGAGGAATCAGGCTCCCTGACTTCAGACTATACTACAAAGCTACAGTAGTCAAGACAGTATGATACGGGCACAAAAGCAGAAATATAGATCAATGGAACAGGATAGAAAGCCCAGAGATAGGCTTCCCTGGTGGCACAGTGGTTGAGAGTCTGCCTGCCAATGTAGGGGACACGGGTTCGAGCCCTGGTCTGGGAAGACCCCACATGCCGTGGAGCAACTGGGCCCGTGAGCCATAGCTGCTGAGCCTGTGCGTCTGGAGCCTGTGCTCTGCAACAAGAGAGGCCGCGATAGTGAGAGGCCTGCGCACCGCGATGAAGAGTAGCCCCCGCTTGCCGCAACTAGAGAAAGCCCTCGCACAGAAACGAAGACCCAACACAGCCAAAAATAAATTAATTAATTAATTAATTTAAAAAAAAAAAGCCCAGAGATAAACCCACGCATGTATGGTCACCTTATCTTTGATAAAGGAGGCAAGAGTATACAATGGAGAAAAGACAGTCTCTTCAATAAGTGGTGCTGGGAAAACTGGACAGCTACATGTAAAATTAGAACACTCCCTAACACTATGCACTAAAATAAACTCAAAATGGATTAAAGACCTAAATGTAAGGCCAGACACCATAAAACTCTTAGAGGAAAACATAGGCAGAACACTCCATGACATAATCACAGCAAGATCCTTTTTGACCCCCTCCTAGAAAAATGGAAATAAAAACAAAAATAAACAAATGGGACCTAATGAAGCTTAAAAGCTTTTACACAGCAAAGGAAACCATAAACAAGATGAAAAGACAACCCTCAGAATGGGAGAAAATATTTGCAAACGAAGCAACTGACAAAGGATTAATCTCCAAAATATATAAACAGCTCATGCAGCTCAATATCAAAAAAACAAACAGCCCAGTCCAAAAATGGGCAGAAGACCTAAATAGACATTTCTCCAGAGAAGATATATAGATTGCCAATAAACACATGAAAGGATGCTCAACATCACTAATCATTAGAGAAACGCAAATCAAAACTACAATGAGGTATCACCTCACACCAGTCAGAATGGCCATCATCAAAAAATCTACAAACAATAAATGCTGAAGAGGGTATGGAGAAAAGGGAAGCCTCTTGCACTGTTGGTGGGAATGTAAATTGATACAGCCACTATGGAGAACAGTATGGAGGTTCCTTAAAAACCTAAAAATAGAACTACCATAAGACCCAGCAATCGCACTACTGGGCCTATACCCTGAGAAAACCATAATTCAAAAAGAATCATGTACCCCAATGTTCATTGCAGCTCTATTTACAATAGCCAGGACATGGAAGCAACCTAAGTGTCCATTGACAGATGAATGGATAAAGAAGATGTGGCACATATATACAATGGAATATTACTCAGCCATTAAAAGAAACGAAATTGAGTTATTTGTAGTGAGGTGGATGGACCTAGAGTCTGTCATACAGAGTGAAGTAAGTCAGAAAGAGAAAAACAAATACCATATGCTAACACATGTATATGGAATCCAAAATAAAAATGGTTCTGAAGAACCTAGGGGCAGGACAGGAATAAAGACGCAGACATAGAGAATGGACTTGAGGACACGGGAAGGGGGAAGGGTAGGCTGGGACGAAGTGAGAGAGTGGCATGGACTTATATATACTACCAAATGTAAAATAGATAGCTAGTGGGAAGCAGCCGCGCATAGCACAGGGAGATCAGCTCGGTGCTTTGTGACCACCTAGAGGGGTGGGAGGGAGACGCAAGAGGGAGGAGATATGGGGTATATGTACATGTATAGCTGATGCAGTTTGTTATAAAGCAGAAACTAACACACCATTGTAAAGCAATTATACTCCAATAAAGGTGTTAAAAAAAAAAAGATAATCTCAATGTGTATATAGTCAAAGAACAACTTAAAAGCCAGTCTGTGTTTTCCACTATCAGGAGATAGAATTAAATAGTAAAATAATCTATACCTATCAAAATCTACATTTAGGTACTCTAGATTTAGCTTTAAAAGAGATAGCCAAAATCTATGCTACCTTAAGTTTTTTTTTTTTTTCTTATTCTTCTTCTTGCTTTTCATTTTTATTCCCTACAGTAAGATACTGACTCCAGAAGCTCAAGAAGTGGAGAGGAGAGATGGAATTAACTCTTGGGAGAAGAAATAACCTTATTTCCCCTCCACTTAATTTTATGCCCATCATAAGAGCCTTTGGGGAAAAATGAAAAGAGTTTCTCATGTCCAAGAGAGCAAAACCTTTCTGTATGTTTATCCTAACTCTAATTGCCTTGTCATCTTTAGAATTCCTGGTCAGATCATATTTCTTTGAGAGTAAAACATTTTCTGTAAGTCACTTAAGTTTTTGATTATTAACCAGTATCATCTCTACGGTAACTAACCAGTAGGAAATACAAAATAGAATAGTTATTATTTAAAAGGCCAAGTGTTACATAACTGTATTTTAACACATACACACATACAAATAATACCCCTTACTAAGGTTTTGATTTTAAGATCACCTGAAAATCAAGAACAAGGGTAATAAAAGGAATGTGGTTGTGTGACAATTTGCTTTTCTATATATAACTCCTGATAATTGTGGTTTATAATTATCTGTTGACTAAACTATAATTGTCTAATGAATTATAATTAAAATTACATAGTATTAAGACTGCAGTTTAGGCCTGTTCATCTTCATGGCTATACTGCATATTGGCCATAAAATATGTAATGTATGGCTTGTGACAAAAAATACAGATTTTTTTAATACTCTATAATAGTCAAATTTTAATTACCATAGAATTGTGGAACTGGGTACCTTATAGACATTGGTGAACAAACAAAAAGTATTTTTTCCTTGATTCTGTAGAGCCTTTTGTTTGATGACCTTTTCAGGTACATTGAAGATTAATTAGGATAAACTTTGTTTCAATCTATGGCTAAAATGAAAATGTTTTTACCCATTTATTTTAGTATGCTTAATATAGTAAACAATCTCTTCTCATAGGTTGAAAATCATTAATGAATATTAATGATTATTTTTTAATTATATGTAGAGACCTGGACATTTTTTGTTCTATTTCTGATATCCATACATGTTAATGGGAATTGAACAAATATGATATAGCAGTAGCAATGATATAGCAGGACAGCCTTTCCTTATTGAGTGTTCTTGGCTCCCATGTCAAATATTAGATAACCATATATGCAGAGGTTTATTTCTAGGCTGTCTATTTTGTTCCACTGGTCTACATGTTTTATTTTTATGCCAGAACCATACTGTTTTAATTTCTGTAGCTTTATAGTATGGTTCGAAAGCAGGAAGTTTGCTGCCTCCAGTTTTGTTGTTCTTATGATTGTTTTGTGTTTCTATACACATTTTAGGTTTGTTTTATCTCTGTTAAAAATGCCATTGGGATTTTGATAAGATTGCATTGAATCTGTAGATGAGTTTGCTTAGTATGGATATTTTAAAAATATAATTCTTCTGAGCCGTGAATAAAGGATATCTTTCCATTTGTCTTTTTCAATTTCTTTTATCAGGGTCTTAACAGTTTTCATTATACAGGATCTTTTGCCTCCTTGGATAAATTTATTACTAAGTATTTTATTGTTTTTGATGATATTGTGAGTAGAATCGTTTTTTTTTTAATTTTTCAGATGTTTCATGGTTAGTGTATAGCAACACAACTGGTTTCTGTGTGTTGATTTTATATCCTATAACTTTACAGAATTTTTTGATTAGTTCCAACAGTTTTTTGGTTAAGTCTTCAGGATTTTCTATATATAAGATCATATCACCTGCAAATAATGACAACTTTTCCTTTCCACTTCTGATGCCTTTTATTTCTTTGTCTTGCCTTAATTGCTTTAACTTAGACCTTCCAGTACTGTGTTGAATAAGAGTGGTGAGAGTGGGCACCCTTGTCTTGTTTCTGATTTTAAAGGAAAGCTTTCAAATTTTTATCATTGAATGTGATGTTAGCTTTGTGTGTTTGTATATGGTCTTTATTATGTTGAGGTGTGCTCCATCTATACCCAATCAGTTGAAGGTTTTTATCATGAAAAGATGCCGTATTTTGTCAAATCCTTTTTTATTGTGTTGCTGAATTCACTTTGCTAATAGTTTTTGAGAACTTTTGCATCTGTATTCATCAGGGATATTGTTTATAGTTTTCTTGTAGTGTCCTTGTCTGGCTTTGGTATCAAGGTAATGCTGACCTCATAAAATGAGTTTGGAAGTGTTCCCTTCTCTTACTTTTTGGAAGAGTTTGAGAAAGATTGACATTAATTCTTCCTTAAGTATTTGATAGAATTCACAAGTGAAGCCATCTGGTCCTGGAGTTTTCTGTTTTGGGCGGTTTTTGGTTACTGAGTCAATCTCCGAACTCATTATTGATCTATCGAGATTTTCTGTTTCTTCCTGATTCAGTCTTGGTATGTTGTGTGTTTCTAGGAATTAATCCATTTCTTCTAGGTTATCCAGCTTGTTGGCATAGAATTGCTCATACTGGTATCTTATGATCCTGTGTATTTCTGTAGTATGTCTTCTCTTTCATTTCTGATTTTATTTATTTGAGTCTTCTTTTTTCTTGGTTAGTGTGGCTCTTGATCTGTCAATTTTGTTTATCTTTTTGAAAAACCGGCTCTTAGTTTTGTTGATTTTTTTTTTTCTATTGTTTTTCTGGCCTCTGTTGCAGTTTATTTCCATTTTGACCTTCGTTATTTCTGTCCTGCAAACTTTGGGCTTAATTTGTTCTTTTTCTAGTTCTTTGATGTGTGAAGTTAGAATGTTTATTTAAGATCCTTCTGTTTTCTTAAAATATGCATTTATTACTATAAACTAAGTTTATCCTTCTCAGAATTGCTTTTGCATCATTCCGTAGATTTTGGTATGTTTTGTTTCCATTTTCATTTGTTCAATGTTATTTTTTATTTCTCTTTTGATTTCTTCTTTGACCCATTGGTTGTTCAAGAGAATGTTGTTTAATTGCCACATAATTGTAGAGTTTCCAGCTTTCTTCTTGTTGATTTCTAGTTTAATACCACTGTGGTCTGAAAAAAATACTTGATATGATTTCAAACTTATTCTTCTCTATGTGCACTTGAGAAGAATATGTATTTGCTGCTATAGGATGGAATGACCTATAAATGTCTGTTAGGTCCATTTGGTCTAATATATGGTTCAAGTCCAGTGTTTCCTTGTTGATGTTCTGTCTGGATGATCTATCCATTGCTGAAAGTGGGATATCAAAGTCCCCTACTATTATTGTATTCTTGTCTATTTCTCCCTTCAAACCTGTTGATATTTGTTAATATATTTAGGTTCTCCAATGTTAGTGCATATATATTTTTAATTATTACATCTTCTTGATGAATTGACCCCTTTATTATTATATAATGACCTTTTTGTCTCTTGTTACCATTTTTTACTTAAAGTCTATTTTGTCTAATATAAGTATAGCTAACCCCATTTTCCTTTGGTTTCCACTTGCATTGAATTTCTTTTTTTTTCTTATTTATTTATTTATTTATTTGGCTGTGTTGGGTCTTCATTGCTGTGCGCGGGCTTTCTCTAGTTTTGGCGAGTGGGGGCTGCTCTTTGTTGCCATGCACGGGCTCCCCATTGCGGTGGCTTCTCTTGTTGTGCAGCATGGGCTCTAGGCACGTGGGCTTCAATAGTTGTGGCACGTGGGCTCAGTAGTTGTGGCTCGCGAGCTCTAGAGCGCAGGCTCAGTAGTTGTGGCACACAGGCTTAGTTGCTCCGCGGCATGTGGGATCTTCCTGGACCAGGGCTCGAACCCATGTCCCCTGCATTGGCAGGCGGATTCTTAACCACTGTGCCAGCAGGGAAGTCCTGAATTTCTTTTTGTATCCCTTCACTTTGAGCCCATGTGTTTCCTTAAATCTGAAGTGAGTCTTGGAGGCAACATATAGTTGGGTCTTGTTTTTTTTATCCATCCAGCCTCTCTGTGCCTTTGATTGGTGAATTCAATCCATTTGCATTAGAGTAATTATTGATATGTAAGGACTTCCCAGCACCATCTCATTAGTGGCTTTCTGTTTGTTTTATATTTCCATTGTTTCCTTTCCCCTCTGTTTCTGCCTGCCTTTGTAAATTGGTGATTTTCCATGGTGTTATATTCTGTTTCCCCTCTCTTTACCTTCTGTGAATCTACTCTAGGTTTTTGCTTTTTGGTACCATGAGGCTTACATAAAATATCTTTAGATAAAACGGTCCATTTTACATTGATAACAACTTAATTTTGATGTCATGCAAAAGTTTTACCCTTTTACTCCCTCCCTTTAATGTGTTTTGGTGTCATTATTTACCTTTTTTTATATTGTGTAATCATTAACAAATTATAGTCACTGTAATTATTTTTAATAATCTTCTCCTTAAACCTTATCTGTAGTTAAGTGGTTAACACACCATCCTATTACAGAATTAAGTTTTCTGTGTCTGATTGTACATATACCTTTACTAGAGTGTTGTATACTTTTGTATGTTTTCATGTTGCTGATTAGCATCTTTTGATTTCAGCTTGAAGAACTCTTTTCAGAATTTCTTGCAAGGCAGGTGTAGGGGTGATGAAATCCCTCAGATTTTGTTTGTCTGGGAAAGTATTTCTCCTTCATATCTGAAGTATAACTTTGCTGAATAGAGTATTTTTGGCTGGCAGGTTTTTTTTCAACACTTTGATTTGTCATTCCACTGTCTCCTTGTCAGTAGGGTCTCTGCTGAGAAATTGCTGATTGCCTAATGTGTTTTCTTTGTAGGTTACAATCTTTTTTTCTCTGACTGCTTTTAGGATTCTCTCTTTATCTTTGATTTTTGACACATTCATTATAATACCTCTTGGAGAAAGGCTTTCTGCATTTAGATAATAGGGTAATCTGTTAGCTTCGTGAACTTGGATGTCCAAGTCTCTCCCCAGGTTTGGGAAGTGCTCAGCTATTATTTCTTTAAATAAGTTTTCTGCTCCCTTTCCCCTCTCTTCTCCTTCTGGAGCTCTGATTATTCTAATATTTTTTGATGGAACTCCATAGATCACATAGGCTTTCTTCACTCTTTTTCATTCCTTTTTTCTTTGTTCTGTGCTGTGTTATTTCAAAATTCCTGCCCTCTAGCTCACTTATTCTGTTTTCCATTTTATCTAACCTACTGCAGATGCTCTCCGTTGCATTTTTCATTTCATTGATTGAAATCTTTAGCTCCAGAATTTCTGTTTGGTTCTTTTTTGTGATTTCTTTCTCTTTGGTAAATATCTCATTTTGATCATGTATTTTTTTTAATTTACTTATTTTATTTATTTGTTTTTGGCTGCCTTGGGTCTTCGTTGCTGCGTGCGGGCTTTCTCTAGTTGCGGCGAGCGGGGGCTACTCTTCGTTGCCATGCGCAGGCTTCTCATTGCGGTGGCTTCTCTCATTGCGGAGCATGGGCTCTAGGCGCGCAGGCTTCAGTAGTTGTGGCACGTGGGCTCAGTAGTTGTGGCTCATGGGCTCTAGAACACAGGCTCAGTAGTTGTGGTGCACAGGCTTAGCTGCTCCACGGCATGTGGGACCTTCCCAGACCAGGGCTTGAACCCATGTCCCCTGCATTGGCATGCGGATTCTTAACCACTGTGCCACCATGGAAGCCTGATCATGTATGTTTTTGAGATTTTGTTGGATTATCTTTCTGAGTTTTCTTGTAGCCTGTTGAGTTTCTTCAAAACAGCTACTTTGAATCTTTTATCACCTAGACCACAAAATTCTGTAACTTTGAGCTCAGTTGTTGAATTACTGTTCTTTTGGTGATGACATGTTTCTTTGATTTTTCACATTCCTTACAGTTTTGTGTCGCTGCTTTTACATTTGAAGTAGCAGTCACCTCCTTAAATCTTTACTAGTTGGCTTCAAATGGGGTGTACTGTTTATTGGTGCTGTTATATGTCTAGGGTTTTTCAGAAGGTGGTGGTGCTATAGCTCAAGTTTGCTTTCTCCGTTGCCCACGTGTCCTGGTATGTTTTTCTGATAGCAGTCCATGTACCGGCCTTGCTCTTGTTCACTTGGGAATGCACACAAGGAGCCGTCTGAAGAGTTGGGGGAGGTGTGGATTTAGCTCTTGGGGCATTGGGGGTGCCTGCAGACCTAGTGGGGAGATCCTCCAGTGAGATACTCCAGAGACTCCTGGATGAACTTCCTGCTGAAGTCCTGAGCACAGTCAGCAGGAACTGCCTACCTTTAATGCCCTTTGATATTTTTATCTGCCTCTTTCCTGATCTCCTACCTTCCCCCAGTTATGAAAGTCCCACCTCAGTACTCTGGGTGCTAGTGGAGAGAAACAGGATTCCCAGCCACGTCCTGCACAGCCGGAGGAGTTGGGCACTCACTCACTGCTCTCCTCCCCCCACCCCCTCATCCCTGCCCAGGAGAGGTCACCATCCCATGCAGTGTTGCCTTAGCATGGGTGGGGGAGTTGGCCCTGGGAAAATTCCTTTTACTGTCTTCACTGCAACCAAACTCTTTTTTTTTTTTTTTTTCCCTTCCAGTGGCATGCTGGAATATCTCCTTGGGAAAGGTAGACTTCTGCAAATTATCTCTTGTCCATCAGTATTTGCCCAGGTCAGCACTCTCCAGGTTTTTTCCCAGCTGCAGTGAGAGGGGTTGGGGCAGGTTCATTTGTCCCACGGCCTGTACAGAAGTCTGTCCACCTGTTTCCAGATGCACAGGTGGGCAAGACAGCTCCCAGATCCTCAGGCGTACGGAGCTGGATTCCACAAGTCCCACAGAGGCACTTCTGTTTGTAGATGGATATCTAACCCGTTGTTTTAAAAGGAGGACAAAAAGGAGGAATGTCTTACACCACCATGATGCTGACGTCACTCCTCCAGTTTTAAATAGGATGGTCAGAGTAGACTTCATTCAGAGGGTGACATTTGAACAGACTTGACGGAGGTAAGGGAGAAGACTGTAGGGAGGGAAATGGAATATATGGAAGAAGAACATTCCAGACAGAGGGTTCAGGCAGTAAGGTCTCCAATGTGGAAACATGACTGGTGTGCAAAGGGGACAGTGTAGCTAGACCAGAGTGAGCAAGGGTGAGAGGAGAAGTAAAGGGAGGTGGGAAGGGACAGACTGTGAAGGGTCTTAGAAGCTGTGATAAGGATTTGGGCTCTTATCCTGATTGAAATGGGAGGCCATCACAGATTTTGAGCAGAGGAATGAATGATAGCTTATGTTTTATAAGGATCACTGTTTTATCAGAAATAGACTGAAGAAGGGTAAGGGGAGAATCGGGGACACTAGTTACCTTGGCTGTTGCAGGACTTCAGGGCAGCATTACTCTGAGCAGAGTGAAGAAGTGAAGAAAGCTGCATTTGGGATATATTTTCAAGATGGGAATAGGATTTTCTGAGGTGGGATTGAGAGAAAGAATAGTCAAGATGGACTCCAGAGTTTTTGTCCTGAGCAGCTAGGAGGACGGAGTTGCCATCAGCTGAGATGGAAAAGGCTGAGGGGGGGGTAGGTTTCGGGAGTGTGGTCAGTAGTTCAATTTTGGATGTGTTAGATTTGGCATGTCTCCTAGACGTCCAGCTGGGGGTGCCAAGTAGGCAATTGAAGTCTGGTGTATGAGGGAAAGGACTAGACTCAAAATAGAAGTAAAGATGAGAATCCATGGCCCCGGGTGAGATCACCAGGGGAGCAAAAGGCCAGGGACTCTGATCTATGGTACAAATACGTGAGACTTTGCTGCAGATAATTTAAAACTAAAGTTAGCACGCCTTGTGTCGTCGTCTTCATTACTTTTTCCTACTGTTTTCTTTTTTTTTTTTAATCAAACTAAATTTATTTTATTTAGGAAGTTTGTTGTACCAGAGGGAACAAAATGATGAATTGTAGCAAATCTGATGAATTCTTATGGGAAGATTACATTCCTGAGCCTGAGTTTATTGTTCTGTTTCATCACTCTTTTGTTACATTGTTAATTGTCATTTGGAAGTAGATTTTCCCTGTTATTAAAGAAAAGAAAAGAAAAGATTTGTTCTGTGTGTCTCAGCATCTTCTTAAAGTATTCCAGTCTTTAAGTTATAAAGAGTTGATTGGATATTGGGAACTATCAAAGAGAACCTGTACTCTCATATCCAGGCTCTTTTTTCTCCCAGGATATAATGCTTTTCACAGCTTTCAACAAATACTGAAATCTGTTTTCAAAGAAATCTTTGTACTAACATATGTTTGTCCATGTAATAGACTGAAGACAGCCACATCTGGCATTCTCAAAGAAGCACATAACTACTAAATGTAATGCTGCAAATCAACTTATTTCCTTTAAAACTTCACTAAATAATTCCAAGGAGTACAACAAGGTTCCTTATCACATATGTGATTTGCAGATCTTTTCTTCTAGTCTGTAGCACGTCTTTTCATCTTCTTTATAAAATCTTTCAAAGAACAGAAGTTTTTAATTTCCACGAAGTCCAGCTTATCAAATTTTTCTTTTATGGGTTATGCTTTTAGACTTGTAGCTAAGAACTATTTGCCTAAACTGAAGTCACAAAGATTTTCTCCAATTTCTATTCCAGAAGTTTAATAATTTCAGATTTTACATTTAGGTCTGTGATCCTTTTTGAGTTAATGTTTGTTTATGGCGTGAGATATAGATCAAGAGTTATTTTGTTTTGTTTTGCATATGGATATACAGTCGTTACTGTACTGTTGGTTAAAAAGACTATCCTTTCTCATTGAAATACCGCTGCATTTTGTCAAAGTCAATTGACATTGAATATGTGGGTCTGTTTTTTTGGACTTCCCATTACGTTCTAATATGTATCTAATAGATATCTAATATGTCAACCCTTTCACCAATACCACACTGCCTTGATTACAGTAGCTGTTTAGTAGTTCCTGGAATTGCAGTGTGAACCCTTCAGCTTCGTTTTCCTTTTTTAAAATGGTTTTGCTCTTCTTATTCCCTTTTCTTGCCATCTGAATTTTAGAATCAGCTTGTCAATTTCTTTTTAAAAACCCCTTGCTAAGATTTTTTTTAACATTTGTTTGAATTAATCTTAAACATATAAATAAGTACAGATAATCTTGTGTTCCTCACCCAGTGTCCCCTAATGCTAACTTCTTATATTGTATAATCATAGTATAATTATCAAAACCAGGAAATTAACATTGGTAAAGTACTGTTAACTAAAAACTTACATGAATTTTAACAGTTCTCTATCAATGTACTTTTTTCTGTTCTAGGATCTTATTTCACATTGTATTTAGTTGCATTTAGGTTCTCCTTAGGCTGAAACTTTTATTGCAGTTACGCTGGATACATAAATCAATTGGGGGAGAATTAACATCTGAACAATATTATCTTCTGATCCATGAACACAGTACATCTCTCCATTTTTTTAAGTCTTCTTTTATTACTTTAAGCAATGCTTTGTCATTTTCCGGTCACAGAACTTGCACATTATTAGATTTATATTTTTGTGTGTGTGTGTTATTGTAAATGATACTTTTTTAAAAATTAGAATTCCAGTGTTTATTGCTAAGATAGGGAAATACAATTGATTATTATATATTGACCTTGATTCCTGCAACTTCATTAAACTCATTATCTCTTATGGGCATTTTTGAAGGTTATTTTTGGGATTTTTTTATATAGGCAGCCATGTTGTCTGTGAATAAAAATAGACCTTTCTTCCTTTCTAATGTATGTGCTTTCTATTTATTTTTCTTGTCTCGTACAGGCAAGTACTTCCAATACAATGTTGAATAGCCGTCATGAGAGAGGACATCCTTGCCTTGTTCCACATTGGGGGTAGGGGAGGGTAGCATTCAGTCATTCATCATTAAATCTGGTATCTCTGGGTCTTTTGTAGATGCTCTTTATATGGTTGAGGAAGTTCTCTTCTGTTGACCTAGTTTACTGAGATTTTTAATCATGAATGGATGCTGAATTTTGTCAAATTATTTTATGCACCTACTGAAAGGATTTTTCTTCTTTAGTATGTTGATAATATCAATTACATTGGTTTGATTTTTGAATGTTGAGCTAGAATTTCATTGTCATGATAAAAACCACTTGATCATGATGTGTTATCTTTTTTATATGTTGGCTGGATTCAGTTTGCCAATACTTTGTAAATGATTGCATGTCTACATTCATGAGGGATGTTGGCTTGTAGTTTTCTTGTCAAGTCGTTGTCTGGTCTTGGTATAAAGGTAATACTAGACTCATAAAATGAAGTGGGAAGTGTTCTCTTCTGTATGCTGAAAGTTTATATAGATAGGTGTTATTTAATGGTTGGTATAGAACTCTGCCATTCTACCAGTGAAACCATCTGGGCTTGGGCTTTTCCTTGTGGGAAGGTTTTTTAACTACAAATTAAATTTTTTTTAATGGTTGTTAAGACTGTTCTGGCAATTTTGTTTCAAATGAGCTTTGGCAGATTGTTTTTCAAAGAGTGTGTCTATTTCTTCTAGTTATTAAATTTATGGGCATAGAATTGTTTGTAATATTCCTTTATCATCCTTTGTATGTGTAAAGGTTGTATTATGATGTCCACATTTCAGTTTCTTATATTTTCATCTTCCTCCTTTTTACTCTTGGTCATCCTGTGTAGGGTTTTATCAGTTTTATGGACCGTTTTGGTTTTACTGATTTTTCACTGTTTTTCCATTTTCTATTTCATTATTTTAAGCTCTTGTCTAATAGTCTTCCTTTTCCTTATTTTGGGTTTAACTTACTCTTTTTCTAGTTTCTCAAGGTGGAAACATAGATTATTGATTTGAGACATTTCTTTTCAAGATAAGCGTGTAATGCTGTAATTTTCCTTCCAAGTATTGCTTTACAGCAGCATAGCACAGGGAGATCAGCTCCATGCTTTGCGATGACCTAGAGAGGTGGGATAGGGAGGGTGGGAGGGAGGCTCAAGACGGAGGAGATATGGGGATATATGTATGCATATGGCTGATTTCACTTTGTTGTACAACAGAAACTAACACAGTATTGTGAAGCAATTATACTCCAATAAAGATCTATTAAAAAAAAAAGAGTATTGCTTTAAATTTTGGTATGTTGTGTTTTCATTTCCAATTGATTCCCAATATTTTATAATTTCCTTTGTGACTACTTATTTGACCAGTGGGTTATTTAGAAGTGTGTTGTTTACCAGTATCCTATTACTGATTTTTTGGCTCAAGTGTGACCTCCATCTAGCATTTATAGCTTCTAGGGATTCTATGCACCAGAGTTTTGTAGCCCACACTGGGCATTTAGCAGTGTGTAAAAACTTTAGCCGAATTCATTTTACCGTCTTGTACGTTAGCCTTATCTTCTTCCCATTCTCTGTCGTGGGTGAGCTGGTACTCACATTCCACCTCTTCTCGAAGGTGCTTGTCTTTCCTTAAATTTGGGGCTAGTTGATACACAAACTGTGATGCGTTCAAGAAAAGTTACGATTTTGCAGATTATTCTTTCTGTTTTTGATAATGCAGGAGAAATTCCCAGCTTTCTACATCCAAAGGTGAAGACAGACATCTCAGTGCCATATATTTTAAGCTATAATTTGGGGAGCATTTTAGAGTTCTAGCCACAGAGGCAGAATGAGAGAAGTTAATGACTTTACATATTAAAATGCACTTTAAGGCTTCATTGCAGGCAGAACTGCATTTGCAGTCTCTCAAACTTCATGAAGCAACCCTATTGTTTTGTTGTAATAAAATTTTAATTTGCTAACCACCGTGACATTCTCAGTCTCTGCACAAGGTAACAGGAAGGAGTTCCTGCGTGTATTATCACCGCTCCCTTCTTTTTTAATGTAAGTTGCTGGCACATTTTGTTCCTTGTGTGAATGTACGACAGAGGTCAAGGGGTTGAGGCTGGGCTTATTTGTTTATTCGAATAGTACAAGTGGCTGCTCAGTAGTAGAGTAGAACATCTGTATAAGAAGCTCGGCTTCAGCTCAGCTCCTCCTTGATCATCTGATGTTGGAAGAGCCTGTAATTAGGTACTTCATTCCAGCCTAGTTATTGTTGAATGAACAGAATCCAAGGGAACCATCTGTTGTATAGGGTTTTAGAATCATGATTGACAAAGATATGTGACATCCAATATGAAGTCATCTTTTTTTTCCCATTGCAAAATAGTTTGGCTAATTTAAAACTTAAACCTTTAGGAGGAAAAGGCTAGTTTATGCAAATGATTCTAAGATGTTTTAGAGGACTTTAGCTATCTTTTTTTTTTTTTTTTTGGCTGCGTCGGGTCTTAGTTGCAGCACGCGGGATCTTTCGTTGAGGCACACAGGCTCTTTGTTGCAGCACGTGGGCTTCTCTCTAGTTGTGGCACGCAGGCTCTAGAGCACACAGGCCCAGTAGTTGCGGTGCACGGGCTTAGTTGCCCCGCAGCATGTGGGATCTTAGTTCCCCGACCAGGGATTGAACCCGCGTCCCCTGCATTGGCAGGAGGATTCTTAACCACTGGACCACCAGGGAAGTCCCGAGAACTTTAGCTATCTAATTGTGGTCACCATGATCTGATTTTTTGGTTACTAATTTAACTTTATTTATTGCTTTTCTTTTTCAGAAAATTCTTCCAGGAGGAAATACATCATTTGATGTAGTTTTTCTTGCAAGAGTAGTAGGAAATGTAGAAAATACTTTATTTATTAATACATCTAATCATGGGGTATTCACTTACCAGGTAAGAATCAGAATGAAAACTTTATTTATAAAATACAGTTATCATCTTCAACCTGTCATGTGACAACCTTTTGGGAACTCTTCAAAAATTCAGGGGCTAAGGGAAAATGTAGGAGTTTAGATTCAGAGAATTTTTTTTTAACTTTTAATTTTATATTAAAGTATAGTTGATTAACAGTGTTGTAATAGTTTCAGGTGTACAGCAAAGTGGCTCAGTTATACATATACGTGTATCCTCTTTCAAATTCTTTTCCCATTTAGGTTGTTATATAATACTGAGCATTTTTATACTTACAACTGTGTTTGTGAATATCCCTGTTCAAATCACACTGTGAACAAATGCTCTTAAAGCTACAGCTAAAGTATTACTGTAAGATTGGTTGGCAAAAGAACAGTTAAAAATATTTTCACAGTGACTAGGTTTTTGTTTTTTTTTTTTTACTTTTTGCACGCTTACAAAGTGATAATAGTTTCAGGATCAAAACTTATGTGCCTGCTTTTCTTTGGTAATTGTATTGTTTAAAATTTTTGATAAACTCTTTTCTGTGTGCAATCATTGTTTGGGTTATTAAAGAAAGTGAATGTTTTGTGAATCAAGGTTTTTATATATCAAGATTACTAAGAATAATTACTTATTTGACACTGTGCTACACACTTTACATGCACTTCTGCCTGCATTACAGATACTGTTATTCTCACTTTTTTAGATGAGGAAGGTGAAGTTTAGAAAGGTTAAATAATTATGCTCAAGTTATTGAGCAGGGATTCAAACCCATGTCTTTATAACTACAAAGACCATCCTCTTAACCACTGAGCTATACTGCCCATGGAACTCAGTTGTTTAAATTCTTACTTGGCTAGTGTCTTAACTTTACAGTTTATATGCTTTTGTTTTTGAACATTTCTTCTCCACTACCCAGGACACTTCATGTATTTTGGAAATTAGTGTCAGAGTAAACATTCCATTTTAGTCAAGAATCGATGCTTATTTATGGTGAACAAGTCCTTATTGGTCGTTTGATAGGCAGTATATACTTTTGAAGCCAGTATAGATGAATAACTGTGACATGCTGTACAGAGCACTTGGCATATACTTGTTGAGTAAATGAAAAGACCACCATGAGAATATGAAGACCTGTGCCCTACAGTGGTGCCCCCAACTGACCTAGGTGTTTGTGGCCCACGGGTGACCTGAGGGTCATGATCAGGTTGTTCTCAAGGTGAGCCTCAGTGCCAGGTGTCTTCACCTCTTCACATCTAGTCTTTCACCACGTCTTTCTCCTAAATGTACCTCGAGTCTGTCTACCTCTCTCCTCTTCACCCCCGCTGCTCTCTCCCAGGCCGTCCCCACCTCTCCCCGGATGACGACACAGGAGCCTCCTGACTGCCCTTCCTCTCCTCCCCAGCCCCTCCTACAGTGCATTGTTCCCTCTGTAGCCAGAGTGATCTTCTCTGAGCATAAATCAGATCCAGTCAGCTCCTCACGTAAATCCTTATGTTTTCCCATTGCTCTCAGGGCAAAGTGAAAGCTTCTGACCAAGGCCAGCAAGGCTGTAAGGATCTGACTCCCGTGTAGCTCTCCCACCTCATCCCATTTGACCATGGTTCTCATCTTATTCTTTGTCTTCAAACAAGCCACACCCTTTCCTGCCTCCTGCCCTTTGCCTGTGTACTTGCCCTTGCGGAATACACTTCACTGTTGGCTTGTTCTCATCTATCAGGTGACGTCAGTTCACGTCATCTCCCCGTCCACCCTCTCTTAAAGAATATTCCCACCCTCACTCCAACCAGTTACTCTGTATCACATTACCCATTTTTCTAAACCTTTTTATTGTTATCTAGGCTGTCCCTAATACTAGGATGTGAGTTTCATAAGAGCAGGCACATTATCTGTCTCGTTCACTGGTTGAATTGTTCAGCAGTGCCTGTGGTTGTACCTAGCACATCATAGGCACTTAATAAATATTTGTCATTTGAATGACTGGCTCACCCTGTTTGGTCAACCCACATTCCTATGGAGGAATGACCTGGGACTGTGCTTGGTATTTAAGAGATTGTCTGGGCCCTACATCCATCTTCTGATGGTTGGAACAGGGAAATCTTTTAATTCCCTGTTTCCTCCTTTTGTCTATCCCATGACTTCGTGAAGGACTACTATCATTTTCATTTCTAATATAGAAATCATTCCAAATGTATATATATGTGCATTTATATATATATATAAAAGAATATATATATATTCCTGATGTATATCAAGAATTTGATGTATATCAAATAGGTAGCCAAACAAGTATAGAAACTACGTGTGTTCCTTTTAAAGGGAGTTAAGATTTTTTCCATAAGTTGACCTCACCAGTTTTCCCTAGAGCAATCAGTTATAACTATAAAAATGTTATAAAACTATAAAAGCAACTAAAATTGCGTCTTTTTTCCTCCTTGGAATCAGGTATTTGGTATTGGAGTTCCAAATCCATACCGATTGAGGCCATTCCTTGGGGCCAGAGTCCCTGTGAATAGCAGTTTCTCACCTATAATAAACATACACAATCCTCACAGTGAGCCTTTACAGGTGAGTTTATGGTGGTGATTTTGAATGTGTTTAACTTTAGTGGAAATTAATGCTTAATGTGAAATCTCAGTTTGTTACAGTTTTCAAGACTATTTAAAATAACGTGGTACTGAATAATAGTACTAGAGAGAGATTCTTTTATTGCAGCCTGTAGTCTGAATTTGGGGTTATATCAGTCCAGTTATCGAATTTTTGGAACCATTTTTAAAATGACTGTGGTTGTTTCTGGTGTTAGTTTTAAGCACCTCTACATGTAATTTAAGAAGAGTTTTCATCTATACAAGGCCACTGCTTTTCTTGCCTTCAGCTCCTTCTGGCCCAGTATAAATTTTTAAAACCACTATTCGTATTTATTTCTAATAATAATAAGTTTTTGGTGATGGCAGCCTAGAAATTAAAATCCAAGGAAAGGGTAATATAGAACCATTGATTAAAAGCCAACTTATTTTTTTATTTTAAAAAATCCAACTCCATACCTTACCCAGTGTTTTAGTAGTAATTATTTTCACATTTGAAATCCCTCCTCACTCGTGCTTTGTCTCTAAGACACTGGGCGTGACTGGCGTCGCTCCTTCAAATATTTCCTAAAATTAAAATCCCCACCCCATGCCCCCAAGTGACTTCCAGCCGTGTGACATTTGCTGCCACTGTAGCTTCTAGTTTTGTTGTCTGCGTTGTGTACTCCTGGAGGACTTTTGTGATAAAACAAGTAAAGGTTTTCTACCCATTCTCATACTTCACCCCAAATTTGCATTTAATTAAATATATTCTTTATTTTTAAGAGATAGGGTTACCTGCCTTTAAAGAAAAGTCTCCTGCCATATCACCCTTCTATTCCTTGGTATTTACCCAAGAGAAAGGAAAGCACATGAAACCCCAAAGACTTATACAACATGGTGTTCATAACAGCGTTGTGCCCAAACATCTGCAGTGACCAAAAACTGGAAACACCCCAAATGTCCATCAACAAGTAAATGGATCAAAAATTGTGGCATATCCATAAAATCAAAAAGAAATGAACTATTAGTACATAAAACAACATGGTAGATCTCAAGATAATTACACTGAATAAAAGCAGCCAGACACAAGAGTACATACTGTATGATTCCATTTATATAAAACTCTAGACACTACAGACTAATCTAGAGTGGCCAAGAGCAGCTCAGTGGCTGCCTGGGGATGTGAGAGGGCAGAGGGCGACAGGTGGATTGCAAAGGTCATGAGGAAACTCTGGGAGGGAAAGGATTTATTTAATATCGTAATTGTCGTGGTAGCTTCATGCCTGTATACATGTCAGAATTCATCAAGTTGTACACTTTAAAAATGTGTAGTTTAGAGCTTCCCTAGTGGCGCAGTGGTTAAGAACCTGCCTGCCAATGCAGGGGACATGGGTTCGAGCCCTGGTCCGGGAAGATCCCACATGCTGCGGAGCAACTAAGGCTGTGCGCCGCAACTACTGAGCCTGTGCTCTAGAGCCCGTGAGCCACAACTGCGGAGCCCACGTGCTGCAACTACTGAAGCCCGCGCACCTAGAGCCCGTACTCTGCAACAAGAGAAGCCACCACAATGAGAAGCCCACGCACCGCAACGAAGAGTAGCCCCCACTCGCTGCAACTAGAGAAAGCCTGTGCGCAGCAACGAAGACCCAATGCAGCCAAAGATAGATAGATAGATAGATAAATAAATAAATAAATAATTTTTAAAAAAATGTATAGTTTATTGTACGTGAATGGGTTGGGACTTCTCTGGTGGTCCAGTGGTTAAGACTCCGCACTCCCAATGCAGGGGGCCCGGGTTCGATTCCTCATCAGGGAACTAGATCCCGCATGCCGCAACAAAGATCCCGCACGCAGTGATGAAGACCCCGCCTGCCGCAACTAAGACCCGGCATGGCCAAATAAATAAATAATATTTAAAAGAAAAAATCATGGGTGTAGGTACAAGCCACAGAGATATATTAATAGTAGCTGTGATTTTGCTACAGAAGACTTCAGGTATTTTCATACTGCACTGATATTGTTGCATATGCTGAAGAATGATATGCTCTTCACTATGTCACAATTACAGTAGTTACTAGATCTGCTGCTAGATCTTGTTATAAATGTGTGAATAAAGAAGCATTTGTGTTACTATAAGAACTGCAAATTTTGTATTTCTAAAATATGATACTTTCCATAAACTGTTTCCTTAGGAAAAAATAGAAATAAATGTCCTACAGTTGGATTTCCTAAAATCCAGTCTCTGAAACAGCTACACTATTTCCGACTTCAGTATTTCAAAGTTACCTTGTTTTAATTAAATATACCACCATTGCTTACCCATATGAGCACTGCCTCTGGTGATGTGACACCACACTTATCCCACATTTATATCTGTAAACGTCTTTAAATTTTTTCTGATGAACAATTAGGGTGTCATACGTTTCTGTATAACAGCAAATCACTTCCATCGAAAACATGATTTTGACTGAACCATCATGTGCTCCTTTGTCACAGGTTGTAGAAATGTACTCTAGCGGAGGAGATCTTCACCTCGAGCTTCCGACAGGTCAGCAGGGAGGCACCAGGAAACTGTGGGTGAGTGCTGACGTGTTCTTCTCTCTTGTGAGCTCACATGAGACCAGTTACTCTCTTAAATACACCAGAAAATACTTAACTCCTCATCACCCGAAGAAATACGGGTGACTTTTCCGTAATTATTGTCTTAATATTAAAGTTATATCAAATTAACACAACATTGTAAAGCAACTGTACTCCAGTAAAAATTAATTTTAAAAAATAAATAAAATAAATTTATATCAAATATACTTGAAAATTGGAGAGACAGAAATAGAATAGTAATTTTTGGAAAGACCAGTGAACAAAAATTGGTGTAAGCTTTAAGCCACTGTGTGGAAAGAAAGAGGTTTTAACTATTCTTCCTCAGAATAATATTGGTAAAGTTGTCTCTGAATCTAATCATTTATAATATGCTTTACACTAATATTGAAGAAAAAAAAAAAAGAAGAAGCCATGGGAAGGACCTGCTACATTTTTTAAGGTAAAGCATTGAACATGCAGACTTACTATTGATGGAGGAGATGCCATTTGCAGAGGGAACATAGTCAGGCCCTCGTGATAACTTAGAAACTTTAAATTTTTAGGCGGTCTATAGCCACATTTAATGCTATTTAACATTTGACAGTATTCTGTGTCCATGGTTAGAGAACCACTTTTTCTTGGAGAATACTAGCAAATATTAACAGATTAATGAATACATAGTAACTACCTTATTTACAAAGGTTCCTGCCATAGGAGGGTTGTTTTTATTTTTTTTAATGTTGCCTACCCAGCTTTAATCAAAGAAGGGAAAGTCATAGAAAATGCAGTTCTTGTACCGAGGTCACTAAAATCGCTGCTCATTCGTAATTGAAGACACATGGACCTGACCACTATGAATAGGTTCTGAACATCAAAGTTTCTTTGTTAATTGCTCTGTTAAACACACACAGCCTCTAGATTCTGTCATCTGACCAGTCTCAGCCAGGGAAGGGACGTGGAGGGGACATTTTTAAGACATTGACTTGAACATTTAGAAACCAATTTGTCAGTGACTAGGTTAACTTCTAAGATGTAGAACACTCTAGCAGGTAGAAATATGTAGTGGATGGTCTTTTTATATCCTTTCACAAAAATGATATACCTTGAAATTATGATATTGTTTGAAAAGCTTTTGGGAGAAATAGTGTATAAAACAGTGCTTCATAGAATTAACTATAAGCAATTAAATTTGTTTTATAATTCTAGATAGAAGAACTGAGAATTTACTATGAAATATAACTGGATTCTAATAAATAAACAAAAAAATTCAGATTTCTGATTAGTTAAGAACTGTAATGAATGGTAGCAGACATGGCAGATTGTTTCAATACTCCTAGCAGCTACGAGAAAAGATATAGTGACTTATTCCTACAAATCTAGAGTGAGAAAAAGTCATTTGGCCTTGACCTCACCCCCAGCCCATTTCAGTGTACATGAGAAAACCCCAGCTCCTAAAGATGGGGAAGTGGATGGTCTATCTCTAGTGGCCCCAGGAGGGTTCCAGTCACCTCTTTCCTACTTTGAGACTAAAAAGTTAAGAGAGTAGAGGCAAGTGAAGACCAGTAAATTCTAAACCACGAGGATTTCCTAAAATAGGGCAAAAGGTGTGTGCAGAAAAACTCTGGTGGTCCCAAGGGAGCCAGATTATTCAAAAACCAGGAAAAGAATTATACCTCAAAAAAAATTTTTTTTTCCAATGAGTCTTCCTTCTAGTGTATATGTAAGTGTTCTCTTTTTACGAGCCTAAAAAGTTATGCTATCTTACATGCTCAGAGCCTTACTGAACACGGTTGGTGAACTGTGGATTTGCTTGGGAAGCTTTGTTTTGTTAGGTTTTAAATGAAAGGAGAGCAGAGTCTACGCTCTCTTGGTTATCATTTAAAGAGAATCCTAAATGGGCAGAAGACCTAAATAGACATTTCTCCAAAGAAGATATACAGATTGCCAACAAACACATGAAAGGATGCTCAACATCACTATCATTAGAGAAATGCAAATCAAAACTACAATGAGGTATCACCTCACACCAGTCAGAATGGCCATCATCAAAAAATCTACAAACAATAAATGCTGGAGAGGGTGTGGAGAAAAGGGAACCCTCTTGCACTGTTGGTGGGAATGTAAATTGATACAGCCACTATGGAGAACAGTATGGAGGTTCCTTAAAAAACTAAAAATAGAACTACCATACGACCCAGCAATCCCACTACTGGGCATATACCCTGAGAAAACCATAATTCAAAAAGAGTCATGTACCACAATGTTCACTGCAGCTCTATTTACAATAGCCAGGACATGGAAGCAGCCTAAGTGTCCATCAACACATGAATGGATAAAGAGGATGTGGCACATATATACAATGGAATATTACTCAGCCATAAAAAGAAACGAAATTGAGTTATTTGTAGTGAGGTGGGTGGACCTAGAGTCTGTCAGACAGAGTGAAGTAAGTCAGAAAGAGAAAAACAAATACTGTATGCTAACACATATATATGGAATCTAAAAAAAAAAAAAGGTTCTGAAGAACCTAGGAGCAGGACAGGAATAAAGACGCAGACGTAGAGAATGGACTTGAGGATACGGGGAGGGGAAAGGGTAAGCTGGGACGAAGTGAGAGAGTGGCATGGACATGTATACACTACCAAATGTGAAATAGATAGCTAGTGGGAAGCAGCCACATAGCACAGGGAGATCAGCTCGGTGCTTTGTGACCACCTAGAGGGGTGGGATAGGGAGGGTGGGAGGGAGATGCAAGAGGGAGGAGATACGGGGATATATGTACATGTATAGCTGATTCACTTTGTTATAAAGCAGAAACTAACACCCCATTGTAAAGCAATTATACTCCAATAAAGATGTTAAAATAAATAAATAAATAAAACATTTAGGTAAAAAAAAAGTATATTCTGAAACTATTGTCATATGAAGAGACAGTTAATGAGTATGCTGCTAAAAAGTGTAGGGAAAAAAGTATTACAGAGATGTATCAGGAAGTCCATCAATTAAAAGAATTTGGTTTAAAAAAATAAAAAATAAATTTAAAAGAAAAGGGAGAATCCTTTTTGCAGTGACCTAGAGAGGTAGGATAGGGAGGGTGGGAGGGAGGCTCAAGAGGGAGGGGATGTGGGGATATATGTATGCATATGGCTGATTCACTTTGTTATACAACAGAAGCTAACACGGCATTGTGAAGCAGTTATACTCCAGTAAAGATCTGTTAAAAAAAAAAAGAGAATCCTGTAAACTTCTGGAAAAGCAATTTCCCTTTGATGGTGATGTTTCTGTTGTTTAGAGAATTTCAGGACTGAATTATATACCCAAGCACCAGCAATACATCAAAGAATAATTGATTTTTATAGATTAACTCTACCTCTTAATGATGATTTTGCCGCTGACAATTTGTTTTCATATGACTTTATTTCTTTCATTTTGCTCAGTTTTACATACCATACTTCATTAGTTTTAAGATATGTGTGTTTTTATCATTTAACATCCTCCAAAATTGGACTGTGTGTTATAATCAGTGGAATGAATATATTTGTTTAATTGGCAATATGTTTTTTTCTTAGTAAGTATATAAAATAATAATGCATCTTTCAGGTGATGTCATCTTATTCAGTAAACTATGGTTTTTTTGCCACATTATGGTCTGTTAACTTGTCAGGAAATTCCTCCTTATGAAACCAAGGGAGTGATGAGAGCCAGTTTTTCGTCTAGAGAAGCAGATAATCACACAGCTTTCATAAGAATAAAGACTAATGCTTCAGACAGCACGGAGTTTATCATTCTTCCAGTTGAGGTGGAAGTTACCACAGGTGAGTGGATGACTAAAGGAGCTGCAAGTTTGTTTTAGTTTCAGTACATCCTACTCTGGCGAAGTGAAATATAATTGTTTTCTTTTCTTTTTTCCAAGCTCCTGGAATTTATTCCTCAACTGAAATGTTAGATTTTGGTACACTGCGAACACAAGGTAAAAAAAGAGACAGTGTCTTTATAGGTCTTTTAAAAAATCCCTGTATTCATTGCTGATGGCTCTACTTTAACTCCTTTGTAATTAATTCAGCTTTGAAAGTTATTTCTCAGTGGGTTACATGATCTTGTAGAAATCTACTTTTGGGAACTCAGAGCCCTTAGTGATTTATACGCCATTCCTCTGAGGGATACCACTGCTTACAAGATGGGAAAGCAATGTCATGGATAACTTAAGTCTTCTAAATGGAAGATTGAGGCATCAAGTAGTTTCTTAGTTTCTTAATCCAGTTTCTCACCTATTTAGTTATGCTGAATCTTTTCTTTTAATAGTAAAATAAAGGAAGTAAAAAGATTTACTTCTGGATTTTTGTTTAGATATGGATTATTCAATTGCATTATAATAACATAATGTTAGAAATTGGTCCCCAATGGTCAGAGAAAGAATTCAAATTCTAAAATTGAAAATAACCAAAAAAGGATTTATTAAGAGAAAAGTAAGAGTACCTGTAATATGGGATTCCTGTGGGCCATATGTAATTTAAACTTTAGTTGTTTAGGATTGAAGACCCATTTTTGAAAATTAGATTTGGTTTTAATATAATAATTTTATATTGTACTTTACTGAATTGCTTCATTATGCTTTGCAGGAAAACTAAAAGATTAGTGATAACGTCAATTTCACTGAAAAATTTTGTTTTGTTTTGTTGTTTGGTCTGATTGTTTAGGAGGGGTCACTTCCTATAGTACTCACTGTCCTTAAGAGTAAGGCAATTCCTGTCTAGGAATGTGATTGTCACATTCTTTTTATAAGTGTGATTGTTATTCTAGTTCACATTCTAAAATATATTCCGTCTGATATCTGAGAAGAGAAAGATTCTAACTTGCTATAAAGCATACCATTTTAAGAAATATTTTCTTTTCCTCAATTTTAACAGATCTACCAAAAGTTTTAAATCTTCATTTATTAAATTCAGGAACAAAAGATGTACCAATAACAGTAAGTTTTTACTTTTTTTTTTCCTAATTTATATATTCTTTGTTTTTAAACTTATGACAAAGTTTAAAATGATTAAACTCTTGCTCTAAAGGAATTCTGTTTTGTGGTGACCTGGTGACACTTTGGTTCAAAGTGTCATACAAGAAACCTGTTCTGCCTCTCTAATCACCAGATTTTCAGGATGAGAAGGGCATGTGGACAATCTTCTCCAAGCTAAGTGTGAACCAGAGTTCATGAGGTTCCTGTTTAGGCCTGTAGAGTCTGATAAATCCTAGGATCTACGTGCCATGTGCAAAGAAAAACGGGTTGTTAGACTTAAGGTACGATTAAGTAAAAAGAGAGAAGAAAAGATTCAGATGAGTTGGAAAGAGAAATAAGGAAGCAAAGAAATATGGTAGGTAGTGGTTGAGTGCTGTTAACATTTGTCTCTGGTACCCCTTCTAACCCGCAGTGGCCGTAGTTACCTTGACAGCACACTGTAAACTAGGGTCCTCTCTCCCTGTCACACATACTCGCAGAACAGGTGACTTTGATGCCTCATAGTGGAATTGGAGTGTCATGAGATGGTGAGCAAGGTCACTGTGCATTAAAATGTGGTTACCTGGGATGACCATCTCTCCCCTCACTTGGGGTTTGTATACTGTCTTCTCTTTGGTCTCTATTCCACCAGTTGGTGGTAAACTCTGGGTTTGGGCAGGGATGGGCAACGGTCTGTTAAGTCTCAAAGCCCATCTGATCTATTTCATTTTATCAGAGTGCTCTGAATTTAGGTTTTCTGACATCAGCACAGGTTCAGGTTATAATAAAAATATACTGCTTTCCTCTTCCCTTATTCTCTTTGTAAGTTGGGAACCTCACCAGGAGGTGAGGTTGTGAGCTAAAGCAAAATCTGGGTAGACCTTGCTCACTAGTAGAGTCATAGTCTAAGCAGTGTCCTGCCATATGACCTAGTCTTTCTTTCCTGCTAGGTAGGAGAATTGGGGGTGGGTTAAGGGAATGGAGTCTGGTAAAGCAGCGGTCCCCAAACTTTTTGGCACCAGGGACCGGTTTTGTGGAAGACAGTTTTTCCACGAACCAGGGTGGGTGTGGGGGGATGGTGCAGGATGGTTCAGGCAGTAATGCGGGCGATGGGGAGCAATGGGGAGCGGCAGATGAAGCTTCGCTTGCCCACCGCTCACCTCCTGCTGTGCAGCCGGGTTCCTAACAGGCCGCAGACTGCTACCGGTCTGCGGCCCGGGGGTTGGGGACCTCTATGGTAAAGAACTTCCCCCAATCTGCAGTGGAGCTGAAACTACCCCAACCTGAGGTTCCTAGCACTCCAGTGTTAGGCCGACTGAGAGAGACCTGCTCTGAAGGTGCCTGAGTCTGCTGGGGTTCATGCCCCTGCTCCTCAGTGAAGTCTTCAAGGGCCTGGCACCCTTCCACAGATGACAAGGAGCAACTCCTTTGACCTAGCCACCCTGATACTATATTTTTCTTAAAAAAAAAAAAAAAAAAAAAAAACACATAATGCTGACTGTTACTGCTATATTGAGGGGTTAGTGATTGTTTTTGGCTCTTTAATCTGTATTGAAATTTTCACAAGTCCATAGAAAAATGAGCAAAATAAGAGCAATATAAATATTTATAAAAATATGAGTGTGTTAACATAATTAACATAAAGTTGTAAACACCCTTTCTGGATAAGGACTATTCTGAGATAATGTTGTTGTTTCTTTGACATTAAAATGTTTGTTGTTTTATTATTAAAGGTAGTAGATAGTTGGGGGAGGGTTTTTGTTTTTGTTTTTTTAATATAATAAGTGGGGAAGTGTTCTTTCCTCTTCTGTTTTTGGGGAGAGTTTTTGAAGGATTGGTGTTAATTCTTCTTTAAATGTTTGGTAGAATTCACCAATAAAGTCATCTGGGCCTGGATTTTTCTTTGTGGGAAGTTTTAAAATTATTAATTCAATCTCTTTACTTGCTACAGGCCTGTTCAGATTTTCTTTTTCTTCTTGAACCAGTTTCAGTAACTTATGTCTTCCTAGGAATTTTTTCATTTCATCTAAATTATCTAATTTGTTGGCATACCACTGTTCACAGTGTTCCCTTATAATACTTTTTTTTTTTTTTCCTGTGAGGTAGGTAGTAATGGCCCATCTTTAATTGTTGATTTTAGCAATTAGAGTCTTCTCTATATTAAAAACAAATTTTTGGTCAGTCTAGCTAAAGGCTTGTCAATTCGGTTGACCCTTTCAAAGGACCAACTTTTGGTTTTGTTAATTTCCTCTTTTTTTTTTTTTTTTTTTTGGTTTGATACTAAAATACCCTTTGTTTTATGAATAAAGGTAGTAGATAGTAGGAATTTCTCCTTCCCTGCCACCAACATCCTCACATTTGCAAAATAAAAAGTTAGAAAACCTCTGTTAGACTTCCTCACACACACACACACACACACACACACACACAAACACACACACACACAAACACACACACACACCCACACATTTTAGATTTTACCAGTGAAACGCAAAGGCCTAAGAATCACTGCTCTGTTACAACATTTTAAAACCTCACTTTGTACTCAGAATTGTGATTCATTTTGTTCAAATTTTCTAGTTTAGTATATCAGACTTTCCTCTGTATTGGAGCGTGATTCCTTCTGCTAGATTTGTCCAGGTTGCTTTGGCTACAGCCTACTTATGTTCTTTGAACTTCTTGGTCCTGGATTTCTTCTCGAGCCCAGTTGGCAGCATGAAGCACAGTTACCGTAATATGTGATGATGTGCGTACAACTCCCTTCCCAGCCCTTTCCTGCCCACATGCTCAGGGCACTAACCGCCACGAAGGAGAACTCCTGAAGCACACCGTCTGGCCGCACGTCCTGGGATTCAGTAGCACATTTGCCTGTAGGGCAGACCCTGCCTATTGGTGGATCACTTGCCATTGCCTCAGTTTGAGATGTCGGATAATTTTTACTTTTTATGTGTTCTGCATGCTGTTTGTCTCTTACTGGTTTCTTCAGTCTGTGGGATGCCTTGTACAGAGGAGGAACTCTCATGCTTGTTGGGCAGACTTCAGGCCTTGAAGTCACTTCTCCACATGTGAGGGCTTAGAGACTTGATGAGAAAGTGCCTTTACTTAGCCCAAGCATTCTGGTCTAACTTTTTACATATAATAAATGGACTCAAACAAATGTCTTTTTCAATAAACATTTTCTAGAAAAATGAAATTAGCAATTCTAAGAATGTGAATGAAAAAATGTAATTCATTTATGATAGGTAATTAAATATAAATAGGCCCATGTTCCTCCTCTTCTCTTTTATTAAGGAGTTTTAGGATACATTGTAAGTGAACATTTTTGTTCTTACCATGGGTTAGACATATCTAGGTTCTTTACACGGATTACCTTGTTTGATACAGCTCTCTTGTACACAGGTCCTTGTTTTCCAAATAGGGAAAATGAGTCAGACCTTTTTATTTATTTGTTTGTTTGTTTATTTTTATTAATTAATTTATTTATTTTTGGCTGTGTTGGGTCTTCGTTTCTGTGCAAGGGCTTTCTCTAGTTGCGGCAAGCGGGGGCCACTCTTCATCACGGTGCGCGGGCCTGTCACTATCGTGTCCTCTCTTGTTAGGAGCACAGGCTCCAGACACGCAGGCTCAGTAGTTGTGGCTCACGGGCCTAGTTGCTCCGCGGCATGTGGGATCCTCCCAGACCAGGGCCCGAACCTGTGTCCCCTGTGGCAGGCAGATTCTCAACCACTGCGCCACCAGGGAAGCCCAGACCTTTTTATTTTTAAGTGACTTAATTCGACTGTAAAATGTGCAAGTTACATGAAAGTATATTAGGAAGATAATGATACTTATTAATCAAGTCTTTATGAATGTATCATTTTATATTCAATATTCCTATTAACGTATTGATTTACGTATATGTGTTTAGAGCTACATTTGTATCTACCTATGTATGTATTTTTTTCTAACATCCGAAGCCTATACTCTGCCAGTGTTTTGGTAGTTTTATCTAATTTCCTCACTCATTCCTTCATTCACTCATTCAGTAAATATTTAATAAGCGTCAACTATATGCTGGCTTCTGTGCTAAGTACTGAGAATACAGAAGGGAATCAGACAGCCAAGGTCTTTGTCCTTACTGAGCTCATTTATTAGCTGGGAGACAGACAAACAGGTATGTAGCATAATTGTAAATTGAGAAATAAACAGAATGGCATGTAAGTCGGGGAGGGAGTTGGTTTAGATAGAGTTGTCTCTGAAGAGCTGACGTTTGTAGTAATAACTCAAGAGTGAGAGGTAGGCACCCATAAGAAAAGCTGGTGGCCAGGTGTTCCCATCAAAGGGATCAGCAAGTGCAAAGGAATGGCTTTGATGTCAAGGGAAACAGGGTTGGGGGGTGGTTTGAATGGAAAAGATGAAGGCTGGAGAGTCAAGCAGGCCTCCCTGGGGCCCTGGGAGGGGTTTAGATTTTATTATAAGTGCAATGGGAAATTACAGAATTTTAAGCAAGAGAGTGATGTCATTGATTTATGCATTGTAAAAAGTCAGTGTAGCTGCTTGTGGAGAATAAACTGAAGAAGGTTAAAAATCTGTTGCATGGTCCACTTGAGAAATGATGGTAGCTTGGACTGCTCGCCTTATCAGCCAGGGGATGAGCCCATCTACCATGGAAACTGAGTTTTAAGAGAGCTTTCCAAGGTTTTTCCTGTATTTTTCTCCATAATATGCCAGACCTAGAGACTGGTGCATTTTTTTAAAGGTCCCTCCCTCCCTCCATTTCACAAATATATAGAATTTTAGGATGAGCTCAACAATGCTAAAAGCCAGAGGGTTTTTTAAAATTCCCCTTCAGGGAATTCAGAGTCTCTTCATCTTTCAAGATATAAGACCACTAAAGCAGGCAGCTCCAATTATAAGTTCCTCGCCTGTCAATGGACAAGATGCCCAGGTCCAAGCCTTCCTGACGTTGTCTATAATGCAACTTTGAGAATATGGTTTTCCTCAATATTTACAAAACATTAATGCTATATAAATGATGGAATAAGTTTGCTTGAGATGTCTTAAGGCACCTTTGTATGAAGTTTCCTTGCTAATTAATGAATAAGAATCACAGCTGTACTTAATTTTACCAATGTCAACTTGACATGAACCTTAGCTCATTTGTGCACCTACTGTTAAAAATACAATCGCTATATACTGAAAGGTTATTTTTCTTGCTTGCTCAAAGTAGTTGAGGAGTTTCAGAATGTCCTGAGCCTTGAGTTTCACTTGAGAGTTACTGAGCATTAGCTGGGTGTGAATGTCGTGAGAAAGGCTGGAACTACTGGGTTGGCCAAAAAGTTCGTTCGGGCTTTTCCGCTGTTACGGAACAAACTTTTTGGCCAACCCAGTATAGTTCGAGCCTATGCAAACTGCCTTTCCTGGGAATCTTGCCCTGTTTTTTCCACTTCTTGATTATCTTTAAGTAAGCAACAGTTAGTGACTGGTACTAAAATATATTGTTAGTATAAATATGCTTATTACAAGTTAATGATTATTTATTATTTTTCATTTAAAACCGTCAGAATGAGCCAGCTATTTAAGTGTTTTGCTTGTTTTGTCTCGCTTCGTTTTTGTTTCCTTGGAAAACAGGTTTTAACTGATTGGGGGATTTTTTTTTCTTTTAATGGTAACCAGTGAACAATTTAATTTAGACCATTTGTATAAAACATGAGTCAGTTGACTATTATTTTACTGTTAGTGTGACATGTTTTAAGGTAATAATACTGAATGTAAAGTTTTCCTCTGGTAAGAAAAATCTTAAAGTGTGTTTCATGTGAGAAAAACATTTTTTTCATCAAATATTTATTCTTAGTTCTTACTACTTACTGTGACTATATGGTAATAGATACCATTGCTTAGCTGTTTCTGGCATGGGGTTGTGCTTGTTACTGATGAACCACCACTTACATTCTTTAAGTGTGTTTGAAAATGGTCAAGGTTCCATTGCTGCTGTATCATAATCAGTAGAGCAAGTGAAAGAATTAGGAACCGTATGTGTCCTCTGTAAACTGTAAGGCTTTATAAGGTCATCTCTCTAACAAATCCTGACCTCAGGATAAATGTGGCTAATTCAAAAAAAAAAAAAACAGCATAATTAGGGACTTCCCTGGTGGTCCAGTGGTTAAGATGCTGCACTTCCACTGCAGGGGGCCCAGGTTCAATCTGGGTTCCTGGTTAAGGAACTAAGATCCCACGTGCTGTGTGGTGCAGCACCCCCCCCACCAAAAAAACAGCAAAATTAATAGAATCACAAAATTTTTCAGATAGGTGGAAACTTAGAAAAAAATCTAATCCAACCCCTAGGATTTTACGGGTGGGAGAAATAAGGCCCAGAGTAAATGGGCAGCAGAAATAAGGCCCAGAGTAAATGGGCAGCTTACTCAGACTCACACTGCTGGTTAAATAGTTAGTATCCTTCTGTTGTAAACTCATCACTCTGGGTCTCACATGTACTTCTCTACTGCTTTCCTTTCCTTCGGAAGAAGTTTTTAGTGTAGTGTGATGAAACCAAATGAACCTTTTGTCCAGTTTGTAGTTTATCTTACAGTCAAACTGCTTTGTTTTACTGTTAAAAATATGCGCGCACACACAAACGTATATATACATACATACATACCCTTCAAGGAATGAAGAGATTCATACTTTAAATGATTGCTAATAACAGCAAGCTTATTGATAGTAAATATATTGATATGAGCCAGTCAACTCCCAGCTCCATTAGAGATTCAAAAGCAAATGAGGAGTTCTCAAAGAAGAAGAAGAAAGAAAAAGAGTTAAAATGCTGGGAGAGCCTAAGGCCAAGAGCTAAGGCAATTAAGATCTCCAGCACAGGAAACTGCAGGGCCATCCTCCCAGGCCCAGTAAAAACACCCTAACAGCTGAGGACTAACGGCAGTGGGAAGGGAGGTGCCCTGCTGACTGGGACTAAATAGCAGTGTCTGTCATCACTCTCTATGTAGCCAACTTTGTTTCCTATGATTGAAACACAGTGCAAGAGACTGCTTTTCCTCACACTCTTCTGAGGTGCTTCTTGTGCCTTCAAAGGACTGTCCTTCATTCTCTATAGGCAGATTCCACCTTTATAAATGAGCAGAAAAGGTGGGTGGGGAGCTGGGCGAAGAACCTAGTGGCTCACGGGGATTTGACTGTGCCCATGTTAGCGGGATTGCCTGATGAGTGTTCCTTTCTACTGGAAACATCTGGCTTTGACAAGTTTATAAAGCCCCTGAAAATTCAACAGAAATCCCAGAAGTGTTCTGAAATCAAAGGTATATTCAAATTGCATTCTAAAAGAAGATTTTTGATCAAGACTTGTGTTCAGTACCCCAATTTTCATTAGTATATGTTTGGGCAGTAGGATGCCAGGTGAAGGGCCCTGGACCAAGTCAGGACAGCTGGTTTCCAGTTCTGTCTCTGGATGCCAAGCTATTGAAACATCACTCAATATTGCAAGGTGTCCTTCATCTGTAAAACAGGGAAGGAAGTTGGTATCTTTAAGGGCCCTTCCCATGAAAAATGCTTTGTGTCAGTGCAGATTATCATATTAAAAAAGTAACTGCACTTAAATAGTATTTATTTTTTAAGCTTGCTCAAGAAGTGCAAGCTTTTACTGTTTTGTTGTTGTTGTTTTAGGTTTAGTTGTTGGAATAGAAAGCTCTCAGTTTGTTAAGTTGAAAGCGTTCTGACCTCTTCCAGGTTGCGCATCCCTGCCAGCTGCCTCACCGCTCACCCCACAGCTGGGAGTGCAGCCCCTATCACAAGTCCTCATGTCCCCTTCTCTTATATATAAATTAGGCATTCATTTAGAAAATAAATACCTTTTCTTCTATTTTGTGTATTCATACCCATTGTACTTTTTACAGTCACTTTATCATACATTTTTCTTCTGGTCATCATTTTATTTCATAAAAATAGTCTAATGAAGTTAATTTGAGGTCTTATCAGCTTAGCCTACTCTATTTAAAGGGACCGCATAAAGTTAAACTTTTCAAGTTTTGATTCTGCTTTACTTTTCGCTATAAACTGAACCACTAGACGAAAATAATGCTATGTAAATTTTTCTCTTTGCAGAGCGTTCGACCTACACCACAAAATGACGCTATAACGGTACACTTTAAACCAATTACATTAAAAGCTTCAGAAAGTAAATATACCAAGGTTGCAAGTATCAGCTTTGATGGTAAGTATTCAACTTTTTCTCTCTGATAGAGTGCTCTTATTCTGATAAATTAGAAGGCATCTATGTTGACATCTTAATATAGAAACCCAGACCATTTTACAGTCAGATTTTATAGTACTGGTTAGGTTGGTTTTTCTTGTAAATCATCACCAACTCTTATTTGATTGTTTCACGAAAGAAAATATTGTAACTTCATAAACCTAAATTAATATTAGCAAATACATTAGGATTGGAATTAAATTTTTGTTATCTGGGCTCTTTCACATATATACCTATTATGCTTTGCCTTAATTATGAAGTCATTAATTTTTGTAATTAAGTGAATATATATTTGAATTTCAGAAGCATGTTTGAATTTAAGAGCAGAAATAAAGTACTTTCTGTAACATTTCCATATATTGGCTTTTATTAACAAGGCAGACTGTCCTACCTAAACTAAAATAACTGCCTTCATGATAGAATTGTCAAATTAGATAACAATTATTTCAAACATGTATACTGTGTATTTTGACATTTGAAATATTAACCCAGACTTTAGCATATTTTAATAGCATGTTTTTATTCAGTTTTGCCCACTTTACTAGAACATTTACTGAATTTGCTGTCATAAAATTTTTTGAGTAGTGATGTAATGGCTGTCTAGCTGTATATGTAATTTAAATTTAATGAAAGCTGGAACTCCAAGTGAGACTTTTCTCATAAGGGCACGGGCAAGTGAGGAGCCCTGAAGCTTAAGCTTTGGCCTCATGATAAAGCCATCTTTGCTCATGGTCCACATTTTACAGCTAAGCTCCTCATCAGAAGAGAATATTTGGTCACTGAGTGACCTGCTGAGTGTGGCGCAGTGTTTGTGAGAGCATCTGTGCTCACTCCATGCACGTGGAGAGTCTGGGGAGAGTCTGGAGCAACTGCACAGTTGGCTGCCAGTACAGTGTTCATCCTATGAGCTCAGAGAAAACTCCCGAAGAAGCTAAGATTAAATACATGGCATACTTCCACAGTCCAGCTGTCAGGAAATAATCGGTATTGTAGAAGGCTTGATAGCACAGATGTTTCCAAATGTGTGATAAATTGTCTTCTGTGTTGCTAAGATACTAGCCATGACCACCAGTATCAGTGTCAGTATCCGCAGGTACATTGTCTTCCCTTACGGAGAAAGAGAGCGACCAGTAATAATTTCTGACCCCAAGAACAACATGTAGGACCTACCCTTCTGATAAATCTAAGGAGTGGGGGGTATACACTGGGGCAGCTGTGCTGTGTACTTCCCCCATTCTTCTTTTCCAGCTCCTGTATTGACAATACAGTGACTGTTTCCACTGAGATAAATGAAAGTCAGGAATGGTGGTTCTGAGATCACAGACTCCAAAATAAGTGTTTCTTAAAGAAATGATGTAAAATTTAACACAAAGACAAGGGAAAGCATCTTTTAAAGCAGGTGCTACATTTCTTAAAAGTGGTTTTTATTATCATGGGAAAATCCCTCCACCTTTCACCTCCCACCTCTCCCATCACCACCCCGGATTCCAATACAAATGGTATTACCCTTGAGATTGCTGTGAAAATCAATCAAGAAATGCTTGTTTTACTTAACTCTTAAAATTTTCAGGGGGGGCTTCCCTGGTGGCGCAGTGGTTGAGAATCTGCCTGCCAATGCAGGGGACACGGGTTCGAGCCCTGGTCTGGGAAGATCCCACGTGCCGCGGAGCAACTAGGCCCGTGAGCCACAATTACTGAGCCTGCGCATCTGGAGCTTGTGCTCCGCAACAAAAGAGGCCGCGATAGCGAGAGGCCTGCGCACCGCGATGAAGAGTGGCCCCCGCTTGCCACAACTACAGAAAGCCCTCGCAGAGAAACGAAGACCCAACACAGCCAAAAATAAATAAACAAAATTTAAAAAAAAAAAATTTTCAAGGGAATTCCCTGGCGGTCCACTGGCCTGGGTTCAATCCCTGTTAGGGGAACTAAGATCCTGCAAGCCGAGAGGCGTGGCCAAAAAAATAATTAATTAATTAATTTAAAAATTAAAATTAAAAATTTCAGAATGTGCCATGAATATTAACTCCACAATGTTCACTTACCAAGCAAGCATGTCTCATCAAGTCATGATTCTTTATGATTTTTAACTGAATTTTCTTGAGGTTTTGACCACTTCATTGCTAAAATATAACTTGATAAGATACTATGAAATGACTAAATTATGGCCCTTGTTATCAGCCTTATGTAAGAATAAATAGCAAAAAAAAAAAAAAAAAATTTTTAAAGCATCCAGAAACGGCTCTACAGTAAGCAGAAAGAAATGAGGTTTAATGGGAGTTTCAAAAATCTGAATTTGCACCATCTGTACATAGCCACATACTAGATGTCATACCATTTTTTTTGTTGTTCTTTTTTTGTGCTAAAGTTGGATAACAAACATTTGCAGAACTTACATATAAATTCTTGTCATAAGTGGAAGTGTTCCTGAAGTACTTAAAGGGGATAAAGATACACAGCTTCTTTATTTGCTTTGAAAAGAATATCTAATGGGTACACAGATTGGATCCAACTGATTCTTTTCTGTAATTCCAGATGGAATTATTCAGAAGTGCTACAAAACTTAAAGGTTTTACTTCATCTGTGAGGACAATATGATGGCAGGGAGGGTATATGCCTCCTCTTACACTATAGGCTAGGCTTGGCTAATATAAAAAGTCAGAGCTCATCACTCTTGACATTTTTTGCACCAGGCTACTTTATTGGTATTTATAGCAAGACTCCGGCCACACAAGGAATGTTATTTCTTAATCCAGCTGTAAACTAGCAGTTCTCAGTTTGGGGGGCTGGGCAGTTTTGCCTCCCAGGGGATGTTTGGCCATGTCTACAGACACTTTTGGTTGTCACAGCTGATGTCCAGCACAAGGCCGTCCTGTGCGCCGCCCAACATCCCACAGTGCACAGGAACAGCCACCCTGCCACCCAACAGCGAGTGTACCTGGCCTGAACTGTTCGTAGTGCCAAGGCTGAGAAACCCTGCTATAAGTAAAGCCAAAGCTTATGGCTGTAGAGAAGTAGCTCAGATATAGCGCTTTTCCTCCTGAATTGTGTTCACTTGCTAATTCCTTACCCGTTTATCCCGTTACAGGAAAATTAAAATATCTTTCCATTTTTGTATGAAAAATGTGATATTTCAATTAAAATGCTGTAAAAGTATTCTTTGTGCCAGTTTGAAAGCTCAGCTTCTTAAGATTTTGTCAGTCCACATGCAAAGTCACTCTCGTCCTCCTCTGTATAAACTCTTTGGTAGCAAAAGGTGACAGATTATGTTTTATGCTTCCTTTCAGCATCAAAGGCAAAAAAACCATCTCAGTTTTCTGGGAAAATAACTGTTAAAGCAAAGGAAAAGAGTTATTCTAAACTTGAAATACCATATCAAGCAGAGGTTTTAGATGGGTGAGTTTTTCTTTAAAATAAACTTTATAACTTTTTATTAATCAGTAAATTAACTTTTTATTAATCAGTAAATTCATTGATCTTAGCAAAAGTAGTAGCCAAATTCACATAAACTCCATGGAATTCGTGTTGAGAAGAACAACTTCAACTATAAAGGAGAAAAATCTCCTGTATTTTGTTTATTTTTTTTACTTTTTTAGAAGAAAGAGGTAAATGGGCTGATATGATTTGGGCTTAAATGAAGTCTTAATGATTCCATAATACAATAGAAAAATGAATCTGTGATTTTTAAATCATTTGAACCATTTCCTTTCTGTAATTCTTTTTGTAACATGCAAGTGGCTATGGCTTGTTATTAAAGTATATTGTCACTTGAAACAAAATCATTTATATTCCTTTATAGACTCATTAAAACACTGTTCTAGAATTACAGCTTTTTATAAATGGGCAATAATATATGTAGTTCATTTTCTAATTATACTTTAACCAATAATAGTTTAATGTCCAGCACGGCAGGGACTCCATGTGGTCAACCACTAAAATGTTTATAGTCTTAATTCTCTAATAACAGTCCTAATGCTGAACGTAAATTATTACTCACAGCGAAAGAACTTGGATTTTAAATTAACACGTGGAAATAGAAATAATTCATTTTGTTTTTGTTTTTTTCATATAGTTATTTGGGATTTGATCACTCTGCAACACTGTTTCACATCCGGGACACTCCTGCTGACCCTGTGGAAAGGCCAGTTTACCTTACTAACACTTTCAGTTTTGCGATCCTCATTCATGATGTGTTGCTACCAGAAGAAGCCAAAACAATGTTTAAAGTATGTCTGGGAACCCTCATACTTTTAATTTTACTGATCTGCCAAGCAAATGATGCTGACACATTGTTTTTTCTCTCCCGTCACTTCCTAGGTTCACAACTTCAGCAAACCAGTCTCAATTCTTCCAGATGGATCAGGATACATCTTCACTCTGTTTTTTATGCCGTCCACATCATCCGTGCACATAGATAACAATATTTTACTTGTTACCAATGCCTCTAAGTTTCATTTACCTGTGCGGGTATACACAGGCTTTTTAGATGTAAGTATGCTATCTACCTTTAAAATTTAAACTCCCTGTACATCTTTTGTGTTTTCAGCTACTGTCAGGCAGTCGTGTTGCACACACTTAAATTTTGCTGTTTCTGTGCTTTACAAGTTGTCCTAATTCCTCCCTCGTCAGTACTTACAAGATTTTCACCCTCCCAGCAGCCATGTCTCCTCATGATGCAGTTGACTCCTCTAGTTACGCCTCTATTTAGATCTTTTCCACATTCCACTTTCTCTTGGTTTTGCTTTTAAACTGTCATAGTCATGTGGAAGCTAAAAACAAGCTAAGTGGAAGAAAGATATTAAGCAGGGAAGAAATACTATAGGACAGGTGAAAAGGAAACTATGTAGGGAAGAGATGACCAAAACCAGGAAGTGCAAGAATGAAGAAGAGAACCAGATAAGAAAGAGGGAATAGGTGGGAAAGACACAGCTGGAATAGTCACCTAAATATGGCAGGAAAGGAAATAAAGGTCTTTCTAGTACAGAAAATAAGCCAGGGAAAAAAATCCAAACAAAGCTGTGCTTACAATTATCAATGAAAGAAGTTTAGATAAGAAAGAAAACTGATAGGAAAGATATAAAAGAAAAAAAAGTGAAAACATAGAAATGTAGTTCTCCAAAAAGCTAGCATCAATAAGAATTTTAGAGCTGAAAGGACCATCACTATTACACCACTCCTTCTGCATTTCTTTTGCTTAAATGATTACTGGTGTGTAGCTGCTTTCATGAATGTGTGATGTTTGCTGAGACTGAGGACTTTTTGCCTAATTCTCCAGGGCTCCACTTAACCTCACCTAGCACTTTAGTTTCCTGCTGCTTTTATGTGCCTTCAGAGGAGAACTAGCAATTCAGTAGAGGCCATGAGTGTTTTCATTTCTGAGTAATCAAAATATTTCCATTGTGCAAAGTTCTTAATTATATATTATGTATGCGTATATTTACATAAAATATAGGAACCTTAGTATATCTTAATACAGTTATTTTTCTTGATAACATTCTCTTACATAAGTGTGACTTTACATTTAATCTAGTTCTTTTATATCTTTCCAGTACTTTGTATTACCCCCCAAAATAGAAGAACGTTTCATAGATTTTGGTATACTGAGTGCTACAGAAGCAAGTAATATTTTATTTGCAATTATAAACAGCAACCCAATTGAGGTAAAAAAAAAAATTGTGTTTATTCTAACTCACATTTAAGGATTTTATGCTAGTGCCGCAATAATCACTTTCATATCTTTCTCTTTTTTAAGTTGGCTATAAAAAGTTGGCATATCATTGGAGATGGTTTATCCATAGAACTCGTAGCTACTGAAAGAGGCAATAGAACTACAATAATCTCAAGCCTTCCAGAGTTAGAAAAATCCTCTTTATCAGACCAGTCATCAGTAAGTTAACTTTTTTATTGTTTCCTTAAACTTAGATGTAAACCTCAAATAGAAGACTAGTCATCATAATAGTTTTATGAGAGTTGCAATAGCACTGGCTATTTGATGTTGAAAGGACCTTATAGGTAGTCTACTTAAACCCCCTCCTTTCATGGTGAGAGAGCACTTGAGACTCAAAGGAGTTAAGTTATAACAGAAGTGTCCTTACAGGAGAAATTCCCATGGGTAGTAAACTAACCCTGTGTTCATTGAATTCACTAGGCAGAAGAGATAGCTCTGCACATTGATAGAAGGTGTTTTCAATTATGCAGTAATATTTCTGGTCAGTTCTCTGTACTGATTAGAAGAGAGTATCAGTGAGACAAACATCGTTTGGTGGATCTCTGTGTGAATCTCCCTATATACTTTTACTCTATCTTATGTACAGTTGGTCATAAAAGAGCATGAAACAAGAGTAAATGAATATAGCAGTCTAAGCCCTGATCACTACTGAAAAGAGAACTTGGAGTTTATACCTACTCAGAACAGAATTAGTAGAATCACCTTGTACGACTTCGAAGGAGCAGAACATATGTCATCTGTAGGTTAGCATAGAACTTCTTGTGGCAGTTTTACAAAAGGAAAAGCAAATGTCCTTATGCACAGAGGTTACTGACAAATATGCTTCCATGGAATGCCGTAGGTCATAAAAATTGGCTTAAACATTGAAACATCTCCCAAAATAGGTTTTTTGGAGGACAATCTGGCAATATATACCACTCCTGGGAATTTTTCCCATGGAAGTAATTTAAAGAGCCAAAAGCTGTGAGAATGCAGATGTTTGTGATAGCATTATTAATAATTCCAAATAACTGGAAACAGCCAAATGCATAAAGTCATGATTTTATGATTGAATATTAAAGCAAATAAAAAGCTGCAAATACAATTGTATGTAGAAATTTGGAAAAGGATTTCTGAAAACGTGGGAAATAGTACTAAATAATGTGTATTCTAATTGCAGTTGTGTGACATTCAAGCTACATAATCAGATATTGTGGTCGATATATGGGTGTTTGCATTTTAATAATTTATAATGTTTTAAATTTGATTCATAAATAAAGCCTCCTTTTAAAACAAAAAAGAATATGCCCATGAGAAGTAATATTTGTCACCCCAGCCGAGGTTTTATTTTTAATACAAATAGAATGCTGAAAAAGGATAATAATGAGACCAGCCATTAATGTGTTCATTTCAACAATGAAGTTACAGTAAAATTGTATGTTTATCTAATCTGAGATGGTTGAATTATACTGTTTTTTATAAGACATTATAAATTAATAATTTTAGGACTCTGGATCATTTCCTCATACTAAATAACATGTGTTAACACTTACTACTTACATTTGAGAGGTCCACTCAGTAACATGAAGCCTGCTTGAAACTTTAGGGTTTTAGAATTAGGTTTTATATAAAACTGTATAAACACAAAAACAAGGGACAGAAAGATGAGATCACTGTTATGAACGCTTACTTAAAACAGGAAGTTGTAGTGAGTTGCCAGCTTCAAAATAGCAACTCCACAATATGTGTTTTTTTAAGTTTGTAATGCCTAAACTTTCAACTGCTTTCCACCTGTTTTCCAAAAAGCCAAACCTGTGAACTAAATAAGCATCCTGTTCCTTATGAAACACACATTGCCAACAGCTCTCTGTGCTCTTCAGATACATGCTCTTATTTGGCTGGTTAGAGTCATGATGAAAATGTTAAAATTGCACAAAACCAACACAGAAATGCTTATAAAAGGGGGAAAGTGAGTATGTTTGGCATATCAACATTTGTTATTTTGAGGTAAATGTGAACTCTAGGTAAAATATAACTACTACAAACTAAAGTACAACTTCACAAATTGAATTTCATGTTTTTTGGAAGTATCATGATTGAAAAGGTTAAGTGCCAGAAACATCAGCAAATAGCTTGAGAAAACAAGATCCACATTTTCCTTTCTTTCACATTTTTATTGCTTAACTTTTCCTTCTTTCCATGATTCTTGATGTTTCCATATGATCCAATCTCAGTGGATCTGAAGACATGGTTATTAAAACATGACAGAGTTAAATTCAGAACTTGAAGCATAACCAACTTTGTATTAATACTTGTGCCCTAATGCGGCCAAAGGGTCAGTGGAAGGCTGTGTCCCTCTGCTGCAGCCCTCACCCGCTTTGACCCTGCACGTACACGGTTGGGGTGTGAGGACCACACCCCTCCCCAGCTTTGCAGCTGAGAAGTCAGCTGTTCCTCAGGGAACTAGTTTTCTCAGTGGCCCATGGAATAAGTACAGTAGGTAAACATCCAGGGGTGGGCATTATTTTGAGATATTTGTATGTGATGATATGGTAATTCAGTGTTACACCGGTACAGGTTAGGATTTTGAAGTCAGTTTATCACTGTAGCTTTCTTTTCCATTTTAATAGAAAACTTCAGCCAGCAAGGCTGATGAATTATGTCATTTCTCCTACATACAGGTAATATTAGCTTCAGGATATTTTGCAGTGTTCAGAGTCAAACTTACTGCAAAAAAACTGGAAGGGATTCATGATGGGGCCATACAGATCACAACAGACTATGAGGTAAGGACTTTATTTACAGGGATTCATGTCAATGGGGTCTTTCTGAATAATTCAGTCTTTTATTGTTGTTATAGAAACAGAGAACTAAGTTTACTCAGAAAGTTACAGTTTACCACTTTCATGCCTTAAAAACTGAGCTTTTGAGAATAATTTACAGAATATTGGTGTTCATTAGCTCATAGTTTTCTGATAAAACCCAAATCTTTTGACTAAAAACAACTTCAGAAAAATGCATTTGGCACATTTAGAATTGCTGTTAGAAGCCTGCTTACAAATAGTTGTAGCATTGCACAGACCCTGACTGAAATTCCTGAGATAAGTCTCTCTATTTTCTGAGGTCATAAATATCCTCCTGTGTAACATTTCCAAAAAGGAAGATACAATCAGGAAATCACATCTTAATTTGAGTTCTCACAATCATATTTACATGTCATTCTAAGTCAAGGAACCAAGTGAAAATCAGTGAACTTTTTAAAGGCTTTTTGTGGGGTTTGACATGTTGCATTCAATGAGACTTTGAAGAGACATATTTCTGCCACACCTAAATATTTTGATTTATTATTTCAGAGCTCTTTGCTGAAGTCAGCAGCTTGCTACCCTTGTTCTCCTATCTGTTCAGTACATACAACCCCCACATGAAAGAAAACTAATTCAGAATAAACAGAATTGGTCATTTAATAATAAATGATATGTTGGGAATATGTCAGATTAATTACCTCCAAAAATAAGGAATCCACAGTTGTCAGTTTTGATGGGAATAAGTACATTTCATATCTTAGCAAAGTATCAGTATCTTTGTGAATTGCAAATAAGAGTACGAGTTGAGATTCAAAATCTGGAACGTTCAACTCATTTTTTCAAATTAGGTTGATGTTAATTTATTGCTGAGTACAAAAAGTAGAGAGCTATGTAACTTTAGAAAATGCTGGATTTTTCATTCATTGTTTTAGGAGAATAATTGAACTTTACTTTTTACATTAATAATCTACAAAATAACCTATATTATGAAAAATCTGTTCTTCATTCCTTCCCCATTGTTTGGTCTTGTTTACCATGTTTTCATCGAATCCCTGAGAAGTACATGGAAATTTATTGTATTTCAGTGCATTTTATGAAGTACATGGATAGATTAAACAGTATCCATGGGTGATTTTAATTTTGCTTATCAGTTGGTTAATGCTAATATACATCCCAAGATTGGTTCTTTTAATCCCCCAAAATAACTGTCCCCCTGCAACAACTGTCAGTGTCAATCGCAGACTTAAACACTCATTTCTCTGTGGTTTGCTTCTTCCCTCCACAGATCCTAACAATTCCCGTGAAAGCTGTGATCGCAGTGGGTTCTCTGACTTGCTTCCCAAAGCACATGGTTCTTCCACCTTCTTTTCCAGTAAGACAGTTAATTTGTAGCCTTCTTCTTGCTAATTTTTTTTCTCTTTGCCTTTACCTCTATGTTCCTAGAATTCAACAATAAAGTCAGTTACTCTTTATTAATCACTTATTTTAAGGTAAGACATTGTACCAGCTTCTTTAGGAGACATAAAGAAGAATAAGAAATAGTCCCTTCTCTCAAAAAGTTTTCAATCTAGAATGAGAAATGGGTCCATGATTCATAGACGTAGAGCAGGATGTAGAAATTGCCCTAAGAGGTGAAAAATAACATGCTATGAAGAAAATACATATCTAATTGATGAAGGTGCCATGTGAATTGGCTTGGAATTTCTTCTGGCAGGGATAGACAAGGGGTAGCAAGAATAACATTCAGGGCCCAGGGAACAACCTGAATAGAGACACAGGCAGCAAAGTCTGAGATGGCTTTAGGCAGTGGTGAGTTGTCCAGTTTTACAAGAATGCAGGGAAGTTTCAAGAGAGAAGATGGAATGGTACCTTGGAGTGATAGCATGAAAAAAATGCAATGCACTTAAGTCCATGAAAATCTAAAGTTTTTGAGCAGAGGCTGGACGTCGTCAGAGTTAAGCTTTCAAGACTGGCTCTCTGGCAGAAGTAAATGTAGGACACGTCTGGGAGTAGCAATAGTGTGCCTGGAAGCCAACCCAGAGACTCTGGCCACGGTCCACAAGGAAAACGTCAAAGGGAGGTTTGAGCTTAAGGCGTTGGCAGAGGCAGTAAATCTCTTTCATACCTCCACGCCTTTGCTGCTCATCTGCCTTGGCTGCCCTTCCTCCTCTCCTACCTTCAAGAACTCCTACATGTCTTTCAAGATCCAATTCCATTGTCCTCTCCTCTCTGAAGATTTCTTCACTAGACAGTACTAGTTATTTCATGTGTTCTTCTGAAACAATTTGAGATTACTTCTCTTGCAGCAAGCCTCACATTGTGCTGTAAATGTTGCCTTATGTGTTGGTCTCCCCAACAAGACTCTGAGATCCGGTGGGAAAGAGATGAGGGATCTTATACCCAAGTAGCAGGTATCTAGTAGATAATGGGTGGATGAAGGAGCAAAATGATGAAAAAGAGAACATAGGCAAGAGACATTTCAGATAAACCGTTTGAACTCTACTTGAATATCTTGAGGAGGTCATACTAATGGAAACAGGTATGGGTAGGTAGGTAGATAGAGGACTCAAGAACGTGACATAGAGTTTGAGCCTGGAGAACAGGGAGGAAAGAAACGGGGAAACCAGGAGGCCACCTTTTGCAGGAAGATAGTGTAGTCGATTCAGGACGCCTCGGAGCAGATGGAAGTGTCTCTCAGCTGTGGTAGGAGACCTGACAGGTTAAGAGAAACAGTACATTGCAAAATCTTAACGCTATATACGATAATACCTAAATTCAAAATTTAGCCTCTTAAATATAAATTAGCTTCAAATATAAATTTGAATTAATAGGTTCAGCACACCTAAGTTTGGATCTTAATTAAATCTTTGTCTTCTTATCATTCCACTTTGTACTGACTATACAGAACTCTTGACTTCATTATTTATCCAAAAGAACCTTCAATTGCCTTTTCAATCCATGATCTCCTTGATCCCTGCATAAATCCTGGAAGGGAATAATTCAATAGATGACTAAGTGAAAGGCTCATGGACAGAGTAAATGAGAAGGCATCTATAAAAACAAGGTGTTGGTTTTGCAGTACTTCAGATTAAGCCTTCAGGTATCTTCAGATGGCTTATAGGATCAGATATTTGCTTGGAATTACAAATTAACTTGATAATTGGTCTTAATTGGGCTGCTGTAACAAATTACCATAGATTGGGTGGCTTAAACAACAGACGTTTATTTCTCATGGTCCTGGAGGCTGGGAAGTCCAAGATCAAGGCACCAGCAGATCTGGTGTCTGGTGAGGGCCTACTTCCTCGGTTTGCCGATGGGCATCTTCTCATTGTATCCTTGCACAACCAAAAGAGCAGACAGGGAGGGCAAGCTCTTGTGTCTCTTTTAAGGGCACTAATCCCGTTCATGAGGGCTCCACCCTCATGACCTGATCACCTCCCGAAGGCCCTGCCTCCTGATACCATCACACTGGGGGTTAGGATTTCAACATGTGAGTGTGGGGGAGCACACAGACATTCAGCCCATAACAGTCATGAAATTCTGTAAAATCTCTTATCAGATGGAGACTACTAGAGCCAAGTGATGAAAACTTGGTACTTAAGAATGAACATTTCAAATAACTCACAGTTTAATACTTCGTATTTGAATACCATTGTAAAATGAACTTCTGTATCTGTTCCCTCTTTTGATCCCCACCATACCCCTGAGAGACAAGATGTGGGCACAAGAGTAGTAGTTATTACAGGTGCATGAAGACCAGGTAACTGCCGGGAAGACACAGCTGGTTGGAGGCCAAGCTGGGACTCAGCATAGGCTTCTGCTTTCTTCTCTTATGTTCTTATCCTCACAGCAGCGTCCCCACCCTCTAACATCTTTCTACTCTGGTTAGACTGTAAATGATGAGTGTTAGTCTTAACTGCACTGTCATTCAACTCCTTTTACTGTTCATTTTCTTAACTTCTTTGTCTTTTTTTTTTTTTTTTTAACTTTTATTTATTTATTCAGCTGTGCCAGGTCTTAGTTGCAGCACGCAGGATCTTTTAGTTGTGGAATGTGGGATCTAGTTCCCTGATCAGGGATCAAACCCAGGCTCCCTGCACCGGGAGCGGGAGTCCTAACTGCTGGACCACCAGGGAAGTCCCGACTTCTTTGTCTTTCAATACCAAATATTAGACCAGCAGGTCTGGTCATTTTAGAGACTTCTTCAAATGACTAGGAATCAGGTTATAGGATTCTGGTTCTGTATTCAGACAAAAGAAAGTAAAATATTATAATATGATTCTTATTGATGATTATTTGAATCATGTAATTTTTTATTTAAAATCTGGTACCCTGTCATAGGGAGAAGCATGCAGCTGATAAGAGCAATCATTGGTAATTTAATGATTTAATCTGTATGCTGTTTTAATATGATGCTTGATAACGTGTGTTTTTTAAAAACGTCTAATTTCTCTTTGGCACAAATAGTATTTTTCTTTTATAAAGAAAATAGCTTTGGATTTTAGAGTTCAGTTATTTCATCCTGAATTTGGATACTTTTAAGGCAACCTGGCCTTGGTATAATCAAACCTTTCTTAACAAACTGACAGTGACTGCTTCCTTTATTCAAAGCTAGCTCTGTACCTTTGTTAGTATGTGAACATTTTTACTTTAATTCATTTTTACGAAATTGCAGAGATTTTTCCTGCTAATTTATCTGTAATAGGCCATAAAAACAACAAAATACATATATTTGGAGGAGGGGCTCTGGTTACAAATTTAAAGTTTATCAACTTTTGAAAATTCTAAATGTCCTTTGAACTTTGGTTTCCTAGAAATATGTCTGTCAGCTCTAAAGTGTGTGTTCTGAAGAAAATCTACCATTTACAGATGAGTTTGTCTGTTTTCTTCCTTCAGGGGAAAATAGTTCATCAGAGTTTAAATATTATGAATTCCTTCTCACAGAAGGTAAAGATCCAACAAATACGATCTTTGTCAGAAGATGTACGATTTTACTACAAACGATTACGGGGCAATAAGGAAGATTTGGAGCCAGGGAAAAAATCAAAGGTTTGAAAATGTTATATTTGCAAAAATCCCCATCCATTAGTCCTTTGTTATCATGACCTTCTGTGGATTTGGGATTCATGGTTCTCCTGTGCCTCTTTATAGATTGCAAACATTTATTTTGATCCTGGACTGCAGTGTGGGGATCATTGCTATGTTGGCTTGCCTTTTCTGTCCAAATGTAAGTTATCTTGCCGTTCTCTCTCATGCCCTTCACTCCCTCCCCAGAATACTCTTTAATAAAAGGCGGCCACTTTTAAAGCCCATCCCTATCTCTTGATGCTATAGAAATCATTTGAAGGGCTGACTACGTCATACCATTTGTCTCCTTGGTTTAGCTGAACCCAAAGTACAGCCTGGTATAGCCATGCAGGAAGATGCTTGGGACGCTGACTGGGATTTGCATCAAAGCCTGTTCAAAGGATGGATGGGAATAAAGGAAAATTCCGGTCATAAGTAAGTGGTTTTGCTTCATTTAAGTATTTGAGCTGTCTTTACCAGTATGAAACATGACTTTCTAAAGTTATTCTTATATTAGGTTATTTTATTTCTCTGTAGGTAAGAAAATATGCCTAATCTTCAGGAAATTATAATGAGGCATCTTGAATTGCCATTGTAATTGTATATTTCTCAGAAGTATGCACACTACCATTTTTGTCTTTTTTCCAGTGTTCTAGATGCTTCCTTAAAGTCAAAGAAACTCGATGAAGTTGTCCTTGTGTAGGATAACTTCATTGTTTACCTTAGACACATCCATTTGCATAAGAAAGAAAGTTTCTACCTACCACTGACCTCTGTTAAAGGCTAGGAAAACACTTTCTGGGTTTAACCTCACAGGAGGAGTGTCTCTGCTCCTCCTGAAAAGAACTGCTTCCTCTCTTTCCAGAGCTGAGTTGTTAGGGGTGCCTGGCCCGTTCACATGGGCTCAACCTTATGTCTGTGGCAGGTAGAAAATGTCCCAGCGGCAAATCAGTACCGCATCTGGATTCAAAAGCAAAGACACACTTCTGTGGCAGTATAGAAATTTGATCTTTCTGTGTACTTCAGAACAGAATTTGACTAGCAAACTGATGAAAACTGTTCTTCTCCATTGGCTGATTTGAAATGTATTTGTCAGTATCATCAAGATCTTCCAATTTGTAGTATTGTTAAGATTTTCAAGCCATGAATGATTAAATCTGCAGGTTTCTATTTATCTGAACTATCTGCTGTGAAAAGTTCTCTTAAGGCAAAAGAGAGTTAAATTTTAACTTTAAAATGGTTAAAATTAGTACAGAGACTACTTCTAATGAACTCACTAAGAGAACACTAATTCAAACACTCCTTGGTCCTCTACAGTTCCATAGCAGACATTGTAAGGTATAGGTCACCTCCACAGTTTAGCATCCAATTATGAATAAATAACTTGCAGTGCTGCCCTAGGTTCATCTGCCAAGGAACCTCTTCACACCCCACCCCCTGAAACCCCTGCTTTCCTCTCTGTGAGCCTAGTGTTTCACTCCTAAAGACCCAGGCTCCCTGCCTGCCCTGTGCCACTGTGTCCCAGTTGCACAGTGAATGTGGCATTTTCCCTGCCCCTGCCTTTGTCTTACTTTCTCAGCGTGCATGTTACAGAGAATTTGTTACTCGTCATACAAAACCGGTACTCTCACCAATATTAGGGTGTCATAATTCAGTAGTCTTATAGGATAAAACAGGCTTCAGTGTTTGTGCCCAGGCACCTTAGCCCCATTTATAATATTATTTCCTTAGGGAATGTGCTCTGAGTTCTTAACAGCTGGCTTATAAATACTCATAAGTAGGGAAATAGTCAAATGAGGCCCTGAAAATTGCTCTTAACTATATATATCTGGACAGAATCCTCATATGTGTTACCTCTTCAACTGATGTCTTCATTGTATATCAGGATTTTGTTTTGTTTTTTATCTCAAGTGGGGAAAAAGCCATATGCCAAGCAGTGCACTGCCTTCTTATTAGTTCGACTGAAAATATTTGCCTGCTGTTGGTGTCTGAATCTTTCCACTAAACATGCAAGATCCTTTAGGATCCCCATAACATCATGTTATCTGAATATCCCTGCCTTTTCCCTTTCGTATTCAGTACGTAAAGAATACTGTACAGGTGATCAGTGATACTTTGGCAGCTCTTTGTGCCAAAATAGAGACATCTTCATACATGTCTCTATGAAAAGCATAATTAAATATTAGAGCAAATAAAATTTCTCAAGTACACAAGCCTAATAGAATTTCCTGTATTCAGAAAACTCAAATATTTCATTTTGTTACAGTGACTTACAAATTGTTTTTCTAGATTGAGCGCTATATTTGAAGTAAATACAGACCTTCAAAAAAACATACTGTCAAAAATCACTGCCGAGCTCTCCTGGCCATCCGTCCTCAGCTCACCCCGTCACATGAGGTTTCCCCTTACTAATACAAACTGCTCTTCTGTAAGTATTCAGAGTGACATCAGTTCTGGGAAATCTGTAATAGGGTTATGAAGTATCTGCTCTTTTTTTTTTTTTAACATCTTTATTGGAGTATAATTACTTTCCAATGTTGTGTTAGTTTCTGCTGTATAACAAAGTGACTCAGCTATACATATACATGTATCCCCATATCCCCTCCCTCTTGCGTCTCCCTCCCACCCTCCCTATCCCACCCCTCTAGGTGGTCACAAAGCACTGACCTGATCCCCCTGTGCTATGCGGCTGCTTCCCACTAGCTATCTATTTTACATTTGGTAGTGTACATATGTCCATGCCACTCTCTCACTTCGTCCCAGCTTACCCTCCACACCCCCACCCTCCCTGTGTCCTCAAGTCCATTCTCTACATCTGCGTCTTTATTCCTGTCCTGCCCTTAGGTTCATCAGAACCATTTCTTTTTTTTTACATTCCATATATATGTGTTAGCATACGGTATTTGTTTTTCTCTTTCTGACTTACTTCACTCTGTATGACAGACTCTAGGTCCATCCACCTCACTACAAATAACTCAATTTCGTTTCTTTTTATGGCTGAGTAATATTCCATTGTATATACGTGCCACATCTTCTTTATCCATTCATCTGTCGATGGACACTTAGGTTGGCTGCATGTCCTGGCTCTTTTAACGGTGGCAATCTTTCAGTTACTGTGTCTTTACTTCGTTTAAGGAAGAAGAGATTACGTTAGAAAATCCTGCAGATGCTCCTGTCTACATTCAGTTTATTCCTCTGGCCTTATATTCCAACCCTTCCGTCTTTGTAGATAAGTTTATATCAAGGTAGGCATTGCGGGTAGATTATCAAAATGTTTTCATATTAGCAGTGAATTATTATTTTACACATTTAAAACTTTATTTCAGCTCATACAGTAATAGATTGGGCTTAGAGAAATTCTGCATCTGTAATTTAAGTTGAGAGAAGGTTCTGGGGAGAGAGAGGGATATTATATTAGGCATCTAGAAAAGCTTCCAGTTTAAGACAAGAAAAAAATAATATAGAACTCCTTCCTAAAATCTTATAAAGAGGAAGCAAGTGGTGGAGCCTTTCAAATATTTTAGTTTTAAAAAGTGAACAAAATATTAACTGTAAATTGTAACTATTTTTTGAAGGCTGTTAATCTGATAACATTGATCTCAAAATCTGCCAAAACATAAGCACAACCTTAGTATTTATAACCCCTTTAATTATGATGCTGTTTACAAAGAAATATGTGTATGTTTTTTTATTTCAGGTTTAACTTAAGTAAGGTGGCAAAGATAGATTTAAGAACACTAGAATTCCAAGTCTTCAGAAACAGTGTAAGTATTCAAACTTCATACTATTCCAAAGAAGTAATTCTACGATATGATCAATGCAAATGTGAAAGAAAAATATTGACCATCCTTAAATTGGCTGAAGGGCAAGTTACTGAAGAAGTCAGAACTGTCTAGTAATTATTTTAGAGGCAAAAAGCCCCAGAAGAATGGGTGGGATTTAGATTGCCATGAGACACCCTTAATAGAAGGTCCTGTTTGTGGGCATTAAACATTAAGGTCATGAAGGTTCATAATAATGGCTGCCAGAACCTCTGAGAGTATGTAGATAAGGTATATACTGATAGATAAGTTTTTTTTTTTATTAAGCCTCAAAATATTGAGCTTGGTCATTTAAATTTTTATTTTGGATACTTTCTAATAAAATTGTAAGCTCCATGAAGGCCAGACCCGCGGCTAGCTGTATTCATACTTAGCGCAGTAGCGAGCATAGTTTTAACTCAACAAGTATTTTTAAACCAATAAATGTATACATAAACTGGTTTGTTCTAGGACCAAATATTCTCTATCATACGGGCCGGGCTGAGCAGCCACTAACCACTCATGATTATATAAGAACTTAATGTGTAGGATCTGTGTCAGTCAGGAAATTAGCACTTGGAACTAAAGCCACCTGCAAACCGGCCCAAGTCTCTTGGCCTCGATGCCCTTCCTCCTGCCCAGCCACTCTCATCCAGCCTTAAACAGCCTGTTCACACCAGCCCTGCTGGCTGTGGAGCCTGCACTGATTCGGCTCTCTGGCTCTCCCTGAATCTTCGTCTGCAAGCATGTTAACTGTGTTTTTTGTTTTCTTTTTGACGTATGGTAGGTACCTTGTTTCCCAGTTCTGGGTATAAGCTCCTTGAGGGCTTGTCTTCTATTTGTATGGTTTCCTTCCCACATTTATAATACGAATGGTGTTGAGTGAATGAGAGTAGGAATCTAGTTAATCCTCCATCATCTGAATTACTCTGAGTGAAAACAGTAAACAGCCAGCTCCTTCCTCTCCTTGCTGTGAGCTCTTTTGCTGAGCACGTCCCAGTCTGTCAAGTAGCCACGGGATGCCTTCCTGCCATGCTGTGGCTTTGCTGCTTCCCATTGGGAATGAGGGAGGTTGGCTCCTAGAATAACCATGGCTTTGTATCTACTAGCTTGGTCACCTCGACCAAGTAAATAAACGTTTCCAAACTTCAACTTCTTCACTTGTAAGTGAAGTTAATAATTTGTATATTACAAAGTTTTTGAACAGGTTAAACAGACCAACATGGAAGCCCTTAGATGGGTTGCTTGGGACATAGGAAGCCCTCAATGAATGTTGACTGGATGAGTCAATCTGTGGCTCACCAGGTGGGAAGGAAAGGCAATACGAAGGTTTTCAGTATTTCATGAGCACCTACTATGTGTCAGCATTATGCCAGTTGCATTCACGTTTATAATTTCATGTAATCATTACAATAGCCAGGCTGAGCTATTACTAACCACCCTAAGAATAAGTATTTCCCTTGTTCTGTTGGTGGTGGAAAAACAAAGCTCAGAGAGAGGAAGTAACTTGCCCAAGTTCCTACCTGTCATAACTGGCAGGGCCAAATTCAAAACTAGTTCTCTCAGAGTCCAGAACCCTTGCCCATACTTTCGTGACACATGGTCATTACTGGTTAGGAATCACTAATTAACCTGTCCAACTTGATGTTTTGTAGTTCTTGAAGGATTTGTGTCCTTTCCCATAGCTTTGTGTTTTAATGTATAAGGCATAAATTAGCCAAACCTTTATGGAATTTGTATTGTCTATTGTCTATTTTTAAGTAAATCTTAAATAAGAAGGTAATTTTTAAAAAAAGAGAAAGTAATTTTCAATGTTGTATTTTTCTTTTCTGCTGAGTAATAGGTAGAATACTAGACTGAAATTTAGACAGTCTCATATTCTAGTCCATGCCCTTCTCCTGGAATCTTTTTTACTTTGCTTTTTCCATCCATAAAGTGCCAACATAATAAGTTCAAGGTTATCTAGACTCCAAATATCTAGAAAGCTCAGTAACCAGAAATTCCTTTTACTCTGCTTTTATAAGAGAGGAAATACTCATAAGAAGTAAATGACCTAGTATTTACCTTTTTTTATCTTACCAGATCTTTAGTGGTACCTACAAGATGTAGGTACTGTGAGAGATAGGAAGATGAGTAAGAATACTCTAGACCTCAGGAATTTATTCTAAATAAGAAATGCTGGAGGAGGTCTTAGGGTGAGCTTAGGATAAATTCTATCACAGTTCTCTACAGTGCTATAAAACTGTGGATCTCAGAATATTTGGTCTCAGGATTCCTTTACAGTCTGAAAAATAATTAAGAATTTCTACTTTACCTCAATTTTTAAAAATTATTAAGGACTCCAAAGAGATTTTTTGTTTATGTGGTTTGCATCTATCAATATTTACCATATTAGAAATTAAAACTGAGAGATCATTAAAATATTGATTTAATTCATTTAAAATAATAATAAAATAATAAGCCCATTCTATTTGACATAGATAATATAAAAATGAAAAAATAGATATATATTTTTTTAAGAACCATTTTGTAAGAAGAGTAGATTGTTTTACATTTTTACAGAGCTCTTCAATGGCTCTCTGACTTAATATACAGATAGATTCTCCTATCTGCTTCTGCATTCGGTCTCTTATGATACATTGTTTTCGATGAAGTATATGATAAATATCTGACCTGACCTGACACATTCATGTAGTTGCAAAAAGGAGTGTCTTAATTGCCTTTTTAGTTCTCATAACACCATGCATCAGTCATTTGGAAAATATTGCTTCACTAAGATATGAAGAGCTTCCAAATGTTGACACAATTCACTCTGCAGTATCCAGAAAATCATATTCATTTTTACAACCACTAATCTCATCAGGGAGTTCTTTAACTATTGGCTCTAAAGCTCACAGGGCCAAAATTCTAAATTTCGCTCAAACACTCAAATTTTACCATTGGCAACAAATGCCTCAGTTGTTTCCCTTAAAGGAACAGATGCACTTCATTTTCGTAAAAATGTCTACTAACTACTCCAGTCTGAATAACCATATATTGACTGTCAATCGTTCTTTCAAATATAAATGGTGTTGCGGAGGCAGGAACTAGTTCAATTGGCATCTGAAACGATAGCTCTTCCAGACAGCATGGTCCAGCATGCTGCAAGGGGTGCTGCATGCGTACTCCATTTTATCACATGGTATTGAAAAGGCACGTGCTCAGTAAATAGCCTCACCTGCCAGAGAGCAGACAGCAGAAACAAGAAGAACTACAGTCCTGCAGCCTGTGGAATGAAGACCACATTCACAGAAAGATAGGCAAAATGAAAAGGCAGAAGACTATGTACCAGATGAAGGAACAAGATAAAACCCCAGAAAAACAACTAAATGAAGTGGAGACAGGCAACCTTCCAGAAAAAGAATTCAGAATAATGATAGTGAAGATGATCCAGGACCTTGGAAAAAGAATGGAGGCAAAGATCGAGAAGATGCAAGAAATGTTTAACAAAGACCTAGAAGAATTAAAGAACAAACACCTAGAAGAATTAAAGAACAAACAAACAGAGATGAACAATACAATAATTGAAATGAAAAATACACTAGAAGGAATCAGTAGCAGAATAACTGAGGCAGAAGAACGGATAAGTGACCTGGAAGATAGAATGGTGGATTTCACTGCCACAGAACAGAATAAAGAAAAAAGAATGAAAGGAAATGAAGACAGCCTGAGAGACCTCTGGGACAATATTAAACACACCAACATTCATATTATAGGCGTCCCAGAGGAGAAGAGAGACAGAAAGGACCTGAGAAAATATTTGAAGAGATTATAGTTGAAAACTTCCCTAACATGGGAAAGGAAATAGCCACCCAAGTCCAGGAAGTGCAGAGAGTCCCAGGCAGGATAAACCCAAGGAGAAACATGCCAAGACACATAGTAATTAAATTGACAAAAATTAAAGACAAAGAAAAAGTATTAAAAGCAACAAGGGAAAAACAACAAATAACATACAAGGGACTCCCATAAGGTTAACAGCTGATTTCTCAGCAGAAACTCTACAAGCCAGAAGGGAGTGGCACAATATATTTAAAGTGATGAAAGGGAGGAACCTACAACCAAGATTACTCTATATCCGGCAAGGATCTCATTCAGATTTGACAGAGAAATCAAAAGCTTTACAGACAAGCAAAAGCTAAGAGAATTCAGCACCACCAAACCAGCTCTACAACAAAGGCTAAAGGAACTTCTCTAAGTGGGAAACACAAGAGAAGAAAAGGACCTACAAAAACAAGCCCAAGACAATTAAGAAAATGGTAATAGGAACATACATATTGATAATCACCTTAAATGTGAATGGATTAAATGCTCCAACCAAAAGACACAGGCTCACTGAATGAATACAAAAACAAGACCCATATATATGCTATCTACAAGAGACCCACTTCAGACCTAGGGACACATACAGACTGAAAGTGAGGGGATGGAAAAAGATATTCCATGCAAATGGAAATCATAAGAAAGCTGGAGTACCAATACTCATATCAGATAAAATAGACTAAAATAAAGAATGTTACAAGAGACAAGGGAAGGGCACTACATAATGATCAAGGGATCAATCCAAGAAGAAGATATAACAATTATGAACATATATGCACCCAACATAGGAGCACCTCAATACATAAGGCAACTGCTAACAGGTATAAAAGAGGAAATCGACAGTAACACAATAATAGTGGGGGACTTTAACACCTCACTTACACCAATGGACGAATCATCCAGACAGAAAATGAATAAGGAAACACAAGCTTTAAATGACACAATAGACCAGATAGATTTAATTGATATTTATAGGACATTCCATCTGAAAACAGCAGATTACACTTCTTCCTAAGTGCGCACGGAACATTCTCCAGGATCGATCACATCTTGGGTCACAAATCAAGTCTCGGTAAATTTAAGAAAATTGAAATCATATCAAGCATCTTTTCCGACCACAACACTATGAGATTAGAAATCAATTACAGGGAAAAAAATGTAAAAAACACAAACACATGGAGGCTAAACAATATGTTACTAAATAACCAAGAGATCACTGAAGAAATCAAAGAGGAAATCAAAAAATACCTAGAGACAAATGACAATGAAAACACAGCGATCCAAAAACAAAAAAAGGCACGTGCTCAAGGGTTGAGATTTAATAAGATTAATATTTATTACTGTTTAATCAGTAACAGTTTTTTTGGGTTTTTTTTTTTAACTGCAAGTGCATTTCAGTGAGGAAGACAGTGGCTACTAGGGAAGTTTGATGCCACTGCCTTGCTTCTAGCTAAAGGGTCAGCAGTTTTACCCACCATTGCTTTTGCTGACCATCAGTGCAAAGGTCAACACAGTGAAAAAGGCAAAGAACGTCTGTCGGTGTTCTGAAAATAGTTTTGACACCTGAAAAGACCTCTGAGATCCTCAGGGGTCCATGAATCCCTCTTTAAGAACCACCACTACAACAATTATTGAGAATTATTGAGGGCCTTAGTGATATCCCAGAGGCATTACAACATCCTAAAGTATTTTCCAAGTCATCAGAGTTTAAATTAGTTGTTTTGGCGAATATATGTATAATATATAACGTGTTCATCAATTACTCAGAATAGTTCATTTAAAAGGGAACTTATTTACCAACCATTTTGGAGCAATCGAAACATTGTTGTCCTAGTAGACATGGACAGAGAAGAATTTTCGCTGTAGGAAAAACTATTTGCCTCAGAAGTGAGAATTAAAAAGTAGTGTGCTTCACAAAGTCTGTTGACTATGAAGTTATGTTTGTAGAATCGTGCTGTTGAAGTAGATAGATCTGTATATAGTAGAAAAATCATGCAAAATGCACTCTCCTTTCACAAGTTAGCAGAGCCATGTAGAACCATGGACATTTATACCCAAGTATTACCAACCCTTCCCCCAAAAAAGTTTAAGGTTAATGTTACTTGAAATCAGAACAGTGTAACCTTATATGTGAACTATGATTTTTTAAAAAATAAAAAACAAATGTTTTTTAATTTTATCTATAACTGTCGGGAAGTCATATTTTGATGATTAAACTAAGCTATTACTTGAACTTTAAATCATCAAGTGTTTATGAAACAGTAATTGTGGGCTTAGATTTCAAAATAAAATTCAAAGATAGATTGATATGAATTGGAAATATTTTTACAAATAAAATGATGCAACCTTAAGATCCTCCAGCTGATACCTGTCTGAGGGGAGGGGCAGAAAAACAGTGACTGAAAGGGGGGACAGCACCGGTAGGACTTCGGGGTGCTGGGTGTTCACTACACAGCTATTTGCTTTGTGCTAAAACACTGAGCTACTCATCTCTTAGGTTTGTGTCCTTTTCTGTTTTTGTGTCATGTTTCAAAACTTTTAAAGTTAAAAATAAAAAGATCTGTACACAAAAACAAGTGCTTAGTACAAACATGAAGACTTTGGTGACCTGGGGAACAAAGCCCTTTCTGGGACTTAATGCAGAATATAAAGTGTCGTCATTGGTTGCCCAGCTCTGCTTGCCAGCCATCCAGCCTCTAAATCATCAGGGATAGAATTGTTTATATAGTTGATCAATTCGAGGAACTAATACTGGGCTGTGGATGGGGTAAAGGGAAAAAAATTTTTCCAGAGAATATACTAATGACTCCTATTTGTTTACCCAATGATTCAAGGCTCATCCACTGCAGAGTTCAACAGGATTTACAGAGGGCCTCTCCCGACATTTAATTTTAAACCTAATTTTAAAACCTGGAGAAAAGAAATCTGTCAAAGTAAAGTTTACTCCAATTCACAATAGAACTGTTTCTTCCCTAATCATAATCAGGTATGTTCTGTGATTTAAGTATGGGTTGACTTTTAGTACTTACATAGAGTCCTTTCTTGATTCGTTGCAGTATTAATATTTGCATTAATTTATTTATGAAATAGGGTATTCATCTTGCCCAGAATACACACACATACCACGCCTCATGAAAGATACCTTTGTGATTATATTTTTAGCTAAAAGACCTGAATACTGTCTTCCTGTACCACGTGTGACTCTTCAAAGTGAAAAGCTCTTGCTCCTTTTCATGTAAACATTTAAAAATTTTTCAAGTGCAAATTAAATTTAGTGTATTAATTTTTACATGGTTTATAAAGTAACAGTAAAAATTATAGATCAAAAGATTGTACAAATTTAATGGGAGGAAAATCTGTGGTTCTTGTTCTTACATAGAAATAACCTGACTGTGATGGATGCTGTGATGGTCCAAGGACAAGGAACAACTGAGAACTTGAGGGTGGCAGGCAAGCTTCCAGGTCCAGGGAGCTCCTTGCGCTTTAAAATCACAGAAGCATTATTAAAAGACTGTACAGACAGTGAGTATTCCTATCATATCCAAGGGCAGAAATTTCAGCGTTTGTTGTCAACAGTAAATAATTCCAAAAACAAGAACAGTATTTCTACATGTGCACATGTGTACATTAGTGATGGATACTTAAGATTTTTTTTTAATTAATTAATTTATTTATTTATGGCTGCGTTGGGTCTCCGTTTCTGCGCAAGGGCTTTCTCTAGTTGCGGCAAGCGGGGGCCACTCTTCATCACGATGCGCGGGCCTCTCACTATCGTGGCCTCTCTTGTTGCGGAGCACAGGCTCCAGACGCGCAGGCTGAGTAATTGTGGCTCACGGGCCCAGTTGCTCCGCGGCATGTGGGATCTTCCCAGACCAGGGCTCGAACCCGTGTCCCCTGCATTGGCAGGCAGACTCTCAACCACTGCGCCACCAGGGAAGCCCGATACTTAAGATTTTAAGAAAACAACCTGACTTGCTTTCAGAGTTGTTTGGTTTGGATCTTAAAAAATTTGAAGTGGGGCTTCCCTGGTGGCGCAGTGGTTGAGAGTCTGCCTGCCAATGCAGGGGACACGGGTTCGAGCCCTGGCCTGGGAGGATCCCACATGCCGCGGAGCGGCTGGGCCCGTGAGCCACAGCTACTGAGCCTGCGCATTTGGAGGTCTGGAGCCTGTGCTCCGCAACAAGAGAGGCCGCGAAAGTGAGAGGCCCGCGCACCGCGATGAAGAGTGGCCCCCGCTTGCCGCGACTGGAGGAAGCCCTCGCGCAGAAACGAAGACCCAACGCAGCCAAAAATAAGTAAATAATAAATAAATTAAAAAAAAAAAAAAAAAAAAAAATCAGCTTAGTTTAAAAAAAAAAAAAAAAAAAAAAAATTTGAAGTGTCAGTATTCATTGCATGCCTTAGATGATTTACTCTGAATGTGAAAAATAAAGCACAGTAAGTCCCCTACATATGAACCTTCAAGTTGCAGACTTTCAAAGATGCAAACATGGGTTTGCATGTCCCATCACGTAAGTTAGTTCACGTGTCTGGCGCACATTGTCACGTGTGTGCATCCTCTACAAGTGATTGTACTTTTGTGTACTTTACAGTACTGTATAGAGTACAGTAGTACAGTACCTTTATTTCAAGCCCAGGATGTCCAGAAGCAACCGTAAAAGCAGCGGTGATGTAGCGAGTACTGCAGGCAGCCCCTGTATGCCAGCTGTTTACTGTACTACTGTACTTTTCAAGGTACTGTACTGTAAGATTAAAAATGTTTTATTTCTTGTATTTGTTTGTTTTTTATGTATTATTTGTGTGAACCGTATTATAAACCTATTACAGTACGGTACTATATAGCCAATTGTGTTGGTTAGGTACCTAGGTTAACTTCGTTGGACTTAAAACAAATTGGACTTACGAACGCACTCTTGGAACTAAACTCGTTCGTATATAGGGGTCTTACTGCAAAATTAAACTTCTGCCATCTAAAATGACTTAACAAGGTAGAGTACTTCCTGGCGAAATCTGGGTAATGGCTGATCTCTTTGCCCTGAGGAGCTCATTCATAATCTCTGGGATACATTCATGAAGAATGTATTATCATTGCTTGGACCTGGAGCACAAGATAGCAAGATTTATACTCACTCCTCATTTTTTCCTTTAGGTTTGAAACTAAGAGAACCAAATTTCACATTGAAAAGAATATTTAAAGTAGAGAATACAGGACAACTTCAAATTCACATAGAAACCATTGAAGTCAGTGGGTACTCATGCGAGGGATATGGCTTTAAAGTTGTCAATTGTCAAGAATTTGTACTAAGTGCCAATGCCTCTAAAGACATAATCATTTTGTAAGTATTTTCTCGTAAGATAATGAATCACTAACTTCTCATTAACTTTTTATACTGGAGTTGTTCAAACGTTATGCTAAAATTGTTTTCATACTCACAAAAGAAGGTCTTTATCCACAAATATATTCATTTGATTTTTTTTTTCACTTAATCTTTGGTTATTTCTTCATATCTTTGTTTTCAAAATTGTGAAACTCCAAAGTGGATCAGATAGTCTTAGAAACCAGTTTCAAAATTATTTTCAAGATTGTGTAGGAAACTGACTATAAATTCAGTCTCAGCAGCAGAGCAGACGCCTGTGTTACACACATGCAGTTTTTCCGTGTTGTGCAGTGTATACAAATGTGTGATATTTTGGTCAGAAGACAGTTTTAATGCCTACGTCGGCAATAGTTGCCGCATATTTTAACAATTGATAACTTGTTATGTTATAAAGTTTATATAATAAAATGTAACTTCTGTCCCCTTAATGGAATGATAATTTCATGACCTTTAGTGGACACTTACTTGATAAGTAACTACATTACTCCATGTAAGGCTTGACACTTGGCACCTGAAGGTACATTGAGGAATAAGACACCTTTCCTCAACGTGCAGATCGTGTGCTTGCGGAGCATACAGTTAACAAAATAAAACTAATATAATTAGGGCAGAAAGCAGTGCTGCAGGAGATGAACATCAGTAGGGCTAGGGTGGTTCTCTACACACACACAAAAAAGGCATTGGGAATGCATCGTAGGAGAAGAGTGTGGATTAAATAAAGGAGGAAGGAGGAGGGAAGGGAAAGAAGCTCAGAGACTACTTTCCTAATTAATAATCATGGGAAGCTGATTATTGTTCTCTTTTTATGTAACTTCTCCAATTATCCACAGAATATAGTTGTTTTGGTTATTCACCTCATAGGACAGTACTTTGTCCATCTTAAAATGAGAAAGTTGAATAAAAGTATCAAACTCTAAAATTCTGTGTTCTGTTTCAAAGGCATTATATTTAAACTGTTTGCGGTATATTTTTAAAAACTTTAGTCTCACTGCCATCATTCCGTTTTAGGTTTACTCCTGATTTCACAGCTTCTAGAGTTATCCGTGAACTGAAGTTTATAACAACCAGTGGCTCTGAATTCGTATTTGTATTGAATGCATCCCTTCCTTACCATATGTTAGCAACCTGTGCAGAAGCCCTGCCCAGGCCCAACTGGGAGCTGGCTCTGTACATCATCATCTCAGGAATAATGAGGTACTTGTGTCTTCTTTCGAGATTAGTATTTAGGCATCACTTGACACTGTTTATCATGGGCCCACTACGTGCCAGTCACTGTTCTGAGTGCCGGGGATTCACCAAGGAACAAAGCAGGCAGACCTCTCTCGTCAAGCCTACATACACCAGTGGGAGCAGTCAGAACTGAACCCTTCTTGGGTGGCATATACGATAAACCAAAGTCTTTTCTACCTTTGAAATTTGTTATACAAATTAAGTACAGGTTAATTTCTTAAAGGAAAAAAACACGCATACTTTACCAGGTAGTTACTCGATTTGGGCATTTGTACTGTACTCAACATAATAGTTTATTCTTCTGGAGTCATACCTAGGCAACATAAAACTGATGAGAAGTATTTTTTAAACCCTCAACATTCCTCATCTTTTTTTCAGCATATTTCTTTATGTTTCTTTAAGAATGAGATATACTCACCTCTGAATTAACTTACATAGTTACCCTGCACATCCTTTAAGGGAAAAGAGTTGGCCTAGAGAGTTAGAACTAAAAGAAAAGATAAGAGCTGCTTCTTCTCGGTAAAAGAAAAGCTACCCTCCAGTGTCTGTTCTGATACAAATAATTATTTCCTCCATACGAGCCTCCGTGTACGTTGGCATTCTAGAAAAGTCAGTGTGCAAACTTTCATCCATAATGCTTTTTTGTCATGTCACAGGCATTTTGTTTTTTATATCATACTGTACTTTACCAAGAAACTTGCCTTTAATGTCACATTTTGTTATTCTTGCACTCACAAATGAACCCCGATTCTCCAACTTCTGTACCCCTGCAGTGCACTGTTTCTTTTGGTAATTGGAACAGCCTATTTAGAAGCTCAAGGAATTTGGGAGCCATTTCGAAGGCGACTATCCTTTGAGGCCTCGAACCCGCCCTTTGATGTCGGAAGACCATTTGATCTCAGGAGAATCGTTGGTATTTCATCTGAAGGAAAGTATGTTCACCTGCCGGAAATAAATTCTCCAGTGTATATAGATTTGGCCGATGTAATTGAAAGAAAAAATAAGTTTCTTCTTTTCATCTTTGCTCAGGGGGAAAAATCTTTAATACCCTGGGTATAGTGCCCTGTTACTAAGAACTCATAGCGAATGCCATGTTTTTATTATATTGATAAGGGTTAAAATATTCTCAGTTGGATCAATACCTCAATTCCTAAATTGTCAGTTAGAACAGACCCAGTCCAGTTGTGGAAAGTACCCTATTTCTTGCTGTTTTTTCCTTCAGGTAGTTCATATTTATGGTGGCTATGCTGATGAAATAATTTTTTTAATCTTAGATCTTGTAGGTTGCTATTACTGATCTGCAGTTGGTCCTTTTTCAGCTTGAACACACTCAGCTGCGACCCCAGTCACAGTAGGGGGTTCTGTGGAACAGGCAGCTCGGCGTCCCGGCCCAGTGCCGGGAGTCATAAGCAGTGTGGCCCACCCGTGCACGCACACAGCAGTCACAGCAGTAGAAACTCAGCTGACGTGGAAAACGTCAGAGCCAAAAGCAGCGCAAGTACCTCGAGCAGGACTAACGCCCAGTCGGCGAGCAAAGCCGGCGCCCTGGTCTTAGATCCACATGCCGTGGCCCAGGGTCACACAGCAGGCAGGAAGTCCAAGGGGGCAAAACAGAGCCAGCACGGCAGCCAGCACCATGCCCACAGCCCGCTGGAGCAGCACTCGCCACCGCCACCGCCAGCGCCTCAGCACCAGGAGCCACAGCCCGAGAGGCTGTCCCCCGCACCCCTCGCGCACCCCTCCCACCCAGAGCACCCCAGCAGCACACGGCACAGCTCGGAGGACTCAGACATCACCAGTCTCATCGAAGCCATGGACAAAGACTTCGACCACCACGACTCCCCACCCCTGGAAGTGTTTGCAGAGCAGCCGCCTTCACCACTGTCGAAAAGCAAAGGTAATCATGGGTTCTCACGGCCAGGCAAGCGTGACACGTGAGGGGAGAGCCAGCACGTGTTTAAGGGGCTACTGTGATCGTAGTTGTGATGAATAACTAATTTAGTAGGTGTTCTTCTGGCTCAAGTTCATCTCTGCTCTTGGACTTCAGCTTTTCCATATCAAGATGCAAATAGAGGTATCCATTTGTCGTAAAAGATATTTGTATTTCTTAGATTACTTGCCAAATTCAGAAATTTATTGGACATCTACTGTTTTCCTTTTCAACTGCGTGTGATTACTGTGTTAACTGTGGTAGGTTGAGCGTTTTTTTTTTTAACTGTTAAAATAATTTTAACAGAACGGAGATCATCTGCCTTTTAACTCAAAAGTGGGACTTCTGCACAACCTGTGCTTTAGAGCAGGGGTTGGCAAACTACAACCCGTGGGCCAAGTCATCACCTGTTTTTGTAAATAAAGTTTTATCGGGACCCAGCCATGCTCATTCGTTTACACACGGTCCATGGCTGCTTTTGTGCTGCAGCAGTAGCAGAGCTGAGCAGCTGCAACAGAGGCTGTAAGGTCCACAAACCAGAAAATATTTACTGTCTAGCCCTTTCCAGAAAAAGTTTGCTGACCCCTGCTTTAGAGTTCTTCATGCTGTATTAGTTATCCATTTCTCGGTAACAGTTACCCCACAACCTAGTGGCTTAAAACCCCACCATTTACTATCTCACAGTTTCTGGGGGTCAGGCATCTGGGTGCAGCTTAGCCGGCTTCTCTGGATCTCACAAGGCGGCAGTCAGGGTGTTGGCCAGGGCTGAAACCTTCGTAAGTTTCAGCTGAAGGTGGATCTGCTTCCAAGTTCACTCAGGTGGTTGATGGCAGGATTCATTTCTTCACGGCCTGGTGGACTGAGGGTCTGGGTTCCTTCCTAACTGTGGCCAGCCACCTCTGCATAGAGCAGCTCAAAGCCGTTGTTGGCTTTACCAGAGCAAGCAAGTAGGAAGGCAAGAGAGAGAACAGGCTGGCAGGACAGAAGTCATGGTCTTCTGTGACCTACTCTTGGAAGTGATCCCCCATCACTTCTGCAGTGTTATCATTAGAAGTGTGGTCCAGCCACACTCCAGGAGAGAGAGTTCCACGAGAGCATAACATGGGGCTCCCTTCTTTGAAGTCTACGCACCACACATACATAGGCAGACTAATTTGTAACTTCCAGAATCAAAATGTGAAAAATAGTGAATGGCCTCTGGCGATATTTCAGTTTATTCCCTTTACAGCCTGAACTTTTTTGCATCTTCCTCTCTCTTCTGTGGCAGCCATGCTAATACATTACTCTAAGCCTATTTAAGTCCCTCCCTCACTGAGGTACCAAGGAGTTTTTTGCCTTTGGTTTGCACAGGGAATAGGGAACCTGGCAGCCCTGAGAGGCCAGAAGAAACCTGACGCCCCAGAATCCAGGAGTTTTCTTTTAGAGAATTTCTTAGTTCCAGTGATATGAAGACTAGTTCTATATGATCTTCTTAGAATTACTTGCATTTGGATTTGTAAAACAGTAGAAAGTCTTAAATAATATTTAACTTCTTCCACAGAAATCTTTTTTTGTTGTTATCTCATTATTAATAGAGCTTACATATTTTAGGGTAATTTTTACAGTAATATTAAATGAATGCTTAAAGTTCCTTTTATAAATTAGATCAAGCTACATAATGTGTTTTTCTCCGATCGAGAGCATGAATAAAATAAACATATATTATCCTTTCTTACCACAAAGAGAGGCTCTGGCAGTCAAGGTGAGCGCCTTGTCGCTTGTGTCTAAGATAGTCCTCTAACACCACCATAGGCCCGTTTTTCTTTTCAGGGCCATTCATCTAGAACATAAAGTTTAAAATTTAAAAATGTTTTTTATTGTTCACAGTGGTCCGAGAGTCGACCTACTAAAAGCTGTGTAATGATGGAGCGTGGGTACCACATTATTAGTGATTCTTGAGCTCACGAGGAAGCAGTGATTACCAGCTTCACTTGAGCGGCCACCCCACTTGGTAGCCTTCCCACTGCTGCTGTGTGGAAAGAAGGAAAGAGCCAGATCTTAGTTGTTTTTTTTTTTCTTCTTCAATAAGTGGTTTTATTGAAGTATAACATACATGTAGAAACTCAGTCTTTTAAAACAACTTCAAAAGTTGGGCGTTGATCTTGGGGCTGCAAAATAGTGATAGATCATAAAACCATAGGCTCTTAGCTGGGTGGAGCCTTTATCATCTCTCTAAAGCTTACCCCAGCACCCCTGCTAAAATAGTCTCGTGTTTACATTAAATATGAACCTTTTCTTTTCAGAAGCACCCTGTTCTCTCCCCTGCCCTCCCCAGTAGCTCAAAGAAGTCTTCCTTGTAATGAGCTTCAGTGACGTCTGGCCTTTGGAGACTGTTCAGAAGGACCCTTCTTCATGTGAACGGGGTCTCCCTGCTCTTGCGCTCTCTGGGTACATGGCTTGCAGGCTCTCCAGTCACTTCTCTAGCCGTCCCAGCGGTCACTTTTCCTCCCGGGAGACGGGGCCCAGAAATGCCCTCTGTTCATGGCTGCCTGAGCAGGGCCCCTACGGCTGTACTTCTGTGGCTTCTCCTCCTGTGACACGCGAGTCCTGGGGACTGGATTGAGGGTTAAAACCTGAGAACGCACTGAGCCTGGTGCAGCCATTTTCAGTGTCTGCATTCACTGCAGAAACAGTGGATTCTGCCGTTGGCGGTCTGAGGGGCAGCTTTATCTCAGGTGGGGAGAAGCCGAGTGGTGTGGGCTCACAAGGCCAGGCTCTACCTTCAGGCAGACCCAGATCAAATCCTGGCTCTGCCACTTACTGTGTGATTTGGAGGAAATTACTTCTCTGAGCCTCCGTTTGTTACCTCTGAAGTGGAGAGAATAGCTTCTACTTACATGGTAGGGGGTAGGCACTGCTGTGATTTTTAGGGCAGGAAATGGCGCTGCCATCACTAGGCTGCTGGGTTGCAGTTGGCTGTGGCACATCCCAGCGGGAATGTCTGCTTGGAACTCGGTCTTGAGGGTGAGGAATGGGATAAGCAGAGAGCTTAAGCTCTCTGAGATAAGCAGGACAGAGTCCCGAGGACAAGGCCAGCAGACAGTGCAGCAGGAAGCAGGTAGCAGATGCGGTTGGCATGTCCCAGCAAGGCCAGAGCAGAGGTAGAACCGAGCTCCACAGAGCCTGGTGGACCTTGGCAGGAATAGTCTCTGTGAAATGAGCCTAGAAGCCAGGTAACTGTGGCTTGGAGAGCACCTGGCACGCCAGACCGTTACCAGTGGCCGCTTCTTGGTGTGCGTGTGAGGGGCCAGTGAGTGAGGGGTGGAGGTTACTCTTTAATCTGTAGTTTCCATGTTCTTTGATTTTTAACCAAAAAAAAAAAAAAAAAAAAAAAGGATGTGTATATCTTGCAGTAGTATTTTTAATGAAGAAAGAAAATAGGGGAACATGTTGCTTGAAAATATCTGTGGGCCAAGGACAGAAAGGGGGGTAGAGCTGAGAGCAGCGGTGTTGTCAGCGCTTCCTGACGTTCCAGACACGACCGCAAGTGCCTCGGGCGCCTGGGTGATGGGCGTTGCGCTGACCCTGTTTGCAGGGGAGAAGCCCAGTCTAAGAAGGGTTACATCAGGCAGACCCAAGAGCCAAGCCCAGGCCCGACCCTAACCCTCAGCTCACAGCTGCACGACACCACCTCCTCCACAAGGAGGAGCAGCATTTGAGTAGATAATTGGCGCTACCCAGTGCCCAAGGAGGTGGGTGGGTGGGACCCAGCTCCGCAGAGTATACAAGGGCATGTGTTCCACAGGCGTGTGGACGCAGAGGGATTGGTAGCTCCTGAGGCCGAAGGGGAAGCGGTAGGGTAGAAACAGAACGTAGAGGAAGTCTGGAATAATCAGACCTCAAATAGCTGAGATTTTGGGAGTCCATAGGACATGGGAATTGGATTTGCAGAGCAATCCCTCGGGCAACATCGGGGACCCAGCTGAAGGTCACTGTGGCCTCCCTCACGCTTGTGCCGTTCTTCTCCATTGACTGTGCAGCCCACGGGTGAAGGGTGAACACGGGGTGGTTGGCACCCTGCAGGGCAGGGACAGCAGAGAGACCCAGGGCTGAGAACGTCGTGGGGCGTTGGCAGGAGAGCGATGGGCGTGCCACGCTGTGCGGAATTGGCAGGACCTTAACACAGAAGGAGCCTCACCGACAGGGAGAATGGGCAAGTCAAGGGCCGGCGCTCCAACAAGTCAAGTTACAGGAATGATGGAAGCAAGGGAATGAGAGGAGACCAAGGTGTGAAAAGGAGGCGTGAGGGTTTAGGGTTTGGGAGAAAAAGCAGTTCCGGGCAGTAACAGGCCCTCAGGTGCAGCCTGGAAGTGAGGCATGGGGGTGTAACGGAAGTAAAGCCCGTTAGCACCAGCGAGGCCACAGACCTAGAGGTCCACCGTCCTTTATACAACACTCGAGAGCCACCTTTGTTGGAATTCAGGTTTTCAGAAAGGTATACGATGATGTGCCATGTGATTCATGAGACCATAAAAGTAGCTTCACATCAGTTCAGTTCAGTTGTGCCACCAAAAGAGGTTTTGTTTCTAAATGAGTTGGGGAGAAAACACTTTGGAAGCTTTTGGGATTGCAGAGTGACTGATAAGAGATTGTCATCCCGACCTATACCAGGCCTGGGCCTGGATGACGGGAGCTTGAGAGTCCAGGATGTCCGTGAGTCACTGCCAGGCTCCTCAGTGAACACTGCGGGGTGTGCAGGCTCCACTGTCGAGGCTGGGCAGAGTGTGCGTACAGGGTCCTAGGGGTGCAGATCTGATGGGTCACCCCCCCTGCCTCCGGGCCGCCCGCCAAGGGAACAGGCAGACTGGATTTAGAGCTGAAACTAAAATCCACTGTGAACACTCCTCACTGCAAAGCAGGGCATCTGCTAAGTACTGGTGGAGCCCGGGGCTTGGCTGATAAGCTTTCTGCTCCCTCCTCTATTACTGTGTACAGCCCCACAGGCCAAGGTAGTTAGCACTTGGCGTGAAGGTAACCTGATTGGCCCAACAGAGGCAGAGACGCTGGACGAGAGTGAGCAGAGAGAAGGGCTAGCGTCGGCTCTAGGGAAGCAGGCCCTCTGGGGTCAGCTGGCCACCGGGACAGGAAGTGCGGAGGCCGCCCCCACATAGAGGAGCCCTCCCCGCCCCGCCCTGGAAGACAGGGTATTGGGTAAGTGTTTTGAGGCCTTGCTGCCCAGAGTTGACGTCCAGGGGTCAGCAATAGTGACGTAACTTGAGAGCTTTTAGAAATGTCGAATCTTGGGCCCCAACCCAGACTGCCGAATCAGATTCCCTATTGAACAGCATCCGCAGGAGATTGGGATAACCTGTGTTGAGCCATTACAGCCCCACTCACTAGGGGAATGTAACCAGTGAATGTCTCTGGGGGGTGGTTTGGGGCTGGGCCCATCTAGTCGGTTTTTTGTTTTTGTTTTATTCAAACAGAAAGTCACAAAAATTATAATCATCCTCGTCAGTTCACTCAGTCCCATGTAATTAATTTTTTTTTCATCTTGATCTTTTGTTAGCACTTTTATGAATTCATCAGTTTTCCATTAGAGTTCTGAAAGTGCTTATTCATTCAGTTCAGCAGTATAGTCAGTTACCAGAAACCTGTACTTGTCAGAGTCTTTTCCATGAATTCCTTGAAGATGAAACCCTTTTATAGGAACATATTTGCAAAAGCATCAGAGTACACCCAGAACTGTCTGTAAATCACAAAAGATTTTAAAATGACCACAGTTAAAGATTTGATGAAAGTTCATAATAATGCAATTGACAAGGAAATTTAGTTATTTCTGAGATATACATTTTAAAGTAATAACTAGAATTATGACTTATAACATTATACCAGAACATATAAGATTTTTAGGAATTTCACGTAATGTCCATCTAGTGGGTTTTTGGGCAGCTGGGAGTTGGCCTTAAAGATAGTGGAGAGAAATGCCTAAATGGGAAGACAGAAGCTATCCTTTCCCAGCATTGAGTTGTATTAAGTTTGCTCTAGAATATCCATGATATTTCTAGAATAAAGAAATCCAAAATCTAATCGAACATAATACTTTTATGAAAACCCTAAATAATTGAACTCTGTGCCGCATAAGGTTTTGCTTGTGCAGCCTTTTTGTCTCAGTCCCGTGTACCTTGTTGGTTCTGCGTAGTGCTTCAGAAGGTATGTACAGCCTTCTAAGGATACAAGGAAAACTAGAACAAAGGAGAATATGGGTCTGCCCGCAAATTCATAGGTAATTCCTTTCCTGGGATAGATGTAAAATTTTTTCACTTAATAAAAATTCTTTTCTGCCTTCTAGTGGGCTAAACCAGTATCTTCACTATCTAAGCACAGAGCTTAATATGACAAAATAAGATGGTAATTGCTACTGATTTTTGAAAACAATATTTACTTTAGCTTAAAGAACTCCTGAAGAGTTTCCTTATATGCACCTTTTGGTATGTTTTAGGTTATCATACTCATATTGAGGTATCATTTCAGAACAAGTAGGGAGAAATAAACTTACATGACCAGTACCGACCCAAATAAATCATATGTTGGTCTGTACTGTTTATTGGCATCACTTAGACCTTTTAAACAGGCAAAAGATGAAGAGAAAGACAGATTCCTGTCAGAATGGATGATCCTCTAGAGATTCTTCCGAACCTTCAGTCAGGTGTAACTGTCATTGCCTGGCTTAGGTCCACAGCTGCCGGGCACTGCACACGTTCAGAGAAACCATTTGCTAGTAATGGAAATTGTCCTGAAGTAATTCTTTTGGGTGGGCATTAAGTGAAACGATTTAAAGTTGGAGAGAGACAACCAAAGCAACTTGCCCCAAACTAGTGATTACAAATTCCTTTATTCGCTTCTTAGTGAAGACAAAAAAGTAAATGAGTAGGACATATTTTTTATTTATTTATTTTTTTATTTTATTTATTACTTATTTTTGGCTGCATTGGGTCTTCATTGCTGCGCGCGGGCTTTCTCTAGTTGCGGTGAGCGGGGGCTACTCTTCGTTGCAGGGCGCGGGCTTCTCATTGCGGTGGCTTCTCTTGTTGCGGAGCACGGGCTCTAGGTGCGTGGGCTTCAGTAGTTGTGGCTCGCAGGCTCCAGAGCGCAGGCTCAGTAGTTGTGGCACGTGGGCTTAGTTGCTCTGCGGCATGTGGGATCTTCCCAGACCAGGGCTCGAACCCGTGTCCCCTGCATTGGCAGGCGGATTCTTAACCACTGCGCCACCAGGGAAGTCCAAGGACATATTTTTTAAATTGATAATTCATATTTTGCCTACTTTTAAAATGATTAGTGGTGGTTTAAAGGATTAAAGCACATATAAAACAGTGAATCAAAGACAGAAAGTAGTTTTCAATGTTTTATCTGTTTGTTTTTAATTATGGTGCTATCTCAACAAAAACCTAGAATAAAGTTCGTTGTTACCATTCAGTGTTAAATTGCGCTGCAAATTTCCTGGCGGCTGAGGCCAAAGGGAAGCATCGTTATATAGTTCTCCTGCAGGAAAAGGAGGCAGGAGAGTTCATCTGAAGAAACAGACTTTGCTGGCATTGAAGTCCTGCCGAGGAATCTGAGGACACTGGGTGATAGACTGGGCATTGTGTCTTTGTTGCAGAGAGAACGGGAATGTTCTTCACACAGATGCTTTATATTGGCCGTGTAATGTTGAATCTTAACTCCCCACCGCATCGTGCCTCCTAGATGTACGCTCGGCCTCTCCCACACGCACAGCATCTGTGGGGCCCGTGGGTGTATATGCAGTCACTTGTGGTTGGATTATCTCGTAAGGGTCAGAGCATCACTGTTAGGTGAAGATGCCGGACCCATCAGCAGCAGGTGGTGCTCGGTCGCAAATACTTAGCAGCCTGCCTCATGTTCTTGTACCCACTGAGGTTAGCCCCCAGGGGTCCTGCAGGTGGGGACAAATGGTTTGTGTCAATAAAGAGTTTCGAATGCACTCAACTGTTAGGAAATGTATACTTAATTAGGCCTTAAAGTAATGAAGAAACTATTTCATTCTGATCATTTTTAAGAGCATCCACCAACCGGATACCTCATTTTGAGGAGAGCTGACCCTGTCATCTCGCCGAGATGCAGTAGCTGCAGAAAGTAGCCCCTGTCCGAGTTGGGTGGGAGGGTTTCATACTCGCCCATTGAGTCTGGATGAATGCCTGTCACCTGTCAGCAGTGTGAGGTGGGTTTGGGGGCCCACTTTCTAACTTGCACCTCTTGTTTTCTCTCAGGCCTCCTCCCCCAGAAGCACACACACAAGGAGCAATAAAGTACCACTTCTCACAGTCACCAGTTAGGCATCCATAACCTCTCCACCACCTTCCTGCCCATGATGGAACTTAGGTGGAGAAGAAGCTTATGCAGAGAGTCCAAGTGAGACTTCCTGCTTCCCTTCCAGGTCTGAAACTTCTTAACAGAGCTTGTGTGTTTGGGGATGGCAGCTTGAGATAGATGGTTAGGGCTTCGGAAGGCACCCCGGGTTTACTTTGCCAGCCAGCCATGGCCAACCCTTCTTGGGGGGAAGGATGCATAGGGACACCAGGCCTCTTCTTACCCCCTGGAGTCAGGACATGAAGACCAGGGCAAGAAAGCTTGTCACATAAGAGCACTGGCCAGCCTCTCATGGTCATTGTCATGTCCTTAGCAGGCTTATCTTCTAATTTCTAGTTCATTGTTGATGATTAGAATTTAATCTGTCAAATGACTTTCCTCACTTTCTTTAATTTGGGCATTCAAATTACATATCTCTAGATATATCAGTAGCCTAGGAGCCATAGATTATATACAGAAAAAAATTTTTCAGTGGTAGCTATGTTAAAAAGAAGTTTGTGTATTCATGGATTGCGGAAAGCAGCCAGTTTTCTAAAGTATGTCAAAAGCCATAAAAATAAAATAATGCACACGCGTCCTTTGAAAACCAGTAAGCTCATATCTGGAAATTTAACATCAGGAGATGATCTTACATACCTCATGTTTTATAATAGTGAAAATTGGAAACTAAGTGTCTAAGAACAGGGGGTTTGTAATTAATGCAGCCTGTCATTGAAGGTAATTATGCCTAGAGTGTCTGTGTTACAAGAACTGGACGGAAGACCATTGTCTACTTCCATGAACTATGCTCCTTTTGTTTGTTTTAGTGAGTGGAATAGGGCGGACCAGTGGTCAGTTGTGAAGTAGACATTTGTAAATCTCCCATTTTTCACGGACGGACAAGAGGTTAGAATGAGAGATCCAGTCCTTGGCATGTTGAGAAAAAAGTTGGAATAGAGTTTGGAAGGGTGGCTTGCAGGCCAAATGGACCTATTATTTGCAAAAGAAAAAAATGTGTTTAGCTTTTTAGAACACTTGATGCGTTCTGAAGGATTAATGTACTTGGCAAGGATTAGTACCCACGCCATGAACATGCCATGACTTGGTCACATGTGACCTCTTGGGGACTTTTTGCTTCTAAATTTCAGTGAGACATACACTTTTTTTTTTTTTACTTTTGAGGTAATTATAGATTCACACGCATTTGCAAATAATAACGCGGAGAGATCCCTTGTACCTTTTACCCAATTTCCCCCAATAACGTGTTGCAAAACTGCAGTACAGCATCACAACCAGGATACTGATGTTGATGCAGTCAAGACACAGGGATGCCTTATGGGCCCTTTTCTAGCCACACCCGCTTCCCTCCCACTCCCCCCCTCCCCCCAGCCCAAACCCTGGAGGAGGTTTAATCATTTCTCCCGTCTTATAATTTTGTCACTTCAAGAATGTTATGTAAATAGAGTGAAGCGTGATTCTGGATTGAAACCTGGGTAAGTTGTCGTGAAGGATTGAGATGGAGAAGCTTCTGGACTTGGGGCAGCAAGTCTCAGAGCAGGTCACGCTGTTGGTGTATTTCACTGTTCAGAAAGGCACAAAACTCACTTCTGCGGCTCAGCAGACACTGGCTGAGCACTTGCCGCGTGCTGAGCCTTGTAAGGCACTGAGGATGGAGAGCCCAGTGCGGCCTAATCTCTGCCCTTCAGGTGCTAAGACTGCACAAGGAACAGAGCCTAGGGGTGAGTGTTGACCGCAGTAGGTTAGCTAGCATCCTCAGCCAGGAGTCTGCTCGGCGATGGTGGGAGGGGGTAGACGTAGGGTGAGTGGCCTCGGGGACAGTTTATCCAGGCAGTGGTGTGAAGCCTGAGGAACCTGTCGTTCATGTTGGGTATATTTCTCCTTTGGTCACTGCTGGAAACATACTCTGAGTTTACTAAGCTGCTTCTCCCTTCAGCTTGTACCGTCTTTACTTGGATGGGTTAATTTTCTATTACTGATCATGCATCAGTTAAGTCATGGTTCCCATAAGGCTAGGAGACCTCCAGTCTCCTCCACTATGTATTGAGTTAATTTATCTTTGAGAGGGCAGTCTCCCTCCGAATTCCTATTCCCACTTCCCAGGTTCCTACTCTTTCTTCTGTGCCCAGCAACAGCACGGGGATGTGAACTGGTAGCTTGGCCTCTGGAAACTGAATGTTCCACGATGGGCCAAGGGCTAAGGAAGGGCTCGGGACAAGGCTAGAGCAGACCTGGAGAGATAGATGGGTCCAGACTGTAAAGGAGTTTGAACCTTATCCTATAGAAAACAGACAGAATCAAGTTTTTGTATTTAAGAAGTGTTTCAAAAGGAAAGTAATGCTGTTGGCAGGGTGGAAGGTATAAGGAGACACAACAGGAAGATGGGGCCGTTACAGTAGGCCAGGCCCAGGTCAAGTCCTGAGCTGAGGAAGTGGCAGTGGGAGTGAGGTAAGAAAGGAATTAGAGGTTTTAGAGGTAGAATCCATTTGAGTGACTACTTGATGGTGAAATTGGGCTGTTTGGATCATTTCATCCAGGTGGCTCGGAATTGCCCAAATTCAACTCTGTACTTCGGGTACCTTTCCTCCTGAGACTCCCACGGGATATACACACGCAGAGGTCACGAGAAACCGGAAACAAGGCAGCCGATCCTGTGCCTGCAGTGCCCAGCTCAGGTCTCATAAATCTGTGTGGAATTTACAGCCCAAGCCAAGGATTCTCAGATCAGCCCAACATTCCAGTCCCCAAGAGGGCTTGTTGACACCGATTGCCGGGTCCACCCCCAGGGTTTGGTTCAGTACACCTAGAGAGGGGCCTGAGAATTTGCATTTCCAGCAGGTTCCCAGGTGATGCTGATTCTGCTGGTCTGGGAAAACACCTTAAGAACTGAGGGGCCCTGAGGAAGAGACCCGTGGGAACAAGCTTGCCAGTGGCAAGAGGGAGACAGACGCCACCCCCGAGCGTGCAGCCTCGCAGGGAGCAGGGACTGCTTACGGGTACACGTGGGCCTGTCCTCCGTCTGATCCACTCAGATCATTAGTCCTTTCTCTGGGGAAGGAGCACTCTCTCCTCTCCCACCAACTTTTGAACTTGGGAATAGAAGCAGCAGAAGACATCATACATGACAGTGAGGTAGCCACCAGCCTGGGTGGTTGGACTGATGCAGATACTGTAGAGCAGTGATCCTCAGCCTGGCTGCATGGTGGATCCACCAGAGTAGCTTGTTAAAAATATACCCACGTCCAGGTCCCACCGAGAACCGCTTAATCAGAATCTCGCGGGGTGGAGCCCTGAGCAGTGTTCGTTAAAAGCTTCCTAGGTTGTTCTAAAGTGCAAGAACCATTATTTTAGACTGAGAACCCAAAAGATGTTTCTAGGATGTTTAACTCAGTTTGGGACATTTTAGGTTTGAATTGCTTATGTCAAATTAATTAAAGTTCAGCCCCAAAGGAGAATATGAAAGGAAAGGGAAGAAGTTCCAAGGGCAGATTTCCAGGGAACGCCAGCCAAGATGAAGCCAGGTGTCAGAAGAATCACAGTACCGGAAGAGGGTGATGATGTTGGGGTCCAGCAGGGACAGAGAGGGGGATAATCCAAAGAGTCCAGTGGAACCGAGAGGTCTTGTAGAATGGGAGGTGCTAGAGGTCACCCGCACTGACAGTTGGGCTGTTGTCAAAATCACATTCTGGAAGGTGCTGGGGACAGACGGCCACGGGCAGCATATTAAGAAGTCAGTAAAAAATGGGGATTTGGAGGTAAAAGTGTAAACTACTCTTTCATGAAATAAGATTTTTTAACTAACTACTGGTTTGCTGTTTCCTTTTCTCCTTTATTTGTACATCTATGGCTTCAAAATTTGAGTCCAGTTTTTTTTTAAAAATAACTTCCAGATCTTTTCTATTTATTAAGGAGGTTTCAGGTTATTGTGAATACAGATTATTTATACAGATAATGCCTCTCATCCAGTGAACCTGAGCATGATAAAAAGGTATAATTTCAGGTGAGAAATGCATTGCATGGGGGTTTAATGTCGGCCATGCGGGAAAATTTGAAGTGCTTTCAGCATGAACCGCTAGACACTCAGACTCTGAGAAATCCGAGGGCTCGCAGGGCCAGAGCAGGACAGGCTCCTTCCCTTCTGCCACAGCCGAGAGGACTCTCGGCGTTATGTTACTGGTGTTCACGGCTGTGTTCCCAGGACACACAGCAGTGCCTGGGAAACGGCAGGCGCTCAGATGCGTCGAGGGTTGTTTTCTCATCTGTCTTGGGAACATCCACATCTTTTAAAATAATAGGACTTCCCTGGCGGTCTAGTGGTTAAGACTCTGTGCTTCCAATGCAGGGGACGCGGGTTCGATCCCTGGTAGGGGAGCTAAGGTCCCACATGCCACGTGGCCAAAAATAATAATAATAATAAAAAATATAAAATGCTACGGTTGAAAAAATTAAAATAAAATAATAGGCTTTTCGTAGCTCTGTTTTACCCTCTGTCCATCTGTAACATTAGCTGGTACTTACATACCTGGCACTGTCCTAAGGGCTTCATGTAGTTCCTCATCACAACACTGTGAGGTCGTCTCCCCCAGTCTGCAGATGAGAGGCCAAGGTCACGCCGCTAGTTAGGGATTTGGACCCAGTTACTGGGGTTCTCAGCACCGTGCAGGTGACATACATGCAGCTCAACCCGTGTCACCGTCAGGCTCCCATCTCCAGAGAGATTTGAAAGGATCTCTGGTTTTCACGTCTGTGACTTTTCAAAGCTGCATCACCTCCGGGATATAAAAAAGTACAGGTGACCCTTGAACAACAAGGGTTTGACCTGCATGGGTCCACTTATACATGGATTTTTTTTTTTTCAGCAGTAGAGACCGCAGTACTACACAGTCCATGGTTGGTTGAACCTGCGGGTACAGAGGAGCCAACTCTAAGTTATACACCGATTAACCCCCTGTAGTTCAAGGGTCAGCTGTCTTCTGAGAGGCGTACAGATTTGTCACAACTAGTGGGTTTGCCAAAGCTCATGGAACTGTACACTTAAAATGGGTGTATCTTATTGTATATAACTCACGCCTCAAAAAAGTTGATTTTTTTAAATATTCTAATCGAAAAGTCAAACGTGATTTCGAAAGCTTTAGAGAAGAACTGGAGTAGAGAAAGAAACAGTTATTAATCAGAGTTCAGTCTCTTCAAAAAGTTTTAATAGCTTTGTTTTCCAAGCTGTTTAAAAGTCAAGTGTCCTTTTACATTGATTGTCATCCCCAGGGAAAGGAAAGCCTCTTCAGCGCAAGGTAAAACCACCTAAAAAGCACGAGGAAAAGGAGAAGAAGGGAAAGGGGAAGCCCCAGGAGGACGAGCTGAAGGACTCCTTGGCCGAAGACGACAGCTCCTCCACCACCACAGAGACCTCCAGCCCAGACACAGACCCGCTCCCCAGGGAGGTAGGACGGCCCGCAGGGCAGGGGTCACACACACTGAACGCGCTGCGCTCAACACGCGCACAAGCCCGAGGGCCAGTGCTCGGGAGTGCACAGGCGCGGCCAGGCAGTCACTCCCTGCAGAAGCGCCACCGCGCTGGGCCTGAATGTCTTCACTTCCCCGGGGAACAAATTAGGAAGCCTGCTAATAAGGTGAAATAGAGATTGGAAACACAGCCTGAAAGTTAGGGACCATCTGGAATAGGAACGACTCTGGCTCATGCAAATTGTTTCAGACTTTAAGTATCCAGAGAGGATGAGGAGGAATTCTGTCACTTGGGTGGATTATAGTGGCCGTGTCCTGCCGCATCACCGCTGCTGCAGTGGGCCCCGGTAGCAGGTGGCGCAGGGGCTGGGACCTCGGCACGCCGGGAGGCCGCCTCCTCATCCTCCGCTCCCGGGGGTGGGGGGTCACGAGCATCAGGGCTAACACTGCAAAATGTCCAGACACCGTGGCCATGAGATAAATGGAGGGTAATGTTACTCTTGTGACTGTGTCAGGGAGCGTGAGTTATAAGTGGTATGCATGCAGAAAAGTGAGGGCGTACTTCTGTTTCGGCATTTCTATTTTTAGATAACTGTATTTCAAATTTAAGATGATCCAAATAGAGCCTTTAATATTGTAGAGCAGAATTCTTTTTCAGCGGTAATCTAGTGGCTTAAGAAATCATTTCTTAAAGATATCCAGCAGTGTCATCCACATATATTAATTTTTAAAATAAAATGTACACGTGACACTTTCCGGGCAGCCGCCCTCCCCTGTGCATCCCTGACGTGTGGCGGGTGCTCTGGGCCAAATGTCAGGGTTGGGGCGGGCGTTGTGTCCCGTACCTCCTCTGTGACAGATGACTGCAGAGGAGCAGAATGCCAGCTACTGATCCCCGAGTGGGGTCCCAGCCGTCTCTGATATGAATAAGCGTTTGGAAAGCGTTCTCAGCACAGACTTGCTCCACAACTTTGCCCCACTTCCTTTCTGCCTTTCCGGCATTTTCCTAACCACTCCTCAGCGGACCCCCTCTGTGCACCCACTGGCATCATTCTCCCTTCTCTGCTGTTGGTTTTCTCCTGGTTGTCCCATCTCCTGCCCTGTCATTTGCTTCCTTACAGACACAGCTCAGGACTGGCGGCCTCCGTGCCTGTTACCCTTCTCCCGGCTGAGCAGTCTGTAGGCCTCCCCCTCAGCACTCTTGCGTAGAGCTCGTGTGCTCTTGTCTCTTTGTGACTGATCTGTTTGCCAGTTTTGTGCATTTTCTTCCCAACTGGATTTCAATCTTGGGAGGTCATTTTCTCTTGGATGTATGCCTTCTCCAACCCTATTCTACCCATGCGTTCAGCAGATACATGTTGAGTACCTGAGTGCTGGGGGCTTGAGAAGCAGCCATGGACAAAAGAACCAGGTTCTTGTCCTGCAGGGGCTCACGGTCTACAGAGTTCTTGACCAGTCGGGTGTTCCGGAAATACTTACTGCATGACTCAGAATAGTCTCAAGAGGTGTATGGGCAGGAGGCTGTTTTACCCTTTCTCTGCAGTTAGATAGATCGGTCTGTGTGACCTGTTAAAATCCAGGCTGCTGGAACCGTGCAGCCGGATGCTGTCGGGTGGACGCTCATCTGCCCTGTGTTGGGAGCTCCCCCCATACCCACAGCTCTGCCCTTCGGCCGGGTATGTCTTCCCCCGATTGGCCCTGTGCACCCTGAACACAGAACCAGGTTTCTGTTTTATTCATTTCCCATCTGTGCTGTGTGTGGTCCTTCTGCGCGTGAGCTGTGCACGCCCGCTCCACAGGCGGCTCCCGGGCGGGGTCACCGGTGCCTGAACGATACCTGCCCTGTTTAGAGACAAGCCCCCTGGGCTCACGCCTGGGTGTTGCGGCAGCATCACCTTACTCTGAAACGCACGGTACGGTCTCCGTGCTCACCTGGTCGAGGACCCAGGGGCAGCACTGCTCTGAGATGCAGCTGGGCTGTGGCCTTCTCAGGCCACATCGCCAGTCGTGTGTAACTCTGTATTGTAGTCCTGACTTAACTTTTCTTGTACAAAAGGCAAGGTTTTGCTCCCCAGTGCTTAAAAACAAGAAGCTACCCGTCTGTTGCTACCACTGTCAGCACCCACCCCAGTCAGGATATGAGTATAAGTTAAAGTGACATTCGTTCTAACTCACACTCACCAAAACATAATTTATAGTAAATCAAAGACTGAAAAATTGACAAACCCACAATAAAGAGAGATTTGAAGAAAGGAGCTTATCATTTTTATACATGTGATGTGTGTATCTACTACATGTTTGGTTTTGTGTCTCTGCCTTCAGACAGGACTATATCAGGCATTTTTGTTAATCCTTCTCAGCAGTTGTGTCAATTTTTTTTTTTTACAGGATACAGAAAAGCAAAAGGGAAAACAAGCCATGCCTGAAAAACATGAGAATGAAATGTCTCAAGTGAAACAGAAAAGCAAAAAACTCTTAAATGTTAAGAAAGAAATCCCAACAGATGTGAAACCCAGGTAAGAAAAATGAGTTCAGAGAAATGAGGTATGTAAAAGAAGTTACTGGTGAGAACCAGGTAATGTTTTCGTTTGCTTGGTTGGTTTTTAGGGGGTTTTTTGCAACAGAAGCTGCATACCTCATGACGTTCCTCTGGGGTTTTTTCTAATGCCCAGTGTTCACTGTCTCTGGTGAGGGACAGCCACATGCTTCCAACGTCAGAAGTATAAAAGGCAGAGTTAAAGCTACTTGTGAAAATGGAGGAGGAAAATGTAGGTTGGTGATCTGTTTCCAGGCAGAGAGCCGTTTCACTTCTGCACAAAGATGGCCTTGGTGGTTTAGCCGCAGGTACGAGCATAACTTCTCTCAGCTAGAGCTCTGAGTCTGCTCACTAACCCAGAGCTGCCATTGGGATCTAGAATTCTGGGCTGTAAAACTTGGGAGAACTTATTCTTAACCTTAAAAAAAAAACAGTGCTCAGGGCAGATGTGACTACCAGACAATTCTGCCATGACGTAGCTCCCGTCCAGTTCCCGTGGGGCAGGTCCTGTTGGGCCTCACAGGGAGGGCGACCTGCAGAATGTTGCCCCAGGTCAGTGACTGAGTTGAACTATTGGGTTATTCGTTACCAAGTTTACTTCGTACTTTCACTAAACTTTGGGTCTGCCTAGTAAACTAATCCTAGTTTCAGTGTGGTTAATAATGCCCTTTCTAGCTCACCATATAAAGTGGCCATCTGCGTGGAAGCCAGTACTTGCCTTCTTGTGTGGTAAGTGGGCATCGACCCAGGAAGTTGAGGGAATTAGGTATAAATTGATAAAGGAAGACATTTATCATTAGAATTGCCCTTAGCTGTGCGGGTCTGTTCTTACTCTGATTCTAGGAATAAAACTTGAGCTCTGCAAAAACATCAATAAGCTAGACTCTGCCCCTAGATTATACAGTTTAACCCGACAGGGGCCGTCTGTTCTGTAGAACCAGAAGCTAATAAGAAATTAGTGATTACTGCAGTAAAATTTAACCTTGTCCCTGAACTTACGAAATAACACAGGATGCGGCAGTGATCAGTAACAGAGTATTTATACCTAAAAGTTACCCTTTTGTGCAAAATGTCAGTTTAAGTGACCTAACCCCACGATTCGTTGAGAACGATCTGACCCAGTTAGAAGCAATGTCAAGTGGAGTAACGGCTGATACACTTGAGTCTCCCCTGAGAGGAATCAGCCTGAGGTACTTTGGTGCTAATGCTCTGGCACCCCAGGACAGGAATTAACCCTCGTCTAGTGGCTAGGGATTATTCTTCTAGACCTTTTTCAGGCTTAGTTGACTGATCAGATGTTTTAAAGTAAATGAGGCTAAAAAATCCAAATTATGAAAAACCCTAGTTTCTACATATGCTGAGATTTTGTGAGAATGGACAGTCATGCTCTCATTCTTATGATCATAAATTTTAAAACCCAGCTTCTAAGAATTATCTTAGTGAAACCATATCATAGGTGGCTGTCACCAAATCTGCACTGTTTATTCTCCTTGATGCCTGAGGTCAGTATTTTTAAGACAGATCGTACGTACATGTTAATCCTAACTCTCATCCCTCTTCCATTGATTTCTGTCATATTGATTTTTTTATGAAATAAGTTGGCCATTAGCAGATTTGACTTTGAAAGTTTGTAAACGACTCCACTTGATGCCCCTGACTTTGCAGGGATGTTGAGTTTACTGGTAAACCCAAAGCCAGAGCTGCCCGCTCTCCAGCCCCCGTCAGGAGGCAGTTAGAGTAGTTAACTCATGTCCTTTTGATGTGTAGTTAACAGAGAAATCATTACCAGAAGACAGTTTAAGCAACGTGCTCTAAATTGTCTTTTGTAACTGGAGAAATCTATATCAACCCTGGTCTTCTCATCTCCTGTATCTAACCTCTTTAAACTCACTGATCTTGTTTTGTGTTTTTCTGGATTCAGGGATAAAAGTATTGAGTCAGAATCTTTTAGTACATCAGTCAAATTCAGAGTTCAAGACCTTTTTTTAATAACCAGAAAGGTGGCCTCTGAATAGAGCCGTTTGCTGTCTCCACTCGGTTGTGACAGTAAATCCCCTGTGCTGTCCTGTGCTGGTCCCTCCCCAGTGACACCTGACGTTCCTGTCACCTAAGAAGTGCTCTCAGCGTGTTATATGTGATTCCACGTATCTGAAGAAATAGATGCACATTTTTATAAAAGAGATATTAATAAGGCATATATTATGACTTTCTTTTGGAAGATTTATCTGGTGGGGAAAAAGCATTTATATATCAGTTGGCCAAAAAGCTGATGTTCTAATAGTAAAATCTGTGGGTTTAGCTCACATTTGCTTTATCAAAAATTAGTCTTTAAATATTATCAGTATTGTTGGAACATTGTATTATATCACCTCCAGGCCAGAAGACCCAAATCTTTAAATGCTGGAGAATTCATTTTCCTATAAGTAAGTAAGTGGTAATAAGAGGAATGGCTCCGACGTGGTCTTTGCCTATGTAGCCCCATCCTACCTAACTCCCAAGAGTTGACTTCAGCAAAACCACTAGGAGTGTGGAGCAGAGGGTTACAAGGGCAGAGATCTGGTCTCCCCTTTTTTTCCAGCTTATACGCTGTAGAAGTGGGTCTGTAGACCTCCAGAAGACTGTATTTTAGGTCAGAGATGTCAGGGAATGAGAGATGTCGGACACTAAAAGGACTTCAGGAGACCAGGAAAGGCGCAGGGCTCCCTGGTTTAGGATACCAGCTCTCCATTGATTCTTTTGTTTTCTGTTTATCAATGTATGTTTACGTAACTTAAATGTAATAATCTAAAATAAGCAAAGTGTGTTATAGAATGATTGTACCCTCTGTCAGAGTCTGCTTGAACAGCGCATTCGGCTCGGGGCCGTGGGTGCCCCAGTGCATGCTCCGGCCTCCAGGCCCTCAGCACTGGGAAGGCCCTCACCTTGCCCTCAGCTCTCTGCCTCCCCTCTTCCCCCAGGCGGGGGCATGGACCGAGCATGACGCAAGCAGCAGGAAACTCATGAGCGTGCGTTAGCGTCCCAGCGAGCTTTCTGTTCTTCTCTTCTCCAAGGAATCACCTAAATTAAGTTGGCCCTTAACCATTTTATTCAGAAGCCTTAAAAAAGGCTTCTTGGTAGAGATCATCTGGTTTAACTTAGGAAAGTATGAGTCAGCAGAAGTAAAGTAGTTGTCTGGCACCTTTTTTCTTAAAAACCAACTAACTCCACGGTGGTGCAGAGTGAAGCTTTGTGTAGACAGTCCCCAGCCCCACACTTACAAACGACTTGCTTACAAACAGTTCACACCCACCCAGCTCCACCACCACCACTGGGTGTCTCTGTCAGGGGAGCCTTTGTTTTTTAAAAGGTGGCATTTTTAAATAACCCTGACAGTCAGAAGTAGAAGGGCAGACGATGTATAAAACTAGCATTAATAGTCTCGCCCGTAAACAGATTTTTTCATGTCAGTTTGTTATCCCACCTAAAATTCTACTTATGTGGGTTAACCGAACCCTTCGAATTTTTGGCTAGCTCTTACACTAATTCCAAATATACTAACACTTTATTATAGAAAAATTGTGAAATATAAAGAAACAAAAGAATGAAAATGACCTTTGACCTCCTACCTTATAAAATGTTCGTAAAGAGCCTCTGTTAAAATTTATCTGTTTATGAAGTCATGCTTCACGTACTGTTCTGTCATCTGCTTACCTTTTTTTGCTGGGGGGGGGGGGGGGCGGGGGCGGTGCTGGTGGTGCCGTTGGATCTGGAAAGCCTGACCCGTTCTGACCTTTGCACTCTGGTGTGGACCAGCGTGGTCTGTGCCTGGCCCCGAGCCCAGCAGGAATTGGCCGCCCCCCAGGGAGTGCGAACTCGGAGGGGCAGTGGAAGGAGGAGGAACCTGAAGGGTGGGGCTGGGGGCAGAGCGGCGTGTGGGAATCACACGCCCGAGGGCTGGGGCAGGACGTGCGCTACAGTGGAGAATGCCAGACACGTACCCTTTTAGAACATCTGTGTCGACCGGTAAACTTTGTAAGATTTTCGATGAAAAGCAAGCTATTGGCTCAGCCTTAAACTGACAGCTTTGCAGCCATCACCAGGAGCCCAGTGGAGATGCGTGATGATTTTTGGAAGAATTCTCGTCAGGGGCCGCTGGGTTCTGTCCGCTGTGTCCCACCGTTCCCCGGGAAGACGTCCTTTTCCTGGTCTGTGTCAGCCCAGCTCCTGTCAGAGGCCTCCCAAGCCTGCGACTTGATCTTGGTGGGCAGCACAGAAGCAGCTTTGTAAAAAAGGTGTTTAGGGTCCATGTGTTTCCATTGTTCACCAGGCTACTTTATGTGGGCCATCTCCCCAGTTCATTTCTCCTAGAGATTGCTTCTCTCGGCCAATTTTAATGTTTTCTTCATCAGGCTGTGGAAACTCAAAATAGCCGAGGTGCCGCCCATTTTGCCTTGCTGACAGGAAGGTCAGAGCCAATTCATTGTCCTGTTTATATATGTTTATTATGTTAAGCTTACCTCTAAATATTTTAGAAGAAATATACTCTAAATAGATTAATAAAAATAATATTTAAGTTTTCGCCTAAGATGAACCCTGAGTTCAAGAATAAAGAAGAATATTCATCTCCCCGACTCAACCTCCACCTTAGGCAAATAAAGCGGTCCTGCTATTCTGCCATGGGCTCTTGGGGTAGGTCACCCAGGAACTTAGCCCTGGTCAGTACACAGTGCCCGTGAGAAAAATGCGTTCAAGGTTTTGAGTAGCAGAACCTTTGGCATTTCTAAGTCTGAGAGCCTTCAGAATCTCCATATTCTGGAGTCCCACAGGCAGTCTAGCTGCCGGGTGAGACTCACTCACGAGCAGGATGACTGCACTTAGTAGCTGCTAAACGGCTCGTCTGTGCCAGCGGCTTCATACACCTCATCTGATGCAGGGGTTCCCACCCATTGCATACTATTAAACAACGGGCCTCAGTTCCTTGTCCGCACTCAGAATAGCAGAGGATAAATCTGCAAGTGCGCATCTCCTGAACAGTACTGGAGGTGCTTGGAACGCGGCCAGCCCTCAGGACTGTGGGTTGATAATGCCTCAGGAGGCCAAATGAGTAAAAGAAGGTGTTGAAATTGTAGAGGGGTCAGTGACTTCTCCTCTCTACTCTGAAACAAAGGGCTGCGTTTGAATGTTCCACCTGTGATTGTCTTTCAGTTCTTTAGAGCTACCATATACCACCCCTCTGGAAAGTAAACAACGTCGAAATCTCCCAACCAAGATTCCTCTTCCAACTACATTGACAGGTGGATCCAAACCGCGAAATTCCCAGAAAACAAAAGGTATTTTCATTTTGCATCATACAGATGCCCTAACGATTCGTTGTGTTAGTAGTTGTGAGTTGGCAGTGATCAGTCAGTAGTTACCAGTCATAGGACGGCTACGGTTGGGTTCTCATTCTCATTAGAAGAGAATGGGTTCTTTGAAATTGGCCCGAAAGAAAGGAATTATCCTCCATAACAGCCTTCTTTTCTGAATTCTGTACAGGTACAAACAAGTTAGTGGATAACAGGCCACCTGTCCTAGCAAAATTCCTCCCAAATAGTCAAGAACTAGGCAACACCAGTAGCTCAGAAGGTGAAAAAGACTCTCCACCGCCAGAGTGGGATTCCGTGCCCGTTCACAAGCCCGGCAGCTGTAAGTATGGTGACCTGGAGACCACAGGCTCTCCGCACCCACAGCCCACCCAACTCTGGGCCGGAGAACTGTGCGGGGGTGGCCGGGGCACGTATTGCTTTAGAAGGAGACCCAGTGTCTAGTCTGCCGGAGCCAGCTCGTAGCAGCCAGCAAAAGCTGCTGTTAAATAGTCTGCTGGTCGTTAAACTGTTGTAGCTTAATCGGCCATGGTGGGAGTATTTATACCAGAGAAATCAGCAGACGATTCAGAGGGCTAGTAAGCCAGCACCCCAGTGCCGAGTGTAGGGAATGGAAAGATCTGCGTAGAGCGGTGAATCATCCAAAGAAGTACTACCTCCTGAAAGCGTTAACTCAGCAGCCCTTTACCTGACTAGTTTCTCATACATTTACAGTGTTAACTGTTTTTTGTAAAAATGTAGTTTATTCCCAGTTTACCCACATCTTTTCCATAAACCTATGTTAGTTCTCTCACTAGCCTCTTGACCTCGTTCCTCCGGTCAGGCCTGCAGGAAATTGTGAAAGTAGCACCGTCTCCTAGAAGAGGGTGGAGGTCCTCGCCCTCTAGAAATTTAGGACTTGGAACAGAAGACGACAGAGACCAGCACAGTGAGGGCCTGGTGGCAGGGCTTGGGGGGGGTCAGTCCCTTAGGGCTGATTTGTCTACACTCAATGAGGTGTCAGAACGGCCTCCGTTTGACCCATTTGTGCCAAAGGGAAAATGAGGGTTGAGCACCAGGTTTGAGGTGAAGGAGGCTTAGAGAAGAGGGGGTGGTGAGTTGAATGAGGGCGAGGAACTCGGAAACTCGAGTGAGGTGTGAGGTAAGCGCGCACCTTTGTAAATACATACTGGAAAGAGATGCTCCCTGGGTTAAAACCTGCGGCCCCGTAATTGCTGTGAAACTTTCTGGTGCCTTATAGTACTGTGCTTTTGCCTGAGATGAGAGATATAATCCAAAATCCCTGGTCATTCAAGAAGTGTTGAACGAGTCTCTGGGTCGTCCCGGTGTTCGGGCTGATGCTTTCGAGTCCTTAGGTCCCCTCTGAGGTTTTAGCTGGACGTTGGTCCTCAGCTTATACCCTGGGATTGGGGTGGTTCCTGCACAGAGGAAGCTGCGTTCCAGTGTAGGGAATAAATACCATGTGCCCAGGGAGCCGGTTTCATGGGGTTGCCTGGGGCCCAGTGAAGTAAACGCAAGCCCTGCCGGCATCAGCACCGACACAAGCCCAAGGGGTATCCTGCAGGGAAGAAGGTGTGGGCATCAGGTCAGCAAACCCCAGAGCAGGTGAAGAAGGGGTTCTCCACGTAAGCAAGGGTGAGGGCAGGGCGGGTGGAGACGGGTTGGTGGATAGGTGCCAGGACCATGGGGGAGGGGCAGGGAGAGTCACCGGGGCGGGTGCACGGTGGCGCCGGAGATGGGACAACTCTGCCTTCGAAGAGAAGGGTGCTTTGGTGGTGCCGGGCCAGGGCCTTGACACAGCGCGGGAACTCGTAGCCTCACTCAGGCCCCAGCCCCCAGGCTGTTGGGAGAAGCACCCGGTGCTGGAGGGAATGGTCGGGGCAGGGGAACCACCATGCAGAGCCGGCTTGGGTTCTGGAAGTGAGGGGGACCGGCCCTCCCACGGAGGGGGAGCAGAGCAGACCATCCTCACTGTAAAGGCTCGAAAGGCCCGCCAGCAGGGGGCCGGGGAATAGGCCCCAAGCCGGGCAAAGCCTGCTGGGCAGGGAGGAGAAACGAGGGGGACGACGGGCCGGGTGTTGGCCAGGGTAACGGGCGAGTGGGCAGCCGTGCAGACCGGGGGCCCCAGAGGCCGAGCTCGCAGAGGCCGGGCCCCTTCCTCACACTTCGCATCACAGGAGCTGGAGCAGCACCCGGGTGTGCACCATAGGTGCGCGAGGTGGTACCTTTTCTGATACAAGTTGTATGTTTCCATTCGGTGAGTGCAGAATCAGTATTATTTTGTGACACTGAGAGCTTTTCTGTTTTAAATTTTTAAAACAGCTGTACCTTAAAGGGCAGCAGGAATATAGTAGGAGTTCCTATCCTTGTGAAACAGGGACCGGGAGCGGCCCCGCACCAGGCGGGCCCACGGAGTGCGGGGGTCATCCTGGAGGAGCTGGGGGTGTTCTCCTGGGCCCCGCACCTGCGCAGTTCGGACGTGTGTGGAAGCGCAGAGGCTTTCAGGTCCCGGCGGAGACTCCACCTGCCCGTCCCTGAGGGGCGTAGAGAGGCCTGCTCCCAGCCTGAGGTGTGGGAGGGAGAGGACTGCGCCCTCCGCAGGGCCTGCAGAACGCAGCCAGCCAGGAGGTGGGTCACACCGGTGATTCCGGGAAAGGCCCAGAATGCAGAGAGAGACACGACTTGCCTTTTTTTTCTTTAATCAGAACACATACGACAGCTGTAGGTTTTTCTTGTTAGAAGCACTTGAGTCCTGCATAGAACCAGCTAGAACGCCAGAAGTAACCGAAACTGAAGGGTAAAAATCCAAGTATCACATTGAGACCCTTTGTTTTTAACTTCCAGCTACCGACAGTCTTTATAAACTCTCTCTGCAAACCCTCAACGCAGACGTCTTCCTAAAACAACGCCAGACCTCGCCGCCGCCCAGCTCCCCGTCGCCGCCCGCCGCGCCCTGCCCGTTCACGCCCCGGGGCAGCTACAGCAGCATCGTCAACGGCAGCCCCGGCAGGTAGGCCCGCGGCCCCTGCCTGTGCCGCGCTAACCCGGTGCTGCTCCCCGTGGGTGGGAATCCTCGGTGGCCGCAGACGGCCGTCCCTTCTCGCCTCTTCCCTCGGCGGGCTCAGCGCCCTCCCCGCGGCACCACCTTCCCACCCGTCACCCGTGCCCGAGGGGCACCAGGGTCACGCTCTGGGCCAGGAGCATACTCAGTGTGGACTGAAGACCCACAGCAGCTGCGCTGTGGGCAAGGCAATGGGTCTGTGGGTCGTTCCCTCCGACCTGAGGCGGGTGAGCGTAGCAGCGAAAGGGCGGGACCTGGAGGAGGTAGGAGCCGAGCAGGGAGGGCTCCTGCCCGGCAGTGACAGTGACCCCGATGGTGATGACACCCGGGCAGGGGCCGCCTGTTCCCGCACACGCGGCGGCGCCCAGCCTGACCCACGGCCACCCTGCCCGTGTGGGAAGAGGTGGGAGGCCCCGGGCCTGGTGGGCACTGGCCGCCGGGGCCCTCGCACGGGGGCTGCTCACCCGCCCGCACGCTCCGCTCCGCTCCGTCCCGCTGCCCGGCATTCCCTCTGGGACGGGGCTGCCTCCTTTCCTGGCCCCTGCCTCTCTCCCGCACCTGGAATTTTACCTTTCCCCACATTCCTTCTCCCCGGCCCCCCCAGGCTACACAGCCTCAGGCCACAGAGCATTTCCTGAGGCCTGGCCAGGCTCTGTGGGCTGCCCGGGGCTGTCCCCGGCTCCCGTCACCAACCCCGGGTCCGGCCGCCTCGCAGGCCCTGGGACACCTCGCAGGCCCTGGGACACGTGCCCGGGGGCCTCCGCGGGGGGCAGTGCCCACGAGGACTGAGCTTTTCTCTCCTTGCTTCTTCCCTCAAGCGACTCTAAAACAAAGCAGTCAAATGGAAGCAAACACAAACTGACGAAAGCAGCCTCGCTCCCGGGCAAGAATGGCAACCCCACTTTTGCTGCAGTCACGGCCGGGTACGACAAGAGCCCAGGTGAGTGGCTTGGCACTGGGAGACCGGGCGCCGCTGGGCCTCGGGCCTGGTGGAGGCACCTGCAGCCTGGCTGCTTTGATTGATTCGGAGCCCATTGTTACAGGTGGGAACGGCTTTGCTAAGGTTTCTTCAAGCAAAGCAGACTTTTCCAGCAGCCTTGGCGTGCCACACACTCCCGTTGACAGCGATGGCTCAGACAGGTACGCTTGGCCCTTCTTACCAGGGGAAGGCAGGAGGGTTTCGCAGGCCAGTTTAGCATCTTCTATCATATGTGTGCTTCGAGGCGTTTGCCCCTAGGTGACAAGCAGGTGTTTGTTGAGGCGGTCAGGAGCCTCTCTGTTGGGTGGGGCAGAGCCCCGAGTGCGTGCTCCCACCTGGCTCCCTGACGGGAGGAGGGGCCGCGACGTGTCCCGCCCCAGCGGAGAGGGAGGCAGACGTGCATTCCACCTTCTGAGTCTCTTCTGATTCTTCTCCATTATCATGGTTGTTGTGAAAAGGATGTGATCCGATCATTAGAAATAAATAGAAGAACAAAAATGCACTCGAGAGGAAGGACACGGAACAAATTCTAGGCAGTTTATTGTAAATTATTGGACAGGCCACTTCTTTGACCCAGAGCAACCACAGTGGCCTGGTGGCATGCAGCGACTGCCTCGGTTCATTTTCCCAGATAAATAACAATGACAGTAAGATTATAACTGTCAGTAAGTAGAGTCCCAGTTTTACCTGCTTGACACTAAAAGGAAATCCTAGATTTGAAATAATTTTTTAATAAATCTTCCATTACCGAAAGGGAAACAAGGAAGAAACGCCTCTTTTCTCTGCATGACACTTGCTCTGAGCCAGGCCGTCAGCTCGCGACAGGGTAGCCTGGGCTCTGAAGTCCTCCGTGCCTTCCTCCTCTGTGTTATGGAAGGTGTCTCCAGTCCCCACTTCTGCCTGTAATGCGTGAGCCCCCAGCTGAAGCAGCGCCTCCTGTGTGTGAAGCCGTGCGTGATGGATCTGTCTCCACTAACCGTCACATTTCTGTGTGTTGCATTTTCCTCTTATAACGTTCAGCTCGGGTTTGTGGAGTCCCGTCAGCAACCCCAGCAGCCCTGACTTCACACCCCTCAATTCGTTCTCGGCCTTTGGAAACTCTTTTAACCTAACTGGTGGTGAGTGTTTAACACTAGACCCATGACTAATGAGCCTGTGGACAAGGACGGAGGGAGGATAAGGTCCACTTTCACGTGTGGAGGAAAGTACGATGGTCATTTAGTGGACATTTTTAAAGGATGCCTTTCCCTGTATCAGTGCAGTCAGGCGGCAGCAGATGGGCCGACTTCAGGGAAGTGGGTCTGTCCGTGCTCTCCTGGACGGGGTCTGGCACAGCCGCCCAGGTGCAAGGAGGCCCAGCGAGAGGCCCTCAGAAGGGTCCCCTGTCCGCTTGGCACCCCAGCCCGAAGGTGCGGTGGTCTGCTCGATGCTCTGCAGGTCCCAGCTGGCTCGTGTTCCGCAGAACTGACTTAAGAGCTGCAAGAAAGGATTCTGCGTCTGAGATGCGACTCCTGGCCATGCTAGGGCTCTTTATTTTTCTTGCTGTCCAGAATTAGGGGCAGCTGTGTGAATTTCACATTAGCTGTGATCGTCATGTTTGCACTTGACCGTCCAGTGATAGGTGTGGGTGAGGTATTCAGACCGTGTGCTGGGGTCTGGAGAACACCCCCCCGCACCCCTTTTTCCCCGAATGTGGTGGGAGCTGATGGAGGGGGTGGGATGGCTCCAGGTGAGCAGCGGGGGGATGCGGACCCCTGAGGGGATGCCCCACCTGCCCGGGGGAGCACGGCCAGATCCAGCACGGACTTGCCTTTGCTTCCTCACTTCCAGAAGTTTTCAGCAAGCTCGGGTTATCGCGATCGTGCAATCAGGCCTCCCAGAGGAGCTGGAGCGAGCTGAGCAGTGGCCCCTCGTACCTCTGGGACTCTCCAGCGACCGAGCCCAGCCCTTCCTGGCCAGCCAGTTCCGGTTCCCCGACCCACGCGGCCACAGTGAGTCCTGGGCTTGCGCCCCGCCCGCTCACACGTCATCACTGCTGTCACTGTCCCGTGGGTGGTGCTGACAGATACAAATGACAGACAGCAGCTCGGAAAGCGTGGCTTAGCGCTTTCACCATCTCTGCTGCTGTGTCTCCATTTCTGCCAAAGTGACCATCACTCTTCAGAGCCGTGATGGTCAAGAAGTTAGTTACAGCAGGAACAGCTGAGCAGTTGGGGGGTGACGTCTGAATCCTCTCACTTCAGCCTCTCCCGACTGAATTAGACCGCAGGGTGGCTGGTGGCCCGTCTCAGGTCCCACCACCTCCAGAGTCAGACGGTGCCAGAGCTCAGCATATGCCTGATCCCGAGAAGCACCCGTGTCTCGGCTTGAGCTTTTCTAGAGCTCTGTTTGCTTCTCAGCTAAATTGTTCTGCAAAGATCATGCTCCAAAAAAGTGTTCTTACCAAGGAAAATGATTACTGGTTTCGGCTTTTACAAAATCGTGACAGACAAATATGACCCCACTGTGATTACTTCTTCATCCTCAGGAAAACTAAATTAATTAGATGTGCACGGTTTAATGGTAGATATTTTAGCTTCATAGATTCCAAAGTTTGTCTTCACTTGTAATCATTCTGTCCTCAGTTTTACAGTCATCTTAACCATTGTTTAAAACAGGGTCAGTCACGGGGAGGGGTAGGGGGAAGCTGGGACGAAGTGAGAGAGTAACGTTGACATATGTACACTACCAACTGTAAAATGGATGGCTAGTGGGAAGCAGCCGCATAGCACAGGGAGATCAGCTCAGTGCTTTGTGACCCCCCCCTAGAGGGGTGGGATAGGGAGGGTGGGAGGGAGATGCAAGAGGGAGGGGATATGGGGATAGGGGAATACATGTATACATATAGCTGATTCACTTTGTTATACAGCAGCAACTAACAAACACACCATTGTAAAGCAATTCTACTCCAATAGATGTTAAAAAAAAAAAAAAAAAAAAGAAAAACAGGGTCGGTAACTGTTCGAGACTTTGCAGGCCATTATTTCTGGTGGAGCCTGTCCAGCTCCGCCCTGGGTGCAAAGGTGGCAGGGGCGGCTCGTAAACACACCGCTGAGGCCGCGTCCCCCGCAACTTCAGCCACAGAAGCAGGCGGCTGGACGCGGCCCCCCGGCTGTGGTTTGCTGCCCCTTCTTTAAAACATCAGGACCGTCTGCTTAGACTCTGAGGTGGCTGTGTGTATAAAACATTTGTTTTAAAATAACTAAAATGAAAGAACCGTGCGGTCTAGCCCATTTTTAGCGTAACCGTCGCCACTTTACCCCCTGCCTGCCTCCCTCAAGCCTGACGCTCCCCGTTGTGTGTTTTGTTTCGTCAGCCAATCCTTGGCAGCACCAGCAGCCTGTGGTCCTCCACTCCGTTCAGCAGCTCCATCTGGTCCAGCAGCCTGCATAGCACCCTCCCCTTCACCAGCCCTGCCAACGCGCTGCCAAGCATCGGCCTCGTGGGCCCCGAAAGCCCCTCCGCTCCTCACACACCCTCCGCCGCCAGCCCCGCCGACGACCTGGGCCAGACCTACAACCCGTGGCGGATATGGAGCCCCACCATCGGAAGGAGGAGCTCCGACCCCTGGTCTAATTCGCACTTCCCTCATGAGAATTGAAATTAGGCAAAAAAAGAAAAGAAAAAGAAAAAAGTGGGGGCCCCTAGTCTAGATCATGATACGCCCATTTTCGAGACATCTTTTTAAGGCTCTTTCTTACCGCAGGAGCTTCCCACTCCCCACCCTCCTCATCTTTGCAAAACAGACTCAAGCAGGGCAGGCTTGTACCACTCGCTTCTTTCAGATCTTTCTTGCAATTATGATAATATGAGATTTGCTGTTGTGCTTTTAGAGAAAAGTCTGGACTCAGCCACAAACTCTAACAAGACCTGTACATCTGAAAACCTTAACTGTTATCAAGTTTCCACCACTTGTCTTCTTCCATTCTTTATTTATCTGTATGAACACAAATTTGACATTACAGCTAAGGAAATAACTTGAGTTGATTCAGAAGTCCTGGCATGTGACAATTTTATTAAATTACCAAGTTTGGTTTTTAATAATTTCAAAATATTATGCGCCAAGATCTAATTTTAAAAATGTATGAGGACTTTGTGCTGAAAAATAGAGTATTTTTTTAAAATAAGGCTGTCTCGGTTTAAAAGCAGATTACAGAAATGTAAGTCAACTTTAAGAACAGTGAATGAATGTAAAAACATTCGGTTGAGACCATATGCATTTTCTGTGCTGTTTGTACTTGAGGTATGTAACATTTGTATACCTGAATTTATTTTAAAGATAAACTGAAATGCACATAGCCAAGTCTTGAGATACAAGATTGAATGTGTATTTCTTAAAAATACAACTTTGTGTTGTACTTTGAAATAAATGATGCTTTTTTCAAAAGCCTTGAATTGTTGTGTCTTTTTTTTTTTTTTTTTACACACAAGATGCATGTATTTAGATTCTCTCACACCAAAGTAAGCCATTCTGTCATTGCCTTATCCTGTGGAGTTGGACTTACCATGGCTAGAAGCACTGTGGTCTAATTAAATTCTGATTATTTCCGTAGTATTCCCTAAAGGCCCTTGATAGGGACTTACCTGGTGGCACAGTGGTTCAGAATCCACCTGCCAATGCTAGGGGACACGGGTTCGAGCCCTGGTCCGGGAAGATCCCACATGCCGCAGAGCAACTAAGCCCGTGTGCCACAACTACTGAGCCCGCGTGCCACAACTACTGAGCCTGCGCTCTAGAGCCCGTGAGCCACAACTGCTGAAGCCTGCGTGCCTAGAGCCTGTGCTCCACAACAAGAGAAGCCACCGCAATGAGAACCCCACGCCCCGCAACGAAGAGTAGCCCCTGCTCGCCACTAGAGAAAGCCCATGCACAGCAACAAAGACCCAACGCAGCCAAAAATAAATAAATAAATTTATAAAAAAAAAAAGGCCCTTGATAGAAAAAAGTTCACACATCTTAAGCATGTTGACCCTTCTCCAATTTCAAAACCCCCACAGCTCCTCCAAGTGGTGCCTGTAGAGACCATACAGATACAGGCAAGTTCCATGGGCAGTTTGGTCTAATCTCTCAGAAAGTGTTGCCTGCTCCAGCTGCCTTTACTCATTCTCCTTTTTCCAATCTATAAAGCCAGTCTTTGCTGGGTAACCAGAGACGCCAAACATAAATGTTTTGTTTGAGGTCAATTAGACGATGAAGAAATCCACCCGTCCAGCTCAGAGTGGTTTAGTTGAAGCATCATACAGAGAGATTTTAAGTCTGACCTTTTCTCTGCTTTGCAGCGAAGCTCAGCAGAACCAGCCCCATTGCTTTCCCAGCCTGTGCTCTGCCTGGGACTCGGGACACCAGCTTCCTGTCCGCTCAGAGCTCCAGCGCATCGGCCTCATGGCAGACCTGGGCCTTGTACAGTCTCACTAGCAGGGGCTCCTGTGCACAGTTGCAAAATCGAGACATACTTAAGGCTTGGGATTCTCTTTGTACACCAAAGCAGTTCATAAGGTGTTACAAAGCTACTGAACAGCTGAGCTTCATATAAACCCTCATTTACAAAAGAAAAGATTTTGTTGGCAGACTTTACCTCAGTCAGAGTATCTCAGGGATCCTAAACTTGCTCCTTTGGAAGAATCACCTGAAACTCCCAAACGCCTTCCTACTTTCACCCCATGGGACCCTCATCTGCAGGCTTGAGAAACACCAAACACCTGGAAAAGGGAAAACATACAAACAGGTTTCTACTGTTACCTGGGTTTTCCAGATGACTCTTAGGGCAGGTATTTGAGAGGCACCATACTCACCAACCAAACCTGAAGCTTTGACGGGATTCAGCCTAACAATTTTCAGTGAAAAACTGGTTAGCACAATAGTTTGCTTTGTACTAGGCCAAGGTTGAATCTTAAAGCTATATATATAGCTTTAAAAGATATCCATTATTTTATTTAAATACGATGTATATAAAAATATAAATATATTATAAATTTTTATACACTTATAAATAGTATTTATATTACATTACTACAATTCATGAAGACAATATGTTAACAAAATTTTAATGTCCAGATTGTTAACTTTAAAACCTTAGACCTAAATTAACCTTTAAGTATTTGTTACAGTTTTTGAAAAGAAAAAAACTGATACGAAAAGAATTTTAATTTACCCTTATTTCTTAAAATGTCAGTTGAGTAACAAAATATGCAAATGATTTTGGATGATAATATATTTTTGCCATCTCAAAATTTTAAAGTAATATAAGTACTCATAAGATATTTGACAGTTTTTATACTTCTGTCTAGAAGTCTCATGTCTAAAGAAAAAAGGACAAGTTGATTACTGTTGTAAGTCATAATTAACACAGATAGTTATACTGGGTACAGTAATTGCAGACACATTTGGGTTATACGCACAGGATAATTTTGGGTGGGCCAAAAAGTGCCTTCAGTTTTTAAGTAAAAATAAAAGACACATTTTTCATTTCACCAAGGACTTTATTGAACGACATATTCACCCTTTTGTTCTACTACCTTCTGCCATTTTTCAGGCAACTTCATAATTCCATCTTCCCAAAACTTTTTATCTTTTTGAGCAAAGAACTGTTCCAGGTGCCTTTTACAGTCTTCCAGGGAACTGAAATTTTTTCCATTAAGAGAATTCTGTAAAGACCGAAATAGATGGAAATACAAAGGTGCACTGTGTGGTGAATATGGCGGAAGAATCAGAACTTCCCAGACGAGCTGCAACAGTTTTTGCCTGGTCATCAAAGAAACATGTGGTCTTGTGTTATCCTGATGGAAGATTATGCATTTCCTGTTGACTAATTCTGGACACTTTTCATCGAGTGCTGCTTTCAGTTGGTCTAATGGGAGTGGTGGTTTTCCAGAAGGAGTTCATAATAGAGGACTCCCTTCCAACCTCACCATATACACAACATCACTTTCTTTGGTTGAAGACCGGCCTTTGGTGTGGTTGGTGGTTGTTCATTTCACTTGCCCCACAATCTCTTCCATTCCACATTATTGTACAGTATCCACTTTTCATCACCCGTCACAATTTGTTTCAAAAACAGAATATTTTCATTATGTTTAAGTAGAGAATCACATGTAGAAATACGGTCAAGAAGGTTTTATTCACTTAACTTATGTGGAACCCAAACATCAAAGCGATTAACATAACCAAGCTGGAGCAAATGATTTTCAACGCTTGATTTGGATATTTTGAGTATGCTGGCTATCTCCCACGTGGTATAATGTTGATTGTTCTCAATTAATGTCTCAATGTGATCGCTATCAACTTCAACTGGTCTACCCGACTGTGGGGCATCATCCAGCGAGAAATCTCCAGCACAAAACTTCACAAACCACTTTTGACACATTCAATCAGTCACAGAACCTTCTCCATACACTGCACAAATCTTTTCTTGTGTTTCACTTGCATTTTTACCTTTCTTGAAATAATAACGCATAATATGCTGAAAATGTTGTTTTTCTTCCATCTTCAATATTAAAATAGCTACACAAAAATTCACCAACTTTGATAAGTCTTGTTTTAAATGCACATTGATATGACAGCTGTCACATACAATCTAACAAAATTGTTTCAAATGAAGTTAAAGACAACTAAGTGCTACTAGAGGCATCTTACGGAAAAAACCAAACAAACCTTTTGACCAACCCAATATTTTCTTAATTTCCTTTTTGGCTTGTTCATTGTCATTGTGTAGAAATACAACAAAGTTTTTTGTGTTAATCTGTATCCTGCAAGTTTGCTGAACTGGTTTATTATCTCTCAAAGGTGTGTGTATGTGTGTGTGTGTGTGTGTGTGTGTTTCCAATTCGGAAACTTTCATTTCTTTTTCCTGCCTAATTTATCTGGCTAGTAAGTCCTGTCCAATGTAGAATAAAAGTAGCAAGAGTATACATCATTGTCTTGATACTGATATTAGGAGGAAAGATTTCAGTATTTATTTATTTATTTAGGCCACGCCGGGTCTTAGTTGCTGCACGTGGGATCTTCATTGTGGCATGCAGGGGGCGGGATCAAACCCGGGCCCCCTGTATTGGGAACGTGGAGTCTTACCCACTGGACCACCAGGGAAGTCCCAGGTTTCAGTCTTAAACCATTAAGTATGATGTGAACTGTGGATTTTTCATAGATGCTCTTTGTCAGACAGAGGAAGTTCCTTCCTACTCATAGTTTGTTGAATGTTTCTATCATGAAAGGCGCTAGATTTTTGTCAAATGCTTTTCATCTATTAAGATGATCATGTGGATTTCTTTCTTTATTCTGTTGATGTGGTGTATTACACTGATAGATTTTGTATGTTGAATCAACCTTGCATTCCTGGAATATATCTCACTTGGTCATGATGTATAATCCTTTTAATATACTGCTGGATTGGTTTGCTATTTTTTTGTTTTTGAGGATTTTTGCACCTATATTAATAAGGGATATTGGTCTACAGTTTTCTTTTCTTGTGATGTCTTTGGCTTTGGTTTCAGGGTAATAGTGGTCTCAAAGAATGAGTTAAGAAGTATTCTTTCCTCTTTTTTGAAAGAGTTTTAAAAGAATGTGTAATTTTTAACAAATGGGAGCTAATTAAACCTAAAAGCTTTTGCACAGCAAAGGAAACCATAAACAAGACAAAAAGACAACCCTCAGAATGGGAGAAAATATTTGCAAATGAAGCAACTGACAGGATTAATCTCCAAAATATACAAACAGTTCATGCACCTCAATATCAAAAAAACACCCCAATCATAAAATGGCCAGAAGACCTAAAGAGACATTTCTCCAAAGAAGACATACAGATGGCCAAGAGGCACGAAAAGATGCTCAACATCACTAATTATTAGAGAAATGTAAATCAAAACTACAATGAGGTATCACCTGACACCAGTCAGAATGGCCATCATCAAAAAAATCTACAAACAATAAATGCTGCAGAGGGTGTGGAGAAAAGGGAACCCTCTTGCACTGTTGGTGGGAATGTAAATTGATACCGCCACTATGGAGAACAGTATGGAGGTTCCTTTAAAAACTAAAAATAGAACTACTATATGACCCAGCAATCCCACTGCTGGGCATATACCCTGAGAAAACCTTCATTCAAAAAGACACATGGGGCTTCCCTGGTGGCGCAGCGGTTGAGAATCTGCCTGCCAATGCAGAGGACACGGGTTCGAGCCCTGGTCTGGGAAGATCCCACATGCCGCGGAGCAACTAGGTCCGTGAGCCACAACTATTGAGCCTGCGCGTCTGGAGCCTGTGCTCCACAACAAGAGAGGCCGCGATAGTGAGAGGCCTGCGCACCGCAATGAAGAGTGGCCCCCGCTTGCCGCAACTAGAGAAGGCCCGCGCACAGAAACGAAGACCCAACACAGTCAAAAATAAATAAATAAATAAATAAAAATTAAAAAAAAAAAAAAAGACACATGCACGGGAATTCCCTGGTGGCACAGTGGTTAAGAATCCACCTGCCAATGCAGGGGACATGGGTTTGAGCCCTGGTCTGGGAAAATCCCACATGCCGTGGAGCAACTAAGCCCATGCTCCACAACTACTGAGCCTGCGCACTAGAGCCCGTGAGCCACAACTATGGAGCCCGCATGCCACAACTACTGAAGCCCACGCACCTACAGCCCGTGCTCCGCAACAAGAGAAGCCACCGCAATGAGAAGCCCGTGCACCACAACGAAGAGTAGCCCCCACTTGCCTCAACTAGAGAAGGCCCACGCACAGCAACAAAGACCCAACACAGCCAAAAATAAATAAATAATTTTTTTAAATTAAAAAATTAAAACTTTTTTAAATTAAAAAAAACCAGACACATGCACCCCAGTGTTCACTGTAGCACTATTTACAATAGCCAGGACATTGAAGCAACCTAAATGTCCATCAACAGAGGAATGGATAAAGAAGATGCGGTACATATATACAATGGAATATTACTCAGCCATTAAAAGGAACAAAATTGGGTCATTTGTAGAGATGTGAATGGACCTAGAGACTGTCATACAGAGTGAAGTAAGTCAGAAAGAGAAAAACAAATATCATATACTAACGCATATATGTGGAATCTAAAAATATGTTATAGATGATCCTATTTGCAAAGCTGAAATAGAGACACAGACATAGAGAACAAATGGGGGGCGGGATGAATTGGGAGATGGGGATTGACATATATACACTACTGATACTATGTATAAAATAGATTACTAATGAGAACCTACTGTATAGCACAGGGAACTCTATTCAATGCTCTGTGGTGACCTAAATAGGAAGGAAATCCAAAAAAGAAGGGATATATGTATACGTATAGCTGATTCACTTTGCTGTACAGTAGAAACTAACACAACATTGTAAAGCAACTATACTCCAATAAAAATAAATTAATTTTTAAAAAAGAATGTGTTAGTTTTTCTTTGAATATTTAGTAGAATCATCAGTGAAGCTAGTTGGACCAGGGCTTTTCTTTGTTGGAAGTCTTATTACTGACTCAATCTCTTTACTTCTTAGAAGTCTATTCAGAATGTCTATTTCTTCTTGAGTCAATTTGGTAGTTTATGTGTTTCTATGAATTTATCCATTTCATCTAGGTTATCTAATTTGTTGACATACAGATATTCATAGTATTCTTACATTCCTTCTTATTTTTGTAAGGTTGGTAGTAAGGTCCCCACTTTCATTCCTAATTTGACAACATTCTAACAGCACTGAATCTGCAGCAAACCTCCAAATCATAGACATACCCTCCAATGACCTAATCAGAGGTCAAATCCTGTAATAGGTTCTTTTTCACACACTACTGCTGGAATACAACAAGGTTCACAATGGTGTGTATTCTACCTCATCAACAAAGCATATGCTCAAATTGTACAACTACAAGTATGCTCCTGGTGGTCTTTGGCTGAAGGGCATTGAGAAGTGGAATATACAATGGGTACAGGGACTGTGGAGTTGGTCTGGACTGGATTTCAATCCCAGCTCTGCAGTGAACCTTTGGCACACTCACTACTCTCTTCACCTTGGTTTCCCAACATGAATACAGGACCATCCTATCTCAGAGGAGGCTGGGGAAAAACAAATGAGGTGAGGCCAAAAAAATTATAAGTAAATGGGGCCTGTTCCAGATACCGCAAAGATAGTACTAAGAGTTGCCATACACCCCAGTATTTATATCTTACATCATTTATAGCTTACATTAGTATGGTAATTATAATTAAGGAACCAATATTGAGACATTATTATTATTAACTAAAGTCCATATTTCATTCTTATTTCCTTAGATTTTACCCAGTGTCCTTTTTCTGTTCCAGGATGCCATCCAGGATTCCATACTACATGTAGTCATCATGTGTCCTTAGGTTTCTCTTGGCTGTGACACGTTCCCTGACTTTCCTTGTTTTTTATGACCTTGACGATTTTGTGAATACTGGTCAGGCATTTTATAGAATTCCCCTCAATTTGGATTCTTCTGATGTTTTTCTCATGATTAGACTGGGGTTATGTGTTCTTGGGAGGAACACTACAGAGGTATACTGCCATTTTCATTACATTATATGAAGAGTATATACTATTAACATCACTTATCACTGTTGATCTTGACCCTCATCCTGGTTGAGGCAGTGTCTGTCAGGTTCTCCACTATAAAAGTTACAGATCTTCCTCGACTTATGATAGGCTAACATCCTGATAAACAGATCATAAGTTGAAAATATCATGTCGAAAATACATTTGATACACCTCACCTACCGAACATCATAGCTTAGCCTAACCTATGTTAAACACACTCAGAAAACTTACATTAGCATACAGTTGGGCAAAATCACCTAACACAAAGCCTATTTTACAATAAAGTGTTGAATGAGATATGTAATTTATTGAATACTCTACTGGAAATGAAAACCAGGGTAGTTGTCTGGATACAGAATGATTCTAAGTGTGTCTGTTGTTTACCCTTGTGATCACACAGCTGACTGGGAGCTGAGGCTCGCTGCCACTGCCCAGCATCATGAAGGAGTATTGTACCAAATATTGCTAGCCAGGAAAAAATCAAAATTCAAAGTACAGTTTCTACTGAATATGTATCATTTTTGCACCATCATAAAGTAGACAAATCGTTAAGTCAAGCTGCTGTATGTCAGGAACCATCTGTACTCTTTTATTCCTCATTTTCATGCTGCAGTCTTTGGAATGAAGTCACTATCTACAGCTCAGACTTAAGAAGTGGGAGTTGTGCCCTACCCTCCTTGATGATGGAATATCTACATAAATTATTTGGAATTCTTCTGCCTGGGAGTTCTGTCTCTTCGCTTCCATTTATTTATTTATTCATTCATTTATTTATTTATTTAGTCAATTATTTATTTGTATCAGTATATACTCATGGAACTTTATTTTATGCTTTGGGTTATAATCCAGTATTACTTTATTTTATTGTGCAAAAATGTTTCAGCTTTGGCCACTGGGAACTCTTTCCATTGGTTCTGTGCCCTGTTGCACACTACCATCAGCGTGGGTTTTTTTGGCAGGGGTCATCTGAGCACTTCCTTATTTTCTGGCACTACGATAGTCTCCAGTCTGATCTTATATATTTTCTGCCCTAATCAGTGATTTCTCCAAGGACCCCAGTTCCTTTTATTGGAGAATGGTATTGGAAACCAAGATCTGAGTGCGAGGTATGCTTGTTGCTACCAGAGGATCATTGCTTCTAGGCCCTCTCAGCTGACAAGGCAAGGAAATATACATGTGCATACTAACTTATGTATATATACATATCTATAATTATTTCTATATTTAACTATCTATGTTAAGCTAAACATGAGTCATACTAATGTCTCTAATTATGATATGGAACATCCTAGCTTCCTCCCTTTGTGTATGTGTAAACTCCCACTCCAACAATGAGAAAACTGGACCCCACCATCTGCTATCCATTTACTAAATTATTCAATTCCAGTATACAGTATCAGAATTGTTAACCTGAACTCATATGGGAAACAACTTTATCAACTAGAGTAGAGTGCTGATGTGCAGTTTCTTTTGCTTTTGGTCTTACAGACTACACTCATTTCCAAAGTTATTTAGGTCAGCAACTTTTCCCCTATCCCCTTCAATGAGGTTGTTTCATACATTTGTAATAAAGCTAGATTGTTTTGTCATATTCTTCATTCCATCCTGGGATCTTCCTAAATGATTTTTTTTTAATTTTTGTACGGTAAGGTTCTTTTTTTTTTTCCTCCTAATTTTTTTTTAACATCTTTATTGGAGTATAATTGCTTTACACTGTTGTGTTAGTTGCTGCTGTATAACAAAGTGAATCAGCTATACGTATCCCTCTTGCGTCTCCCTCCCACCCTCCCTATCCACCCCTCTAGGTTGTCACAAAGCACCAAGCTGATCTCCCTGTGCTATGCTGCTGCTTCCCACTAGCTATCTATTTCAGTAAGCTTCATTCTTTGTGCTGGAAAGTTCTATAGGTTCTGACAAATGCATAGTGTCACATATCCACAATTACGGTATCATAGAGAATATTTCACCACCTTAAAAAAACCTTCTGTGCTTCATTTATTCAACCCTCCCACCTTCCCCCCAAACACCTGCAAACCACTGATCTTTTAACTATAGTTTTGCCTTTTCCAGGATGTCCTATGATGCAAATAATACAGTATGTAGCCTTTTCACACTGGTTTCTTTTGGTTAGGAACATGCACTTAGGATTAAACTATGTCTTTTCATGGCCTGATAGCTCATTTCTTTTTATTTCTGAGTGATATTCCATTGTATGGATAGACCAAAGTTTGTTTATACTTTCACCTATTGAAGGACACCTTGATTGCTTCCAGTTTGGGTTGATTATGAATAAAGCTGCTATAAACCTTCATATACAGATTTTTGTGGACATAGATTTTCAAGTCACTTGGGTAAATACCTAGGAGCACAACTTGCTGGGTTGCATGGTGAGAAATGGCCAAATTGCCTTCCAAATTGTCTGTACCATTTTGTATTCCCACAGCAGTGAACAAGAGTTCCTTCTATTCTGCACCCTTGCCAGCAATTGATATTGTCAGTTTTATGGCTTTTATCTATTCTAATAGTTGTTAGCAGTATCTCAATGCTGTTTTAATTTGCAATTCCCTAATGAGAAATGATACTGAACATCTTTTCTTATGATTATTTGACATATTCTTTGGTAAGGTGTCGGAGCAGATATTTTGCCCACTTTTAAACTGGGTTGTTTGTTTTCTTATTGTTAAGAATTCTTTGTATAATTTGGATACCTGTCCTTTATCAGATATGTGTTTTATAAGTATCTTCTCCTGAGCTGTGGCTTGTCTCTCAATTTTCTTAACAGTGTCTTTCTCAGAGGAGAAGCTTTTAATTTTAAGAAGGTCTAACTTATCAATTTTTTCTTCCATGGACTGCTTTTCGGGTTGTATCTAAAAACTCTTCACCAGGAGTGATGGTGGACTGTGAAACTCCGGCCATTTTTCCTGAGGGGGAACATTAAACAAAACACTACAGACGGACTCAAATAACTTTACAGGAGCTCTGGAAACCGGTCAAAGATCTACAGCAACCAAGCAAATGCCCCATCAAGAAAAAAATCACATTCAGAATGGTAGGAAATTTCACAGCATTTTTACTCACCCTTATCCCACCCAGTATAGCACAGTGTCATCAGAATGAAGTGGCCTGATTCCCAGTTCCATTCCTCAGGACAGAAGGCGCAGAGGATAACCTGTTTGCAACATTTTGATCTGTAGACTGACACAGAGACTGGCTTCTATCTCACCTGACTTGGAGCTCAAAAAGGGAATGGTGGCATAATTTGGATTTCAGACTGGCAGAGGCCACAGAAGACAGTAGTGGGTGCCATGATATGTGAAAACTGCAGAGGAACTGCATACATACAGATGCTGGGGGGAAAGACATTAAAGTAACAATATTTCTCAATAATAATAGAGAAATAAATAGAGCATCTAAGGCTCTGAGAATAAGTTGGAGTGAGGCTCTTTGGGAAATTAAGACATTTGAAATCAGCTGTGTATATAGAAGAAATTTTTAAAAAGCACACACACAAGCCCAGGCAGAATACATGCATAGAAAACATCTGATATCTTCAGCCTCTACCCAGGGATGACCACAAAACTCAAGGGCCCAGAGTCCTAGAGCTAAAGCCGGGAGACTGAAAAAATGCAGACCACCGGGGCACTACTCATTCCTCCTGGTCTGATCCACTCTTGTACCAGGGGCCTGATCAGGCCTGGGTCTGCCTCCTTCCTGAGGAGGCCAGAGATCCCATCTGAACAGCTTTCCTACAGCAGTGTCCCACTTCAGGTGGCCAGGCGGGAGTTCCAGACCAGTGTGGGTCTCCCAGGACACTGACACAGCAGCCAAGTTTATTGGTGCTGGGGCCACCACAGTTGGTGTGGTTGGTTCAGGGGCCGGTATTGGAACAGCGTTTGGCAGCTTGATCATTGGCTATGCCAAGAACCCGTCTCTGAAGCAGCAGCTCTTCTCCTATGCCATTCTGGGCTTTGCCCTATCTGAGGCTACGTGGTTCTTCTATCTGATGGTCACCTTCCTCATCAATTTTGCCATGTGAGGCTCCATGGAGGTCACCTACCCACCCCTGCTGCTTGGACTCCAGGCCATGCCTGGTGCTGGAGTGTGCTAAGCTTTACCATTAAACACAATGTTTCTCTAAACTCAAAAAAAAACAAAAAACAAAAAAAACTCAAGGGCCCATAAATTAGCAAAGGTCTTCCATATTGGTCTACAAATATTGGAGATGCAACTATTTTTTCAAATGCCAAATTTTCAATGATCACAAGGCATACAAAGAAACGAGGAAATACTCATTTAAAGAAAGAAAATAAATCTCCAGAAGCCATTTCTGAAGAAACACATGCATCAGTTACTAGACAAAGACTTTCAAAGGAAACTACCTTAACATAGTACAAGCCATATCTGGAAAACCCACAGCAAATGTCATACTCAATGGTGAAAACTGAAAGCATTTCCTTTAAGATGAGGAGCAAGACAAGTATGCCCACTTTCACCACTTCTATTCAACCAAGTACAAGAAGCTCTAGCCAGAGAAATTAGGCAAAGAAAAAAATAAAAGGCATCTAAACTGGAAAGAAAGAAAGAAAATTATCTCTGTTTGCAAATAATATGATCTTATATGCATAAAATCCTAAAGATTCTACCAAAAACCTGTTAGAACTGAATAATGAATTCAGCAAAGTAGCAGGATACAAAGTCAATACACAAAAATCAGTTGCATTTCTAAACACTAACAATGAATGATCCAAAGAGGAAATAACAAACACAATTCCATTTACAATAGCATCAAAAAGAATAAAATACTTAGGAATTAACCAAAGAGGTGAAGACTTGTACAATGAAAATGATAAAACATTACTGAAAGGAATTAAAGATGTATATAAATAAAACACATCCCATGTTCATGGGTTGGAAGACAATATTGTTAAGATGTCAGTAGCACCCAAAGCAACCTACAGATTCAATACAATCACTGTCTAAATCCCAAGGACATTTTTTACAGAATTAGAAATGCCATTCTAAAATTCATATGGAATCTCACAGGACCTTGAATAGCCAAAATAATCTTGAAAAAAATAACAAAGTTGGAGGCCTGATTTCCAAACATATTACAAAGTTACCATAATCAAAACACTGTGGTACTGGCATAAAGACAGACATATAGACAAATGGAAAGGAATAGAGAGCCCAGTAATACACCCTCATGCATATTGTTAAATAATTTTTTTTTTTTTTTTTTTTTTTTAGAAGCTGAACACTAAATTCAGTTCTCAAATGGTAGTAGCCATACTAGGGTATTTCTTTGTACTTCATGAATTTTGGAATTCTATTTTAATAGTTTTTATTTATTTATTTATTTATTTATTTATGGCTGTGCTGGGTCTTCGTTTCTGTGCAAGGGCTTTCTCCAGTTGCGGCAAGCGGGGGCCACTCTTCATCGCGGTGTGCGGGCCTCTCACTATCGCGGCCTCTCTTGTTGCGGAGCACAGGTTCCAGACGCGCAGGCTCAGCAATTGTGGCTCACGGGCCCAGTTGCTCTGCGGCACGTGGGATCCTCCCAGACCAGGGCCCGAACCCGTGTCTCCTGCATTGGCAGGCAGATTCTCAACCACTGCTCCACCAGGGAAGCCCCTGTTAAATAATTTTTGACAGAGGTGCCAAGACCATTCAATGGGGAAATGACAGTCTTTTCAAGAAGTGGTGTTGGGAAAACTGGATGTCCACATATAAAAGAATAAAGTTGGGAAGATGGCGGTGTGGGAAGACACAGAGTTAGCGTCTCCCCACAACTAGGGCACCTACTGGCCACTGGTGGGGGACTCTGACGCCCAAGGAGATGGGAGGAACCCCAAAGTGAACCGGTAGGACATAGGGGGACTGAGGGGGAAGGAAAAGTGGAGGCCAGACAGGATCGGCGCCCCTGAGGCCGGGGAGATCAGGAGAGGCAGGTGGAAGGGGCCCTCCAGGAGGAGCAGGACAGGAGCAGAGGGCATTTGCCCTGCCCACTTGGATCTGGGGAGCTTGCTGAGCTCCCAGGCCAATCCCCTGCCCTCCAAACCCCCCTCCAGGCTGCGTGGGTTCTTGGGGACATAGGAGGGAGGCCCAGGATATAAGGAGAGGCAGGTGGGAGGGGCCCTCCAGGAGGAGCAGGAGAGGAGAGGAGGGCGTTAGCCCCGCCCACTCAAGCCCAGGAAGCCTGCTGGGCTCCCAGGTGAGGTCCCCCGCCCTCTGAGACCAGGGGTGGGGGGCACGCCTGGGGCCCTTCTGTTCCTTGAGCCTAAGCCCCACCCACCTTTTACAGTGCTGTGGGTCCTGAGTATTGGCCCCGCCCACTGCCCAAACCTCGCCCTGCTTAGGCTCCACCTTCCACAGCCAAGGTCTTTTCTCCCTTTTTATTTTTTCTCTTCCCTCCTCGTCGTCTTTTATTATTGTGGTACTGATGTAGTTTCCAGTTGTTGATTCATCTATATTTTTATTTTTATATTCTTTCTAACATATCTGTTATTTTTCTAGTCTAATTTTATTTTTTACTTTATTGTTTTTTGTTTGTTTTTTGTTTTTTATTTTTGCCCCCCCACGCAGCTTGTGGGATCTTGGCTCTTGAGTCCAGGGTCGGGCCAAAGCTCCTGCAGTGGGAGCTCCAAGTCCAAACCACTGGACTAACAGAGAACCTCAGACCCCAGGGAATATTCATCAGAGTGAGGTCACACGGAGTTCCGCATCTCAGTACCAAGACCCAGCTCTAATCAATAGCCTACAAACTGCAGTGTTGGAAGCCTCAGGCCAAACAACCAGTAAGACAGGAACACAATCCCACTCATAAAAAAAGAGAGAGAGAGAGACAGCAAAACAGTATGTCACAGATGAAGGAGCAAGGCAAACACCTACAAGACGAAATAAATGAAGAGGAAATATGCAATCTACCTGAAAAAGAATTCAGAGTAATGATAGTGAAGATGATCCAGAATCTCGGAAATAGAATGGAGGCACGAATTGAGAAAATACAAGAAATGTTTAACAAAGATCTAGAAGAACTAAAGAACAAACAAACAGAGATGAACAAAACAATAACTGAAATGAAAAATACACTAGAAGGAATAAATAACAGAATAACTGAGGCAGAAGAATGAATAAGTGAGCTGGAAGCCAAAAGGGTGGAAATAACTGCTGAGGAACAGAATACAGAAAAAAGAATGAATTGAGGACAGTCTCAGAGACCTCTGGGACAACATTAAATGCACGAACATTTGAATTATAGGGGTCCCAGAAGAAGAAGAGAAAAAGAAAGGGTCTGAGAAAATATTTGAAAAGATTATAGTGGAAAACTTCCCTAACATGCGAAAGGAAATAGGCACCCAAGTCCAGGTAGCACAGAGAGTCCCATACAGGATAAACCCTAGGAAAAACACACCAAGACACATATTCATCAAACTAACAAAAATTAAATTCCAAGAAAAAATATTAAGGCAGCAAGGGAAAAACAAAAAATAACATACAAAGGAATCCCCATAAGGTTATCAGCTGATTTTTCAGTGGAAACTCGGCAGGCCAGAAGGGAGTGGAAGGATATATTTAAAGTGATGAAAGAGAAAAACCTACAACCAAGATTACTCTACCCAGCAAGGATCTCATTCAGATTCGATGGAAGTCAAAAGCTTTTCAGACAAGGAAAAGCTAAGAGAATTCAGCACCACCAAACCAGCTTTACAACAAATGCTACAGAAACTTCTCTAAGCAGGAAACACAAGAGGAGAAAAAGACCCACAAAAACAGACCCAAAACAATTAAGAAAATGGTAATAGGAACATACATATTGATAATAACCTTGAATGTAAATGGATTAAATGCCCCAACCAAAAGACACAGAATGGCTGAATGGATACAAAAACAAGACCCATATATATGCTGCCTACAAGAGACCCACTTCAGACCTAGGGACACATACAGACTGAAAGTGAATGGACAGAAAAAGATATTCTGTGCAAATGGAAATCAAAAGAAAGCTGGAGTAGCAATACTCATATCAGATAAAATAGACTTTAAAATAAAGACTGTTACAAAAGATAAGGAGGGACACTACATAATGATCAAGGGATCAATCCAAGAAGAAGATATAACAATTATAAATGTTTTTGCACCCAACATAGGAGCACCTCAATACATGAGGCAAATGCTAACAACCATGAAAAGAGAACTCGACAGTAACACATTAATAATAGGGGATTTTAACACCCCACATACACCAGGGGACAGATCATCCAAACAGAAAACAAATAAGGAAACACAAGCTTTAAATGACACAATAGACCAGATAGATGTAATTGATATTTATAGAACATTCCACCCAAAAGTGGCAGAATACACTTTCTTCTCAAGTGCATATGGAACATGCTCCAGGATAGATCACATCTTGGGTCACAAATCAAGCCTCAAAAAATTAAAGAAGATTAAAGTTGTATCAAGCATCTTTTCTGATCACAACACTATGAGATTAGAAATCAATTACAGGAAAAAAACTGTAAAAAACACAAATATATGGAGGCTAAACAGTGCACTACTAAATAACCAAGAGAACACTGTAGAAATCAAAGAAGAAATTAAAAACTACCTAGAGATAAATGACAACAAAAACACGATGTTCCAGAACCTATGGGATGCAGCAAAAGCAGTTCTAAGAGGGAATTTTTTAGCAATTCAATCTCACCTCAAGAAAAAAGAAAAATCTCAAATAAAGAATCGAACTCTACACTTAAAACAACTTGACAAAGGAGAACAAACAAAACCCAAAGTCAGTAGAAGGAAAGAAATCATAAAGTTTGGAGCAGAAATAAATGAAATAGAAATGAAGAAAATAATAGCAAAGATCAATAAAACTAAAAGCTGGTTCTTTGAAAAGATAAACAAAATTGATAAACCATTGGCCAGACTTATCAAGAAAAAAAGAAGACTCAAATCAACAGAATTAGAAATGAAAAAGAAGTAACAATTGACACTGCAGAAATACAAAGGATCATGAGAGATTACTACAAGCAACTCTATGCCAATAAAATGGACAACCTGGAAGAAACGGACAAATTCTTAGAAAAGCACAACCTTCTGAGACTAAACCAGGAAGAAATAGAAAATATAAAGAGACCAGTCACAAGCACTGAAATTGAAACTGTGATTAAAAATCTTCCAACAAACAAAAGTCCAGGACCAGAAGACTTCACAGGCAAATTCTATCAAACATTTAGAGAAGACCTAACACCTAACTTTGACATAAACCACAGCAAGATCTTTTTTGAGCCACCTCCTAGAGTAACAGAAATAAAAACAGAAAGAGACAAACGGGACATAATTAAACTTAAAAGCTTTTGCACAGCAAAGGAAACCATAAACAAGACAACCCTCAGAATGGGAGAAAATATTTGCAAATGAAACAACAGACAAAGGATTAATCTCCAAAATATCCAAACTGCTCATGGAGCTCAATATCAAAAAAAACCAATCCAGTTAAAAAATGGGCAGAAGACCTAAATAGACATTTTACCAAGGAAGACATACAGATGGCCAAGAGGCACATGGAAAGATGCTCAACATCACTAATTGTTAGAGAAATGCAAATCAAAACTACAATGAGGTATCACCTCACACCAGTCAGAATGGCCATTATCAAAAAATCTAGAAACAGTAAATGCTGGAAAGGGTGTGGTGAAAAGGGAACCCTCTTGCACTGCTGGTGGGAATGTAAATTGATACAGCCACTATGGAGAACAGTATGGAGGTTCCTTAAAAAACTAAAAATAGAACTACCATATGACCCAGCAATCCCACTATTGGGCATATACCCTGAGAAAACCATAATTCAAAAAGAGACATGTACCCCAGTGTTCATTGCAGCACTATTTACAGTAGCCAGGACATGGAACCAACCTAAATGTCCATCGACAGATGAATGGATAAAGAAGATTGGCACATATATACAATGGAATATTACTCAGCCATAAAAAGAAACGAAATTGAGTTATTTGTAGTGAGATGGATGGACCTAGAGTCTGTCACACAGAAAGAGAAAAACAAATACCATATGCTAACGCATATATATGGAATCTAAAAAAAAAAAAAATGGTACTGATGAACCTAGTTGCAGGGCAGGAATACAGAGGTAGACATAGAGAATGGACTTGAGGACGTGGGGTGGGAGGGTGAAGCTGGGGTGAAGTGAGAGTAGCATCGACATATATACACTACTGAATGTAAAATAGTTGGATGGTGGGAAGCAGCAGTGTAGCACAGGGAGATCGGCTCGGTGCTTTGCGATGACCTACAGGGGTGGGATGGGGGGATAGGGAGGATGGGAGGGAGGCTCAAGAGGGGATATGGTGACATGTGCATGCATATGGCTGATTTGCTTTGTTGTGCAACAGAAACTAACACAGTATTGTGAAGCAATTATACTCCAATAAAGATCTATTTTTTTTAAAAAGTAAAAGAAAAAAAGATAAAGTTGGGCCCTTATCTTACACCTATACAAAAATTATTCAAAATGGATCAAAAACCTAAACATAAGAGATTAAACTATAAAACTCTTAGAAGAAAACCAAGAGGAAAAGCTTCAGGACACTGGATTTTGTAATAATATTTGGAATATCATACTAAAAGTAAAGGCAATAAAAGAAAAGATAAATGGACTTCATCAAAATTAAAACCCTTTGGGGACTTCCCTAGTGGTCCAGTGGTAAAGAATCCACCTTACAATGCAGGGGACACTGGTTAAATCCCTGGTCAGGGAACTAAGATCCCACATGCCGCAGAGCAACCAAGCCCATGGGCCACAACTACTGAGCTCACGCGCCTCAACTAGAGAGACTCCATGCCACAAAGTACAGAGCCCACGCACCCTGGAGCCTGCATGCCACAACTAGAGAAGAGAAAACCCACACACCACAACTAGAGAGAAGCCCATGCACCACAACGAAGAGCCCGCATGCCGCAACTAAGACCCAACACAGCCAAAAATAAATTAAATAAATAAATAATAAATCTTTTTTAAAAAATTAAAACCCTTTGTACATCAAAGGACACTAATAACAGAATGAAAGGCAATCCATGGAGGAGAAGAATATATTTCCAAATCATATATCTGACAAGGGATTAATATCTAGATTATACAAAAAACTACCACAACTCAGGAACAACAACACAGACACACACACACAAAAAACTGATTTTAAAATGGGCAAGATATTTCAATAAACATTTTCTGAAGAAGATATGCAAATGACCAATAAGCACATAAGAAGATACTTAACATCTTAGTCATTAGGGAAATGCAAATCAAAACCACAAGGAGATACAACTTCGCATCCACTAGGATGGCTGTGATAAACAAAAATAAAGGAAAAGAAAAGAAAAGGTAAATAGCAAGTGTTAGTAAGGATGTGGAGAAATTGGGACCTTGTGCGTTGCTAGTGGGATGTAAAGTGGTATGGCTGCTGTGTAAAACAATTTGGTGGTTCCTCAAAAACTAAACATAAAATCAGCATATGATCCAACCACTCCACTCTGGGTATACACCCAAAAGAACTGAAAGCAGAGACTCAGACAGATACCTTTGCACCCATGTTCACTGCAGCATTAATCACAACAACCAGAAGGTAGAAGCAATCTAAGTGCCCATCAACAGATGAATGGATAAGCAAAATGTGGTTTGTACATGCAAAGGAATATTATTCAGCCTTAAAAAGGAAGGAACTTCTGACATATGCTACAACATGGATAAAGCCTGAAGATAGAATGCTAAGTGAAATAAGCCAGAAGGAAAGATATTATATTATTCCAATTATACGAAATATCCATAACAGACAAATTCATAAAGACAAAGTAGAATAATGATGACAAGGGCTGGGGGTAGGGAGTAATGGAGAGTTAGTGTTTATTTGGGTACAGAGTTTCAGTTTGGGAAGATGAAAAAGTTCTGGAGATGGGTGGTAGTGATAGTTACAGAACAATATGAATGTGCTGAATGGCACAGAACTGAACACTTAAAAATGGCTTAAATGATAATTCTTATGTTATTTACATTTTACCATGATAAAAAAATTTAACTCCTTATCAAATGCAAAGTTATCTAGATTTTCTCCTATGTTTCCCTCTAGAAGTTTTATAGTTTTGTGTCTTACATTTAAGTCTATGATCTATTTTGACTTAATTTTTGTGAAAGGTGTAAGATGTGTCTAGGTTCTTTTTTAAAGATGTGAGATATATATATATATAATGGAATACCACTAAGCCATAAATAGAATGAAATTTTGCCATTTGCAGCAACAGAGATAGCCATGGAGGGTATTACGCTAAGTGAACTATGTCAGAAAAAGAAAGACAAATAATGTATGATCACTTATATGTGGAATCTAAAAAATACAACAAACCAGTGAATATAACAAAAAAAGAAGCAGATTCACAGATACAGAGAAGAACCTAGTGAGTACCACTAGGGAAAGGGAAGGGAGGATGGGCAATATAGGCGTAGGGGATTAAGAGGTACAAACTATAATGTATAAAATAAGCTACAAGGATATATTACACAACATGTGGAATGTTTTATAAAATAGCCAATGTTTTATAAAATGCACATTGAAACTGCCAAAATGTAAAATAAAACAAAAATAAAAGAATTCTAAAAAGAAATGAGGTACAATTTTCCAAGACTGAACCAGGAAGAATTAGAAAGTATAAACAGACCCACCACAAGTAATGAAATTGAAACTGTAATTAAAAATCTTCCAACAAACAAAAGTCCAGGACCAGATGGCTTCACAGGCGAACTCTATCAAACATTTAGAGAAGAGCTAACACTGATCCTTCTCAAACTCTTCCAAAAAATTGTGGAGGGAGAAACACTCCCAAATTAATTCTACGAAGCCATGATCACCCTGATACCAAAACCAGACATCTTTTTCACAAAAAAAGAAATTTATAGACCAATATCACTGATGAACATAGATGCAAAAATCCTGAATAAAATACTAGCAAACAGAATGCAACAGCACATTAAAAGGATCAAACACCATGATCAAGTGGGATTTATCCCAGGAATGCAAGGATTCTTCAATATACACAAATCAATCAATCTGATACACCATATTAACAAATTGAAGAATAAAAACCATATGATCATCTCAATAGATGCAGAAAAAGCTTTTGACAAAATTGAACACCGATTTATGATAAAAACTCTCCAGAGAGTGGGTATAGAGGGAACCTACCTCAACATAATAAAGGCCATATATGACAAACCCATAGCAAACATCATTCTCAATGGTGAAAAACTGAAAGCATTTCCACTAAGATCAGGAACAAGACAAGGACGTTCATTCGTGCCACTATGATTCAACATAGTTTTGGAAGTCCTAGCCACGGCAATCAGAAAAGAAAAAGAAATAAAAGGAATACAAATTGGAAAAGAAGAAGTAAAACTGTCACTGTTTGCAGATGACATAATACTATAGATAGAAAATACTAAAGCTGCCACTAGAAAACTACTAGAACCAATGAATTTGGTAAAGTTGCACGATATGAAATTAATGCACAGAAATCTCTGGCATTCCTATACACTAACAACAAAAAATCAGAAAGAGAAATTAAGGAAACAATCCCATTTGCCATTGCAAAAGGAATAAAATACCTAGGAATAAACCTACCTAAGGAGGCAAAAGACCTGTACCCAGAAAACTACAAAACACTGATGAAAGAAATCAAAGATGACATAAACAGATGGAGAAATATACCATGTTCTTGGATTGGAAGAATCAACACTGTGAAAATGACTATACTACCCAAAGCAATCTACAGATTCAATGCAATCCCTATCAAACTACCAATGGCATTTTTCACAGAACTAGAACAAAAAATTTCACAATTCGTATGGAAACACAAAAGACCCCGAATAGCCAAACCAACCTTGAGAAAGAAAAACGGAGCTGGAGGAATCAGGCTCCCTGACTTGAAACTATACTACAAAGCTACAGTAATCAAGAGAGTATGGCACTAGCACAAAAACAGAAATATAGATCAATGGTACAGGATAGAATGCCCAGAGATAAACCCACGCACATATGGGCACCTAATTTATGACAAATGAGGCAAGAACATACAATGGAGAAAAGACAGCCTCTTCAATAAGTGGTGCTGGGAAAACTGAACAGCTACATGTAAAAGAATGAAATTAGAACACTACCTAACACCATACACAAAAATAAACTCAAAATGGATTAAAGACTTAAATGTAAGACCGGACACTATAAAACTCTTATAGGAAAACATAGGAAAAATACTCTTTGACATAAATCACAGCAAGATCTTTTTGGACCCACCTCCTAGAGTAAAGAAAATAAAAACAAAAATAAACAAATGGGACCTAATGAAACTTTAAAACTTTTGCACAGCAAAGGAAACCATAAACAAGATGAAAAGACAACACTTGGAATGGGAGAAAATATTTGCAAATGAAGCAACTGACAAAGGATTAATCTCCAAAATATACCAACAGCTCATGGAGCTCAATATCAAAAAAAACAAACAACCCAATTAAAAAATGGGCAGAAGACCTAAACAAACATTTCACCAAAGAAGACATACAGATGGGCAAGAGGCACATGCAAAGATGCTCAACATCACTAATCATTAGAGAAATGCAAATCAAAACTACAATGAGGTATCACCTCACACCAGTCAGAATGGCCAGCATCAAAAAATGTACAAACAATAAATGCTGGAGAGGGTGTGGAGAAAAGGGAACCCTCTTGAACTGTTGGTGGGAATGTAAATTGGTGCAGCCACTACAGAGCACAGTATGGAGGTTCCTCAAAAAACTAAAAATAGAACTGCGATATGACCCAGCAATCCCACTACTGGGAATACACCCAGAGAAAACCATAATTCAGAAGGACACATGTACCCCAATGTTCACTGCAGTGCTATTTACAATAGCCAGGACATGGAAACAACCTAAATGTCCAATAATAGATGAATGGATAAAGAAGCTGTGGTACATATATACAATGGAATATTACTCAGCCATAAAAAAGGAACGAAATTGGGTCTGTACAGCCAGAGACCCCAGGACCAAGTTCTGTCTACCAGCAAGCTGACACCAGCTCTGAGACACCATGGACCCCCCCCAACTAGCCACCCCAGGATTCAGTCCCACTCACCAGTGGGCCAACACCAGCTTTGGGACACATCTGGCGCCACAGCCAGCCATGTCAGGAACTGGCCCACTCACCAGCAGGCGGACACTAGATCCGGGACACCTGGCCCTGCAACCACCCACCCCAGAACCTGGCTCTGCCCACCACTGGGCCGGCACTAGCCCCTGGACACCTCAAGCTTCACAACCAGCCACCATGTGACCCGGCCCTGCCCACCAGAGGCCTCCACACAAGGCAGGGCCTGGCAACCAATCAGACTGGGGGCTGCCCATGCCTACCAGACCACCCACAGTTGTCGGCCTGCCACAAGAGAAGGACACATGCAGCCCCCATAGGGGGCACCCCTAGAGCATATAGCTCTACTGAAGAGAGGTGCAAGCACCACTGGGAGGTATAGGATGTCTCCCATAAAAGCCCACTTCTCCAAGGCTGGAAAATGTAACCAACCTACCAGATACATAAAAATAAAAACAGCAACCTAGGCAAAATGAGGTGACAGAGAAACATGTTCCAAATAAAGGAACAAGATAAAACCCCAGAAGAACTAAGTGAAGTGGAAATAGACAATCTATCCAATACAGAGTTCAAGGTAATAATCATAAAAATGTTCAAGAACTTGAGAGAAGTTTGGATGAACAGAGTGAGAAGTCAGAAGTTTTTAATAAAGAGTTAGAAAATATAAAGAAGAGCCAAACAGAGATAAAGAATAAATAATGGGGGGCTTCCCTGGTGGCGCAGTGGTTGAGAATCTGCCTGCCAATGCAGGGGACACGGGTTCGAGCCCTGGTCTGGGAAGATCCCACATGCCACAGAGCAACTGGGCCTGTGAGCCACAATTACTGAGCCTGCACGTCTGGAGCCTGTGCTCCGCAACAAGAGAGGCCGTGATAGTGAGAGGCCCGCGCACCGCGATGAAGAGTGGCCCCTGCTTGCCACAACTAGAGAAAGCCCTCGCGCAGAAACGAAGACCCAACGCAGCCATAAATAAATAAATTATTAATTTTTTTTAAAAAAGAATAAGTAACGGAAATGAAAGATTCTCTAGAAGGAATCAACAGTGGATGAGATGATACAAAGGAACAGATCAGTGAGCTGGAAGATAAGAGTAGTGGCAATCATTGCTGCTGAACCGAAAAAATAAATAAGAATAAAAAGAAATGAATTGGGAGACTGGGATTGAGATATATATGCCAAAGTGTATAAAATAGATAATAAGAACCTGCTGTATAAAAAAAATTTTAATTTAATTTAAAAAAAAAAGAAATGAGGACAGTTTAAGAGACCTCTGTGACAACATCAAGCATGCTAACATTTGCATTACAGGGGTCCCAGAAGGAGAAGAAAGAGAGAAAGGCAGGGAATATATTTGAAGATATCATAGCTGCAAACATCCCTAACCTGGGAAAGTAAACAGACATCCAGGTCCAGGAAGCACAGAGAGTCCCAAACAGGATGAACCCAAAGAGGACCAAGAAACAGAGTAATTGAAATGGTAAAAATTTAAAATAAAGGGTGAATATTAACATCAGCAAGGGAAAAGCAACAAGTTCCATACAAGGGAACTCCCATAAGGCTACCAGCTGACTTTTCAGCAGAAACCCTGCAGGCCAGAAGAGAGTGGCAGGGTTTAAAGTGATGAAAGAGAAAAACCTACAACCAAGAATACTCTGCCTGGCAAGGTTTTCATTCTGATTTGATGGAGAGATCAAAAGTTTTACAGACAAGCTAAAGCTAAAAGAGTTCAGCACCACCAAGCCAGCTTTAAAAGAAATGTTAAGGAACTTCTCTAAATGAAAAAGGAAAGGCCACAAGAAATATGAAAATTATGAAAGAAAAAAATCTCATTGGCAAAGGCAAATATACAATAAAAGTAGTAAATCAACCACACAGAATGCTAGTAGGAAGGTTAAAAGACAAAAGTAGTAAAATCATCTATATCCACAACAAGTAGTTAAGGGATAAACAAAACAATAAGATGTAAAATGTGATGTCAAAATTAGTAAACAGGAGGGGGGCAGTAAAAATGCAGTGTTGTTAAAATGCTTTTGAACTTAGAGATCATCAACTTAAAATAATCCCATATATATGTAGATTGCTATATATAAACCTCAAACCAAAAATCTATAATAGATACACACACAGAAAAGAGAAAGGAATCCAAACATAACACTAAAGACTCATCAAATCACAGGTGAAGAGAACAAAAGAAGAAGTAGGCAATAACTATGTAATATCTTAGTATGGTATCAAATGGTAACTAGACTTATCATGGTGATCATTTTGAAATGTACAGAAATATTGAATCACTATGTTGTAATAACATAGGTTAATTATACTTCAAAAACAAACTCATAGCAAAAGAGATCAGATTTACAGTTACCAGAGGTTGGGGTGGGGAGGGAAATTGGATGAAAGCAGTCAAAAGGTACAAACTTCCGGTTACAAGATAATAAGTACTACAGATGTAATGTAAAACATAATAAATATAATTAACACTGCTGTATGTTATCTATGAAAGTTATTAAAAGAGTAAATCCTAAGAGTTCTCGTCACAGGAAAAAAATTTTTTTCTATTTCTTTAATTTTATATCTATCAGATGATGGATGTTCAACAAACTAATTGTGATAATCATATCATGATGTATGTAAGTCAATTCATTATGGTGTACCTCTTAAACTTATATAGTGCTATATGTCAAATATTTCTCAATAATACTAAAAGGAAAAAAAAAAGACCATCATTACCCACCATGGAATTGTCAGTCTTTGCTTCTTTGTGAAAGATCATTTGCCTGTATTTGTGTGTATCTACTTCTCAGCTCTCAATTCTGTTCCATTAATTTATGCACCTGTTCTTTTAACACCATGCCGTCTTAATTATTATAGCTCTCTAGTTAGTCTTAAAACTGGGTATTGTGGGCTTCCCTGGTGGCGCAGTGGTTGGGAATCTGCCTGCCAATGCAGGGGACACGGGTTTGAGCCCTGGTCTGGGAGGATCCCACATGCCGCGGAGCGACTAAGCCCGTGAGCCACAACTATTGAGCCTGTGCGTCTGGAGCCTGTGCTCCGCAACGGGAGAGGCCACGACCGTGAGAGGCCCGCACACCGCGATGAAGAGTGGCCCCCGCTCACCGCAACTGGAGAAAGCCCTTGCACAGAAACAGAGACCCAACACAGCCAAAAATAAATATAAATAAATAAATGTATTAAAAAAAAAACTGGGTATTGTGAGTCCTCCAACTTTGTTCTTTTTATTCAGTATTATTTTGATTACTCTAGGTCTTTTGCCTTTCCATATAGACTTTATTTTATTCTTTTTAATTTATTTATTTTTATTTATTTATTATTTTTGGCTGTGTTGGGTCCTCGTTGCAGTGTGTGGGCTTCTCATTGTGGTAGCTTCTCTTGTTGCAGAGCACGGGCTCTAAAGCACACGGGCTTCAGTAGATGCAGCGCGTGGGCTCAGTAGTTGTGGCTCACGGCTTAGTTGCTCAGTGGCATGTGGGACCTTCCCAGACCAGGGCTTGAACCTGTGTCCCCTGCATTGGCAGGCGGATTCATAACCACTGCACCGCCAGGGAAGCCCTCCACATAGACTTTAGAATCATAGCTACAAAATAGCTTATTGGGGTTTTGATTGGGATTGTGTTGAATATATAGATAAATTGACAGACATATGGCATCTTAACAGTATTGCATCTTCCAATGAACAAGGAATATCTATTTATTTAGATCTTCTTTGATTTATTCTATCAGAGTTTTGTAGTTTTCCTCATATAGATATTATACATATTTTATTACATTTTAAATTTTGTGTGCTATTATAAGTGATATTGTTTTTTAATTTCAAATTCCGAGTGTTTATTGCTGGTATATAGGAAATCAATTTACTTTTGTATATTAATCTTGTATCCTGCAACTTTGCTATACCTTCTTATTAATTCCAGGGGTTGGGGATGGGGGGTGGTTTTTTTGGTTGATTCTTTGGGATTTTCTGCATAGGGAATCATGTCGTCTGTGAAGAAACAAAATCTGTATATTTTAAATTTTCCTTTCTTTGTCTTGTTACACTAACTAGGACTTCCAGTATAAGAGGAATCTGAAAGATGAGAGAGGACTTCCTTGCCTTGTTCCCCATCTTAGGGGGAAAGCATCCAGTTTCTCAACATTAAGTTTGATGTTGCCTCTAGGGTTTGTTTGTTTGTTTATTAAGATTTTATTTTTAGGGCAATTTTAGATTTACAAAAAAATTAAGGGGAAGGTATAGTGATTTTCTGTATAACCCCTGCCCACACATGCATAGTCTCCCCCATTATCAACATCCCCCACCAGAGTAGTACATTTGTTACAATTTATAAACTTGCATTGAGGGCTTCCCTGGTGGTGCAGTGGTTAAGATTCCGCCTGCCAATGCAGGCGACAGGGGTTCGAGCCCTGGTCCAGGAAGATCCCACATGCCGTGGAGCAACTAAGCCCGTGCACCACAACTACTGAGCCCACGTGCCACAACTACTGAAGCCTGTGTGCCTAGAGCCTGTGCTCTGCAACAAGAGAAGCCACGACAATGAGAAGCCCGTGCATCACAACAAAGAGTAGCCCCTGCCCGCCACAACTAGAGAAAGCCCACGCGCAGGAGCAAAGACCTAATACAGCATAAATAAATAAATAAGTAAATAACCTTAATTAATTAATTAATTAAAACTTGCATCGAGACGTCATAATCTCTCAAAGTCCATAGTTTACATTAGGGTTTACTCTTGGTGTTGTACATTCTATGAGTTTGGACAAATGTATAATGACATGTATTCATCATTATAATACCAAAGAGTATTTTCACTGCCCTAAAAATCTTCTGTGCTCCACCTATTCATCCCTCCCCATCCCCTACCCCCTGGGTAAAATTCTTACTCTCTCCATAGTATTGCCTTTTCCAGATGTTGGAATCATACAGTATGTAGCCATTTTAGATTGGTTTCTTTCACTTAATAATATGCATTTAAGGGTCCTCTATGGCTTTTTTTTTTTTTTTTTTTTTTTTTTTTTTTGGCCATGCCGTACGGCTTGCAGGATCTTAGTTCCCAGATCAGGGATTGAACCCAAACCCTCAGCAGTGAAAGCACAGAGTCCTAACCACTGGACTGCCAGGGAATTCCCAAGGCTCCTCCATGTCTTTTCATGTCTTGATAGTTCACTTCTTTTTAGCACTGAATAATATTCCAATGTATGGATGTAGCATGGTTTATCCATTCACCTACTGAAGGACATATTGGTTGCTTCCAAGTTTTGGCAATTATGAATAAAGCTGCTATCAACATCCATGTGCAGGTTTTTGTATGGACATAAGTTTTCAACTCTTATGGGTAAATACCAAGGAGTGTGACTGCTGGATGGTATGATAAGAGTATGTTTAGTCTTGTACAAAACCACCAAACTGTCTTCCCAAGTGATTGTACCATTTTGCATTCCCACCAGCAATGAATGAGCGTTCCTATTGCTCCACATCTTCACCAGCATTTAGTGTTGTCAGTGTTCCAGATTTTGGTCATTCTGATAGGTGTGTAGTGGTATCACATTGTTGTTTTTATTTTATTTTAATTTTTTGTTTTTTCAAACTTTTATTTACTTTTTGACCACGCTGTGTGGCATGCAGGATCTCGGTTCCACAACCAGGGATCAAACCCACACCCCCTGCAGTGGAAGCACGGACCACTGGACCACCAAGGAAGCCCCTCATTGTTGTTTTAATTTGCATTTTTTCCCGATGATATATGATGTGGAGCATATTTTCATATGCTATATATACCATTTGTGTATCTTCTTTGATAAAGTATGTTAAGGTCTTTGCCTCATTTTTTAATCCAGTTGTTTGTTTCCTTATTGTTGAGTTTTAAAAACTCTTTGTATAATTAAGATAACAGGCCTTTATCAGATGTGTCTTTTACACATAATCTCTCCCAGCCTGTGGCTTGTCTTCTCATTCTCTTGACATTGTCTTTCACAGAGCAGAAGTTTTCTAATTTTAATGAAGTCCACTTATTATTTTGGGGAGAAATCAAAACTAAGACCCATAAGACCCCAGAACACCTTCTGTGTGATACATACAACCCAGAGTGCTATGGACACAAAGGGGTCAATCCAGTATAATCATTAATTTTAAAAGATCCTGATATTTCTGCTTCATAGACAATAATACACCTGCCGTTCAGCAGACCAGCCCTTGGCCGGGGTGAAGAAAGATCAGATTATTCACAGCTTGTATTCTGAGTGCATCCCACTTACCTCCTTACCACAGGGAATTCCAAACAATAAGAAAAGCAAATGTAAATAAATTAGGGAAAGGAAGAAGAAATAGCTATGACATTTTAAAAAACAACAACAACAAAAAGATACTCTTTTTGATCACATAAAACCTGCTTTAAACTTTCCAAGTGGGCTGAGTTTTTAGTTGTTAATTACAAATACTGTTACCAACACAGCAAATTACCTCTGTGACATGACAGTATTGAGTTTAAGTTCCATCATCAACATAATAAAGAATTATTTCCTTAGTATTGCTTTCTCCCCATTTCCTTATTAATTAGTAATAGGGTTTGGAAATTTCACCCACAGTCTTAGATCCTGCCTTATTATAAACAGATATGATTAGTTACTACAAGGAACTCAGATACTACCCCCAGCTTTATCTCAACATATATAAACTACATTTAAAAATCACCCACCTCCACATGATCTCTGGTACTGTTAACAACTACCACAACACTTCGATTTGAAAGTATTGATCCTTAGGTTCATATTTCCCAGATCAATAATATACTTTTTCCTGGCTATTGGACATCCATTCCTTATGGAAATCTTAAACTGAGGATTTTTAGGAATCTCCTAGAAGCCACTAACTTCTGATTCTTCAATACCCTTTTCAGTCCCCCTATTTTACTACTGACCTTTTTATAAAATATGTGTTTACTGGGTCATGCTGAAAACTGTATTTCATAGTGTAAGTCATTGTAAAAATAAATGTGGAAGCCACTGACTTAATCTGACCCCATACTTTGCCTCGCTCCAGCTACCAGGGCACTTCCATTTTGGTCCATCATCAACAATACCCTCATGCCCTTAACCTCCTCTGAATGTTCTGTTCACTTCTTTGCTCAAACTGAAACCTAACAACACAGGTCTCATAAACACAACTGTGGCAAGGATAGACGTCATTAGAAGTACTCCAAGCAGGAAACATTCTGCTTTATCTTGATCCTCATTGGACTTACATAGAGTTTCTGTTCCCCACTCCCCTCAACCCCTGGTGATATCTAATCTACTTTCTATCTCTCTCAATTTGCCCATTCTAGATATTTCACATAAGTGGAATCAAACAATATTTGTTCTCTTGTGTCTGGCTTATTTCACTTAGCATAATGCTTTATCCATGTAGTAGTATATATCAAGACTTCATTCCTTTTTATGGCTAAGAAATAGTCCATGATACGTATACACTACATATTGTTTATCCATTCATCTGTTGATAGACATTTGGGTTGTTTCTACCTTTTGGCTATTGTGAATAATACTGCTATGAACATTACTGTACAAGTATCTGCTTGAGTCCCCGCTTTCAATTCTTTATGGTATATACCAAGAAGTGGAATTTATGGATCATTTGGTAATTCTATGTTTAGCTTTGTGAGGAACCACCAAATAATTTTTCATAGTACTGCACCATTTTACATTCCCGCCAGTAACATATGAGGGTTCCAATTTTTCTACATTCTCACCAACACTTGTTATTTTCTGGTTTTTCATTTTTAAATGTTTTTATTCTAGCCATTTTAGTAGATATAAAATGGTATCTCATTGTGGTTCTGATTTACATCTCCCTAATGACTAATGATGTTGAGCATCTTTTCATGTATTTACTGGCTACTTTTATATCTTCTTTGGAGTGGCTATTTTTATATCTTCTTTGGAGAAAAGTCTATTCAAGTCCTTTGTCCAGTTTTTAAGTGGGTTAATTGTCTTTTTGTTGTCAAATTGTAGATGTTCTTTATATATTCTGGATTTTAAATCCTTATCAGATATATGATTTGTAAATATTTTTTTCCATTCTGTGGGTTGCTTTTTCACTTTCATGATAATGTCCTTTGATGCACAAAAGTTCTTGATTTTGATGAAGACCAGTTTATTTTTCTTTTGTTCTTATAATTTTAGCATCATATCTAAGATTCCACTACCAAATCCAAGGTCATGGAGATTTACCCCTATGTTTTCTCTTAAGAATTTTATGATTTAACTCTTATATTTAGGTGTTTGGCCCATTTTCAGTTAATTTTTGTATATGGTGTGAAGTAGAGATCTGACTTCACTCTTTTGCATGTGTTTATCCAGTTGTCCCAGCACCATTTGTTGAAGAGACTATTCTTTCTCCCAATAAATGCACTTAGCACACTTTTCAAAAATCAATTGTCCATACAGACAATACCACAAAGCTACAGTAATCAAAGCACTGTGGTATTGGCACAAAAACCAGACATATAGATCAATGGGACAGAATAGAGAGCCTAGAAATAAACCCACACACCTATAGTCAATTAATCTTCAACAAAGGAGGCAAGAATATACAATATAGAAAAGACAGTCTCTTCAGCAAGTGGTATTGGGAAAGTTGGACATAAAAATCAATGAAATTAGAACACTCCCTCACACCATACACAAAAATAAACTCAAAATGGCTTAAAGACTTAAATATAAGGTGGGACACCATAAAACTCCTAGAAGAGATTATAGGCAAAATATTCTCTAACATAGATCATAGCAATATTTTCTTAGGTTAGTCTACCAAGGCAAAAGAAATAAAGGCAAAAATAAATGACACCTGAATCAAACTCATAAGCTTTTGCACAGCAAAGAAAACCATAAACAAAATGCAAAGACAACCTAGAGACTGGAAGAAAATATTTGCCAATGATGCAATCAACAAGGGCTTAATTTCCAAAATACACAAACATACCATACAACTCAATATCAAAAACACAAACAACCCAGTCAAAAAATGGGCAGAAGACAGACATTTCTCCAAATAAGACATACAGATGGCCAACAGGCACATGAAAAGATGCTCAATATCACTAATTATTAGAGAAATGCAAATCAAAACTACAATGAGGTATCACCTCACACCAATCAGGATGGCCATCATCAAAAAACCTACAAATAATAAATGCTGGAGGGGGTGTGAAGAAAAGAGAACCCCCCTACACTGTTGGTGGGAATGTAAATTGGTGCAGCCACTATGAAAAACAGTATGGAGTTCCTTAGAGAACTAAAACTGGAGTTACCATATGATCCAGCAATCCCACTCCTGGGCATATATCCAGAAAAGACAAAAACTTGAATTCGAAAAGATACATGCACCCCAACGTTCCTAGTAGCATGATTTACAATAGCCAAGACATGAAAGCAACCTAAGTGTCCATCAACAGATGAATGGATAAAGAAGATGTGGTGTGTATACACACACACACACACACACACACACACACACACACACACACACACACACACTGGAGTACTACTTGGCCATGAAAAAGAGTGAAATAATGCCATTTGCAGCAACATGGATGGACCTAGAGATTATCATACTAAGTGAAGTAAATCATACAAAGACAAATATTATATGATATCACTTCTATGTGGAATCTAAAAAATAGTACAAATGAACTTATTTGCAAAACAGAAACAGACTCACAGACATAGAAAACAAACTTATGGTTACCAAAGTGGAAGGAGAGAGGGATAAATTAGGAGTATGGAATTAACAGATACTACCATATATAAAATAGACAAACAACAAGGATTTACTATATAGCACAAGGAACTCTATTCAATATCTTGTAATAATCTATAATGGGAAAGAATAAAAAGAAGAGAAATATATACACACACACACATATATATATACATACACACACACATATATATATAAACAAATCACTTTGCTATACATCTGAAACTAACACAATATTGTAAATCAACCATACTTCAATTTTAAAAAATCAATTGGCCATAGATGTATGGGTTTATTTCTGGACTCTCTGGCCACCTTGAGTGATGGGAAACTCATTTCCTCTAAAATCAACTCCTTCCAGATTGGATAAGCTCTCATCATTTTCCTAAAATGGAGCTAAAATCTGCCTTCCCTGGCCCTTCCCTGATATTTTCTGTTCTGTCTTTGGAGAACCTCTCTGCCCTCTGGCTCCCAAAACCCTGAGGGATTTGATGGATTAGCTGTCCCAGTCCTCCACTCCCCTACCCCCAGTCTGCTTTCCTCCATGGAAGGAAGGAAGGAATATTTATTAAGCACCTACTATGTGCCAAACTCATGCATTTTCTCACTTCACACTCATCACCACCCAGAGAGGTAAGTGTGATTATTATCCCCATTTTATAGATGAGAAAACTGACACTCCAAGAGGCTAAGTGACCTACCTGAGGTCATAAAACCAGACTCCAGAACTCACACCTTTTCTAATATACCAGGTTAAACCCTGTCAGTTTTTTTCACTTCTGCCAAGGACACAGTTTTGAGTTTGTTCTGCATGCTGAAGGGTAGAGGTCAGTCTTTTCAGCCCACAGAGGAAAAAGAGTGTCTAAAGAACACACAGCCAGCAATGAATCAGAGCTGAGATTAGTACCCAGGCTGCCAGACGCAGAGGAGTGGAGAGGGTTTAACCAGATTATAATTCTCCTTTCTAGCTGTGTGTACTTGAGCAAGTCAGGCTACCTCTCTGAGCTTCCATTTCCTCATCTGTGAAATGTTTACAGATGATACAATTGGACTTTCATTCAAAATAGCCAACCAGGTACACACCAAAAACTACCCATTCCACTCCAAACACTTAGAAATGACAGGAAAACACTAACGTGAACAAGAAACCATAGCAGAGGTGCCCAATGACAAGGGTTGAGGCCCCCACCCACCCATGGGAGGCTGGGACCAGCGCAGGAGCACCTAATATATGAGGTCAAGAACACATACTCTTATATAGCCCTGCCCAGGTGCACATGGGAGAAATACCCAGAAGTGATGATGGATTCACAACCACTTCATGGAGTTCCCAAAAACTCCCCAACTAGAAGAATTTACATCTGATGAAACAGAGAAAAAGAACAATCTAAAAAGGGCTTAACATCAAATACATTTAAATCACTCAAAGAGATAAAGGAAGGAAAAACTGACATAAAACAAGAACAGGAGACTGTGAAACAGAAACAGGCAGATATAAAGGAGCTTGGAGTTAGATATAAAGAGTATAATTGATAGAATAAAAACTCAATAGATGGGGAAACGGACCCAGAGCTGGGAAGGAATTTAACGAGGTCACATCAGATTTTGGTGGTAGATACAGAATTAGAACCAAGGCTGGACTCAGGAGTTAGGTTCTCTGAGGAGAATAGATGTTCTGTTTTCCTCTCTCTTTCTTGTTTCTCTTACCTCTCCCTGAACTGGAAGGCTGGTGTAAGGACTGAACTCCATAGCCCCTTTCTAGTTGAGAGACAGGGCTTCTATTCCTTGACTGGGCGGGGTGAGACAATAGGTTTCTCTTCGAGGTGGAGAGTTGGCAGCCCTCTCCTCTGGAACTTGAATTAAATTAAACAGAATCTTAATTTCTGAAGAGGAGATGGTTAAGTAAAGCCTAGGAAAGCAACCAATAGAATTGCCTCTTCAAAAGACAAATACCACATGATATCATTTATATGTGGAATCTAAAATATGACACAAATGAACCCATCTACGAAGAAGAAACAGACTCACAGACATAGAGAATACACTTGTGGTTGCCAAAGGGGAGGCAGGGTGCAGGGGGATGGACTGAGAGTTTGGGGTTGGTAAATGCAAACTATTACATATAGAATGGATGGACAACAAGGTCCTATTGTATAGCATGGGGAACTGTATTCAATATCCTATGATAAACTATAATGGAAAAGAATATAAAAATGAATATGTATATATGTATGTATCTGAGTCACTTTGCTGTACAGCAGAAATTTATACAACATTGTAAATCAACTATACTACAATAAAAAATAATAAAAAAATAAAAAAATAAAAGAATTGCCTCTTCCATATTTGTCATTGGATGCTGGGTTTGTGTCTTAACCTCCCTGAGTCTCAGTTTCCTCATCTGTTAAGTGGGTATAAAGGTCCCCACCATAGACAGATGTTTTGAAAATTAAATGGGGATGTATAAGACATTCAGCACATCAGAGTTTTCTCACATGGAACACCTCCTGGGGCTTCACAGCCCTGTCCTTTGAGCTCAAAGACAACCCAGATACTAAGGACAAAGCTACAGGCACCAACAGAGACCCCAGCCTCCAACACAGAAAAGAGAAATTTAAAACTGCAAAGGGACATAAAAGGAGAAGAAAAAATTATGAATCAAAAGAGAGCAGGGAGACTGCCACATCACTTCCCCACCCACATGGCCAGAGCACGGAGCTTTTCTTTCGCTCCTGAGATGATGCGCATTTTCTGGTGGGTATGAGGCCTCATGATACTCACAGGTATATCTGAAAACATTGTCTGACCATGCCACTTACAAGAGAAATGTTAATTTGTCTTCATTTACAGAATAAGACATAATCTTCCCCACCTGAAGTTTGAAAAGATTTTTTAAATTATAAAACCCATGCTGGGAAGGATGCAGCCATGGGAAGAACAAGGGGTGGGGAAGTGGGCGGGGGGCAGGGGGTGGGGGGGAAGGGGATAAGTTGCTTCCTGGAAGAGCAATTAGAAATACAGAAGGCCACTTGTGTCCCACGAGGGTCACTGCTCCAAGGTTCTCACTATCGCTTTGCTTAAAAGCTTTTGCACAGCAAAGGAAACCACTGACAAAAAGAAAAGACAAACTACTGAATGAAAGACAATATTTGCAAACCCTATGACCAATAAGGGATTAATATCCAACATATATAAATAGCTCAAACAACTCAACATCAAAAAAAACCTGATTTTAAAATGGGCAGAAGAGCTGAATAGATATTTTTCTAAAGAGGAAATGCAGATGGCCAACGGGCACATGAAAAGATGCTCAACATCGCTAATCATCAGGGAAATGCAAATCGAAACCACAATGAGATATCACCTCGCACATGTTAGAATGGCTGTCATCAAAAGAACACAAATAACAAACATTGGCGAAGATGTGGAGAAAGGAAACTCTCGTACACGTACACGGTTGATGAAATGTAAATTGGTGCAATCACTATGGAGAACAGTATGGAGGTTTCTCAGAAAACTAAAAATAGAACTACCATATGACCCAGCAATTCCACTCCTGGGTATATATCTGAAAAACAAAAACAAAAACACCATTTCAAAAAGATAATGTACCCCAATGTTCATAGCAGCATTATTTATAATTACCAAGATATGGAATGGAATCAACCTAAGTATCCATCAACAGATGAATGGATAAAGAAGATGTGATATATATATACCCACACAATGGAATACCATTAAGTCATAGAAAAAAAGAATGAAATCTTGCCATTTGCAGCAACATGGATGGACTTGGCGGGCATTATGCTAAGTGAACTGTCAGACAGAGAAAGACAAATACTGTACAATATCACTTATATGTGGAATCTAAAAAATACAACAAACTAGCAAATATAACAAAAAAGAAGCTGACTCACAGATATAGAGAACAAGCTAGTGGTTACCAGTGGGGAGGGGGGAGGGGCAGGATGGGGGAGGGGAGTAAGAGGTACAAATACTATGTATAAAATAAGCTACAGACTCCCTCTTGCGAGAGCACTGGCATCACAACTAACTGCTGAACAATCATTGGCAGGAAGACACTGGAACTCACCAAAAAAGATACCCCACATCCAAAGACAAAGGAGAAGCCACAATGAGATGGTAGGAGGGGTGCAATCGCAATAAAATCAAATCCCATAACTGCTGGGTGGGTGACTCACAAACTGGAGAACACTTATACCACAGAAGTCCACCCACTGGAGTGAAGGTTCTGAGCCCCACGTCAGGCTTCCCAACCTGGGGGTCTGGCAACGGGAGGAGGAATTCCTAGAGAAACAGACTTTGAAGGCTAGCGGGATTTGATTGCAGGACTCTGAAAGGACTGTGGGAAACAGAGACTCCACTCTTGGAGGGCACACACAAAGTAGTGTGCACATTGGGAACCAGGGGAAGGAGCAGTGACCCAATAGGAGACTGAACCAGACCTACCTGCTAGTGTTGGAGGGTCTCCTGAAGAGGCGGGGGGTGGCTGTGGCTCACCATGAGGACAAGGACACCGGCAGCAGAAGTTCTGGGAAGTACTCCTTGGCGTGAGCCCTCCCAGAGCCCGCCATTAGCCCCACCAAACAGCCCGGGTAGGCTCCAGTGTTGGGATTCCTCAGGCCAAACAACCAACAGGGAGGGAACCCAGCCCCACTGATCAGCAGTCAAGCGGATTAAAGTTTTACTGAGCTCTGCCCACCACAGCAACAGCCAGCTCTACCCACCACCAGTCCCTCCCATCAGGAAACTTGCACAAGCCTCTTAGATAGCCTCATCCACCAGAGGGCAGACAGCAAAAGCAAGAAGAACTACAATTCTGCAGCCAGTGAAACAAAAACCACCTTCACAGAAAGATAGACAAGATGAAAAGGCAGAGGGCTATGTACCAGATGAAGGAACAAGATAAAACCCCAAAAAACAACTAAATGAAGTGGAGATAGGCAACTTTCCAGAAAAAGAATTCAGAATAATGATAGTGAAGATGATCCAGGACTTCAGAAAAAGAATGGAGGCAAAGATCGAGAAGATGCAAGAAATGTTTAACAAAGACCTAGAAGAATTAAAGAACAAATAGAGATGAACAATACAATAACTGAAAAGAAAACTACACTAGAAGGAATCAATAGCAGAATATCTGAGGCAGAAGAACGGATAAGTGACCTGGAAGACAGAATGGTGGAATTCACTGCCAAGAAACAGAATAAAGAAAAAAGAATGAAAAGAAATGAAGACAGACTAAGAGACCTCTGGCACAACATTAAATGCAACAACATTCGCATTATAGGGATCCCACAAGGAGAAGAGAGAGAGAAAGGACCCGAGAAAATATTTGAAGAGATTATAGTTGAAAACTTCCCTAACATGGGAAACGAAATAGCCACCCAAGTCCAGGAAGCGCAGAGAGTCCCATGCAGGATAAACCTAAGGAGAAACAGGGCGAGACACATAATACTCAAATTGGCAAAAATTAAAGACAAAGAAAAATTATTGAAAGCAGCAAGGGAAAAATGACAAATAACAAACAAGGGAACTCCTATAAGGTTAACAGCTGATTTCTCAGCAGAAACTCTACAAGCCAGAAGGGAGGGGCATGATATACTGAAAGTGATGAAAGGGAAGAACCTACAACCAAGATTACCCTACCCAGCAAGGATCTCATTCAGATTCTATGGAGAAATCAAAAGCTTTACAGACAAGCAAAAGCTAAGAGAATTCAGCACCACCAAACCAGCTCTACAACAAAGGCTAAAGGAACTTCTCTAAGTGGAAAACACAAGAGAAAAAAAGGACCTACAAAAACAAACCCAACACAATTAAGAAAATGGTCATAGGAACATACATATCGATAATTACCTTAAATGTGAATGGATTAAATGCTCCAACCAAAAGATACAGGCTTGCTGAATGGATACAGAAACAAGACCCATATATATGCTGTCTACAAGAGACCCACTTCAGACCTAGGGACACATACAGACTGAAAGTGAGGGGATGGAAAAAGATATTCCATGCAAATGGAAATCAAAAGAAAGCTGGAGTAGCAGTACTCATATCAGATAAAATAGACTTTAAAATAAAGAACGTTACAAGAGACAAGGAAAGACACTACATAATGATCAAGGGATCAATCCAAGAAGAAGATATAACAATTATAAATATATATGCACCCAACATAGGAGCACCTCAATATATAAGGCAACTGCTAACAGCTATAAAAGAGGAAATCGACAGTAACACAATAATAGTGGGGGACTTTAACACCTCACTTAACACCAATGGACAGATGATCCAAAATGAAAATAAATAAGGAAACAGAAGCTTTAAATGACACAACAGACCAGATAGATTTAATTGATATTTATAGGACATTCCATCCAAAAACAGCAGATTACACTTTCTTCTCAAGTGCACATGGAACATTCTCCAGGATAGATCACATCTTGGGTCACAATTCAAGCCTCAGTAAATTTAAGAAAATTGAAATCATATCAAGCATCTTTTCTGACCACAATGCTATGAGATTAGAAATAAATTACAGGGAAAAAAACATAAAAAACACAAACACATGGAGGCTAAACAATACGTTACTAAATAACCAAGAGATCACTGAAGAAATCAACGAGGAAATCAAAAAATACCTAGAGACAAATGACAGTGAAAACACGATGATCCAAAACCTATGGGATGCAGCAAAAGCAATTCTAAGAGGGAAGCTTATAGCAATACAAGCCTACCTCAAGAAACAAGAAAAATCTCAAATAAACAATCTAACCTTACACCTAACGGAACTAGAGCAAGAAGAACAAACAAAACCCAAAGTTAGCAGAAGGAAAGAAATCATAAAGACCAGAGCAGAAATAAATGAAATAGAAACAAAGAAAACAATAGCAGAGATCAATAAAGCTAAAAGCTGGTTCTTGGAGATGATAAACAAAATTGCTAAACCATTAGTCAGATTCATCAAGAAAAAGAGGGAGAGGACTCAAATCAATAAAATTAGAAATGAAAAAGGAGAAGTTACAACGGACACCACAGAAATACAAAGCATCCTAAGAGACTACTACAAGCAACTCTATGCCAATAAAATGGACAACCTGGAAGAAATGGACAAATTCTTAGAAAGGTGTAACCTTCCAAGACTGAACCAGGAAGAAATAGAAAATATGAACAGACCAATCACAAGTAATGAAATTGAAACTGTGATTAAAAATCTTCCAACAAACAAAAGTCCAGGACCAGATGGCTTCACAGGTGAATTCTATCAAAACGTTTAGAGAAGAGCTAACCCCTATCCTTCTCAAACTCTTCCAAAAAATTGCAGAGGAAGGAACACTCCCAGACTCATTCTATGAGGCCACCATCACCCTGATACCAAAACCAGACAAAGATACTACAAGAAAAGAAAATTACAGACCAATATCCCTGATGAATATAGATGCAAAAATCCTCAACAAAATACTAGCAAACAGAATCCAACAACACATTAAAAGGATCATACACCATGATCAAGTGGGATTTATCCCAGAGATGCAAGGATTCTTCAATATATGCAAATCAATCAATGTGATACACCATATTAACAAATTGAAGAATAAAAACCATATGATCATCTCAATAGATGCAGAAAAAGCTTTTGACAAAATTCAACACCATTTATGATAAAAACTCTCCAGAAAGTGGGCATAGAGGGAACCTACCTCAACATAATAAAGGCCTTATACAACAAACCCACAGCAAACATCATTCTCAATGGTGAAAAACTGAAAGCATTTCCACTAAGATCAGGAACAAGACAAGGATCTCCACTCTCGCCACTCTCATTCAACATAGTTTTGGAAGGCCTAGCCATGGCAATCAGAAAAGAAAAAGAAATAAAAGGAATACAAATTGGAAAAGAAGAAGTAAAACTGTCACTGTTTGCAGATGACATGATACTATATGTAGAAAATCCTAAAGATGCCACCAGAAAACTACTAGAGCTAATCAATGAATTTGGTAAAGTTGCAGGACACAAAATTAATGCACAGAAAACTCTTGCATTCCTACACACTAATGATGAAAAATCTGAAAGAGAAATGAAGGAAACACTCTCATTTACCATGGCAACAAAAAGAATAAAATACCTAGGAATAAATCTACCTAGGGAGACAAAAGACCTGTATGCAGAAAACTATAAGACACTGATGAAAGAAATTAATGATGATACCAACAGATGGAGAGATATACCATATTCTTGGATTGGAAGTCTCAATATTGTGAAAATGACTATACTACCCAAAGCAATCTACAGATTCAATGCAATCCTTATCAGATTACCAATGGCATTTTTTATGGAACTAGAACAAAAAATCTTAATATTTGTATGGAGACACAAAAGACCCCGAATAGCCAAAGCAGTCTTGAGGGAAAAAAACAGAGCTGGAAGAATCAGACTCCCTGACTTAAGACTATACTACAAAGCTACAGTAATCAAAACAATATGGTACTGGCACAAAAACAGAAATATAGATCAATGGAACAGGATAGAAAGCCCAGAGATAAACCCACACACCTATGGTCAACTAATCTATGACAAAGGAGGCAAGGATATACAATGGCGAAAAGACAACCACTTCAATAAGTGGTGCTGGGAAAACTGGACAGCTACATGTAAAAGAATGAAATTAGAACACTCCCTAACACCATACACAAAAATAAACTCAATATGGATTAGAGACCTAAATGTAAAACCGGACACTATGAAACTCTTAGAGGAAAACATAGGAAGAACACTCTCTGACATAAATCACAGCAAGATTTTTTTGATCCACCTGCTAGAGTAATGGAAATTAAAACAAAAATAAACAAATGGGACCTAATGAAACTTCAAAGCTTTTGCACAGCAAAGGAAACCATAAACAAGACGAAAGATAACCTTCAAAATGGGAGAAAATATTTGCTAACGAATCAACGGACAAAGGATTAATCTCCAAAATATACAAACAGCTCATGCAGCTCAATATTAAAAAAACAAACAACCCAATCAAAAAATGGGCAGAAGACCTAAATAGACATTTCTCCAAAGAAGATACACGGATGGCCAAGAAGCACATGAAAAGCTGCTCAACATCACTAATTATTAGAGAAATGCAAATCAAAACTACAATGAGGTATCACCTCACACCAGTTAGAATGGGCATCATCAGAAAATCTACAAACAACAAATGCTAGAGAGGGTGTGGAGAAAAGGGAACCCTCTTGAACTGTTGGTGGGAATGTAAATTGATAGAGCCACTATGGAGAACAGTATGGAGGTTCCTTAAAAAATTAAAAATAGAATTACCATATGACCCAGCAATCCCACTGCTGGGCATATACCCAGAGAAAACCATAATTCAAAAAAGACACATGCACTCCAATGTTCATTGCAGCACTATTTACAATAGCCAGGTCATGGAAGCAACCTAAATGCCCATTGACAGATGAATGGATAAAGAAGCTGTGGTACATATATACAATGGAATATTACTCAGCCATAAAAAGGAAAGAAATTGGGTCATTTGTTGAGACGTGGATGGATCTAGAGGCTGTCATACAGAGTGAAGTAAGTCAGAAAGAGAAAAACAAATATCGTATATTAACGCATATATGTGGAACCTAGAAAAATGGTACAGATGAACCAGTTTGCAGGGCAGAAATAGAGACACATATGTAGAGAACAAACGTATGGACACCAAGGGGGGAAATTGGCAGGGGGGGTGGGGGGATGTGATGAATTGGGAGATTGGGATTGACATGTATACCTTGATGTGTATAAAATTGACGACTAATAAGAACCTGCTGTACAAAAAAATAAATAAAATTCAAAAATTCAAAAAAAAAAGCTACAAGGATATACTGTACAACACAGGGAATATAGCCAATATTTTATAAATGTAGTATAACCTTTAAAAATCGTGAATCACTATATTGTACACCTGTAACTTATATAATATTGTGCATCAACTACACTTCAATTTTAAAGAAGAGGAAAAAGTTATAAAAGCCATGCTAGGAAGGCTGTAGCCATGGGAGGGTGGGGGAATAAGTTGCTTCCTTGTAGAGCAACCAGGAAATACAAAAGAAAAGGCCACTTGTCTCCCACAGGGTCACTGCTCCAGGGTTCCTGTTATCCCTTTGCTGGCCTCAGCAGCACCCCACAAACACAGTGTTCCAGCCACTCAAAACCTCTTTTGGTTTCCAAAAGGATATTCTCTCCCCTCCATATGCTGTTGCTTGTGCCTGGAACACTCTTTCCTCACCTCTTCCATGGCCAAATCTCACTCATCCTACAGGGGACTCAGCTTAGACGTTACTTCCGACAGGAAGACCACCAGATTGACCCTCTCTCAGCTAGGTCAGGAGCCACTTCTGGACCACCAGGGCCCCATGGCCTTCCACCATCACCACAGCAATTACTCGGGGTCTGTGTACCCATGACACACATCTCCAGAATAGGCACATGATAAATATTGGAGGAGTGAAATATGTGGAGACAGAGGTGAGTTCTGGGTGGCCTCGGGACCATGGAAAGAGGGGTGAGGTCCAGGTTGTGGTCAGCATTTGAAAGAACATTCTAAGAATTCTAGTTCACGAACCAGCCTGGGCTGCCTTGGTAGGTAATGAGCTGCTCATCACAGGAAGTTATGCAAGGAGATGTCAGAAACTGCTTCCCTCAGCCCCTGTCCTTCACACCCAGAGAGCCTAGGCCAAGGCCAGTCCTCCTTCCAGGCCTTTGTCCAGTGCCCTCTGCCCCAAGCTTCTCCTTGTGCCTTGTATTCCCTCCTCTTGCTCGGAAGGCTGCCCAGGGGAGATTGGGGTGGGGGCGCCACAGGGGCTGTTCCCACAGCTTTGGGTAGCCCAGTCCATTCCTCAGAAGCCCTCGGGGGCCATGACTCACTCTGAGAAGGCTCCTGGTACATGAAAGCCTTAGAATGAGTCCCACCTGGGCTCAACCAACACTACAATCACCATGACAGTAGGCATCACGCAGGGGCCATGTGTGGAGCCTGGGCTAGTCTGTGCTCAGAGCCTTGTGTGTGCCCAGCCCTAGAGGTTCACACCTCACTTGGACTGAAGCCAAAACCCTGCACACTCTGCCCCCACCCCTCCCGCCTGACCCTTGCTCAGGGCCTTTGCACGAGCTCTTCCCGCCACCTGGAACACTGTCCCCACCAGGTATCAGCAGGTATCAGCATGGCTGTTTTCTCTCCTGATGCCCACAACTCTTCTGTCCCTAGGGGAAAGTCCCTGCACCTGCCCAAAGTCTGTGGCTGAGACCCCCCTGACCCCACATATCCGAGGCCTGTCCGAGCCCCCTCAGACTCGGCCTTACAGCTCAAGGCAAGGAGCCTGATCAAGGGGCCTCCAACACAGCATCCAGCCCTTTTGCCCCACTTGAACCAACGATTCCAGCCCCAGGGCCAGTCTTCAGGGGAGGGGGTCCCACCTCTTCCCCTGTGAGCAGGGTCCAGAGCCCCCAGAAACCTGCTACAACTGATACACACATACAGTAAGTGCTCAACACGTGTGAGTGGAAGGGAGAAGTGCAGATGGAGAGAGCAAGATGGAAACAGAGAGATGTGGACAGAGAACAAAAAACACAGGAAGAAGGAAAGATGCGGGGAGCCGATCTCCACTAACTACACCCCCAAGACACGCCCCACACGAAACCCAGACGCCAGCAGACAACTGCCCGAGGTCTGTCAGCACTGACCACCTGCAACACATACTCACCACTAAGTCAGCAGCTGGAACTCCGCAGCAGCCATCCCAGACCTCAGCTGTCAACTGCGGGGAACAAGGCACCCCAGCAGCCAGACTCCCCAAGCCAAGGACAACCACTGACCTCCCAACAGCCCAGCTCAGGAACAACACATGGCACCAGGGTATGGAACACCCCACACAGGCCCAGCAGCCAGAGCCTTGTACCAGCGCAGCTACCCCAGATCTTTACAACAACTGCTTACCCACGACAGTCAGACCCCCACGGCAAAGCCGGACTCCCCGGTAACAAGCCTCGCCCACCGCTACCGCCAAGCCCAAGAACACCTACCCCTAGAACCACACAGTGGCTGGACACTCCCTGGCCCCCGAAGCGCTGTCTTCCGAGTCCCCGCGCGCACCCCCTGCCCAGCCAATGGTAATATAAGGACCAAAGATAACAGAGCCTTTGCGGAGGTGCACGTGGCCTAGGATTGGCACTCCATTAGCATCAAGAAGGCCGTGGCTGGTGAACAATAGCCAACGCCAGCAGCTGCAGCATGTAGGCAGCCGGGCCATGGGCCAGAGGACTGGAGAGGGGGGGGGGGGGGGAGGGCGGTGACACCCACAGAAGAAACAAGGAAACAGGAAGGAGGTCAGAGCCCGGTGATGAGAAAGGGCAAGAAGGGAAGAGGTGGCCCACGGGGAGTAGGTGGCCATGAGGACCAGACGGTTGTGAGAAAGACCCTTCCAAAATGGAGCTCAGCACTGGGGGCTGATGCTCCACGGGGCAGCTGTGCTGGGCACCGGGCCCTGGCCTGTCCCCTGCCCCTTCCCTGGGCAGCAGCCTCCTTCTCCCTCTCGGGGCACTGGTGTCAGAAGCAGCAGAACCCAGGGAGGAGGAGAGGGGAGGGACCCTCAGGGTTGAGAAGCCCAAGGATGGGGTCAAAAGGGGCAACAGAGACAACAGTGGATAGAGAGATAGGGGCAGAGACAAGGAGACAGAGAGACACACAAAAAGAGGCAGAGGGGAGAAGGCTCTTTCTTCTTAAGGGACTTAAGACTATCACAGAGAAATAGAGATGGGGCGGAGAGGGAGACAGAGTGGGGAGGACAGAGCCGGGAAGAGAGGCTGAAACGGGCGGGGGGAAGTAATGCTGGACGCCACCCCAAGGACCCCCGCAGCCCCCTGAAGGCCAGTGGGCTCAGCCAGGTCCCTACCTGCACACAAGGCTTCCCTCCCGGCTGTGTCGCAATGAGTCCCGTGAGCCTCATGCGGCCTCCAAGCTCCTCAGTGTGGGAGGGAGTCACCAGCACTTCCATAAAGGTGACACCAGGACCCACCTGCAGCTCGTAGCTTCCCGGCCGGAACTGACCCCCCGACACACACACCTGGTGTCTTCCCAGGGACCAGAGGCTGGCTCAGGGGGTCAGCAGAGTGCAAACAGCCCCACCAGGGAGGGCGTGGAGAGCAGAAGACCCTCTGGTCCAGCCACTGGGGACCCATCAAGGAGGCCTGGGTTGGCCAAAGCCAGAGCCCCCTACCCCTGGAGGGCAGGAGGAAGGGGAGGCCTTTCTCTCTTTACATCCCAAGACACTTCCCTGCAGGTTTTCTAACTCCTTGACCCGGATTTACCTTCTCTTTCTGGCCAAACCACCCAAAGAAACTGAGGCACAGAGAGATTAAGAAACTTCCCCCAGTAACTTACTCATACTTTAAGGATAAGTTTTCCTTGTGGACATGAGTAAAATGGGGATGAAAATAATTCCAAGCAGAGGGAACAGTAGATGCAAAAGCCCAGAGGTGAGAGTCAGCATGAATATGTTTAGGGAACCCTGGAAGAGGATGGAGGGAATTGGTCAGAGCCGCTAGTAGAAAAGACCCTTCAAGCGGTTCGGGAGTGAACGGATTGCAGGGGACGGGACTAGGGGCCTGTGAGACCAGGGAAGAGCCTGGGGTCCTGTTCCAGGCGGAAGATGGCCAAAGTGGGGCAGGAGGCGAGAGCAGGTTTGAGCAGCTGAGCGATCTTGGCTTGGGGAACACCGCCACCTGGTGGTAACAATGCGGACCTGCACTCTCTTTCATTGGTTTATTCAACAGTCGCTTATTGCGAGCACATAGCGTTCTCAATGTATTTGACCCCCAGAACGGATCACTTTTAACACCTCCTCCCCATAAAATAATGTCATCTTCAGCAATAATCATAACATGAAACAAATAATAATGACGACCACAAAAGAAATGCAGACAGCGAAAATGTATTTCCCTTCTGACATAATACTTTATGTAACAACGTAAATAATTATCCAGTAACTAACACGTGGATTTAATAAAACTGAAATATCTGCAAACAGTACAACTTCAGAAGCCACGAAATTGTACCATTGATGTAATTTTTCTTGATTTGTTCATTAGTTTTAAAACAATTAGTTAAAAAACAATTTTTGCATTTTAATGGTGCTATTCAGTCAGTAACACAGTTAGCTTATGAACTAGTATGTGCATTTACCAACTAAAAATATATCGCATGGCTTGCAAACTTCACTGTTTTACATTTTAAACACAAAATCTTCAAGTGGCCGCAGAGAATGACAAAATGGAAGGAACTGAGTTTGTGTCTTAATCTTTACAATCGCTGTGCTCTGCTCGTCTGTTTCGAATCTAAATGCAGGAAGATATCGTCTGGCAGGGCTTGGAGACCCTCAAACAATTCCAAACCATTACAGATTTAGTCTCCAAACAAACACATAGCTGAGAGTCTTCATGTGTCTGGAGTTGACTCTGTAACTGGGGGCTCTCCGAACTACTTTCCAGGTAGAATACAAAGTTCATTAAAGAATACGCTAACATGAAGCTTACACATGAAATAGTAAAACTCCGTAAGCGGTAAAATCAGAGCAAGGTCCGTACCTAAGTTAATAACCCCAAAGTCAATTTCCTGGTTTCGACAACGCACTCACATCACCAAGGTTCTGGGGTCTCCTCTCGGGCGTCACCAGCCTGGGCCTCAAGCCCCAGTCCCCACACCCCACCCCACAGTGCCACAAAACAGCCCCAGGCTTTCTAGAGCTCCACAAACAAAAAGAAAGAAAATCTACCTTCTCAGAAGCCGCAGAAAATCTCCTTGCCTCTGCCTGGCGCTGAGTGGGTTGCATGGCCGCCCTGGAGCCCGTGGCTCTTCGGGGCCAGGCCAAGAGGAGGAGGCGTTGCAGGGCACGGGGGCCAACTGCAGCCGAGCAAGGGGGAGCAAGTCCGGAAAAGAAATGCAGGGGCCTGGCTCCACTTCACCCGACCTGTCGGGTTCTGTGCTCCAACACCCCAGCTCTTCATGTGGGGACACTGAGGCAGCGCGCGCTTGGAGCCGGGTCTTCTCCTGAGCGGGACTGAGCCGGCCCTCGGGGCTTCACGTGATAAGGATTCCCAGCTGTGACTGTCTGGGCCCAAGGAGGAAGGGGAGGCAGCTGAGAAGGGGCAGAATGATAGAATCACCTGAAGAGACCTTAAAATGCACGGACTGGGGCGGGATCAGCGTGTGCTAAACTCTCTCCAGGTGATGTTAACACGCCGCGGACACGGGCAGCACCTGTCTCACGCGGTCCGTGAGGCTCGGGGAGCTGAGTGGCCAGCAGGCACGCGGACCCTAAGTCCCCACGCTCACCTGCTGCAGCCCCTCACGCTGGTAAAGATGTCCCCAGGGCACAAGGGCGGGAAAGCCAGCCCCCAGGCCCGCACGAGAAAAGCTGTATCAAATATTGGAATGCCCGTGCGTTGCACCATCAGGCACTTCTCATGGACCCCTTCCGATGACCCAGCCCCTTTCCTGGTCCCCCCGCCCTCACCCCAGAAAGATGAGGGATCTCAGACGAGAGAGAAGCTGCGTTTATTCCAATGATTGGGGTCTTGCCACTTGAGGACTCCGGAAGTCCGCCCTTCTGGGCCCAGAGGAAGGAGGGTCCTTGCTGTAAGCAACGCCCCCTCAGCTCAGGGCCTCCCAGTAGATTCCAGCCCAGGACCACCTTGCCTGGGTCTCGGCCTCCTACCCCAGCCAGAGGGGCCAGGTGACCGGGCAGGGAATACTAGACCAGTGTGGGCCGGAGGCCTGAGCTGTCCGCCTTATCACAGCCCAGCTGGTGGTGGGGAGAGAAACTGAGCTGGGCTCAGCCAGACTGGAGGTCCTGGGAGGGAGCTGAGGACACAGGAGGAAAAGCTGGGGCGTAGGGGCTGGCAGGCTGGAGCTCAGACACACGCAGCCTCGGCCCCCTTTCCGCACGCGGCAGGGTCCTCGGCCTTGCTTGCCAAGCTGTAGTAGTAGGTGCGCATGCGCTGCTCCACGGTCAGGAAGTCTGGGCGGTCCTCCCACCTGTGAGGGGTCGGGGAGATCCAGACTGCTGACCACACCCCCAGAACCCAACTTCAGCTGCTGGGTGGACATGCATGGGGCTCAGAAAGCAGTGGGGCTGGGGTGGGGGTGCGGGTATCGGGTAATGGAGGGGTCTCCTGGGTGTGAGAGGACTGCAATTCCGGGGTTGCCGTATCGCCTAGTTGAAGGGCTGACATCCAGGATGGAGGGGAACCATATACTGAGTGTTGACTGGCGAAGACTTAGGGAAGGGAGCTCCCTGCGTGTAGGGGTGACAACTGTTGACCACGGGGAGCTGGGATGTTGAATGCTGATGTACTGAGCGTGTGTATTTGGCCAGGGTATTTGGGTGCTGGGCGCGGGCTCACACGGATGCAAGTATGCTGCCCGCGAAGGAGAGGAACATTGGCGTATGGAGGTTGGGTTCAGCTAGTGGAGAGTCAGGGTATTACTGGTATGTGTGTGGAATATCCATGTATTGCGTTGGGGTGTTAGGTGCTAGCCTCTTTGGGTGTTGGGGTGTTGGTGTATTGTTTCTTGATAGAGGTTGAGTTAATACATGGTGGAGAAGGGATGGGCTGATCATTTCTTATTCATTTATCATAAGTAGGGTGTGTATTTATTGGAGTGCTTGGGTGTTTGGGTGTCAGTGAAAGGTGTTGGCCAGTGGAATAATGGATGCTAGGGCAGGAAAGGTATCAAATATTGGAATGCCCGTGCATTGCAATATTAGTGTAGGGTAATAGCTTGTTTGGGTGCATGTTGCCTGTTGTGTGATGGGAAGGGGAGGTATTGATGGTGTTAGGAGTTGGCGTGTTCAAGCACCAGGCTTCAAGCAGACAGAGGTGGGAGGGCATTGAGTATCTGGGTGCTTTGGTGTTGGCCTGAATGGGTAATTAGATGTTGAATGTTGGCTGATGGGAAACAGGAATTATATAATGGAGTATTATCCCATGCCCTGAGTATTGGTATCATAGTTTGGGTAACAGTACTGACTTGTCTGAGTGTTGTAGGATCATTTGAGTATTGGCTGGTGGGAGACTGAGGTTTTAGATGCTGGAGCAGTGGGTGTCCGCAGGTAGGGTGCTGGGGTGCTGGACCACTGGAGCATTGTAGGGTCAGTCTGTTGGAGAGTTGAGCATAGATGCAGGGGGAATAAAGGTACCGAGGGTTGGAAAGGCCATGAATTGGGTGAGTCTTTGGGTGGGATGAGTTAGTTGGACTACTGGGCACCACGACTTCCTGCCCCAGGCCTGGGTGTCAGTTCAGCCAGGTACCCTCCTGCCCGCTGGCACTCACTTGTAGGTCCAGCAGTCGCTCATGAGTTTGTACATTTCAGGTGGACACTCTGGTGGGCACTCCATCCGCTTGCCCTGCTTGATGAAGGCCATGACCTCGGGGCCCTTCATCTTCTGCTCAAGCCAGAGCCAAGTACACATGTGAGTAACCAGGGCCCCTTCCCCCCTGGCCCCTCTTCCCACCCAGCTGTCCGCCCGCCTCTGCCCACACTTGCCTTGTAGGGCTTCTGGCCATAGGAGAAGGCTTCCCACATGGTGACCCCGTAGCCCCAGACGTCACTGCGGCTGGAGAACTTGCGGAAGTTGATGCACTCAGGCGCGTACCACTTGAGCGGCCACTTCCCCGCCGAGCGAGCCTGGAGGGTGGGAGATGCTGCCGGGACAGGGCTCGGGGACCCTCCACACCACCGCCTCCTCCATCTGGGCACCCCAGGGCCAGGGGCTCACAGTGTAGTAGCTGTCGTCAGCACCCAGTGCCTTGGAGAGACCAAAGTCGCTGATCTTGGCGTAGTGCCGGTTGACCAGAAGGACATTGCGGGCCGCCAGGTCACGGTGCACAAAGTTCTTCTCCTCCAGGTACTTCATCCCCATGGACACCTGGTGCATCAGTTCCGCCACGTTGCTGACGGGGATCTCCTCCCTGGGGTGCAGGGGAAGGCAGGGGCAGCTGGGAGGGGACAGCCCAGGTCCCCAAGGGGGCAAAGCCCACTTCTCTGACCCAGCTGAGCCTCTGTTCAACAGATGCTTATTGGGCACCTGCTGTGTGCCAGGCATGGGGCGGGGGGACATGGCGTGAGCAAAACAGGCACAAACCTCTGCCCTCATCCAGGTTCAAGGCCTTAAATTTCATCCATATACTGGGATTCCCAGACTTAACACATTTACCTGCATCCTCTGTGTGCCCTCAGGGAGTCTCACGGGCATCTCAAAGATAATAAAGACAAAGCAAACACACGCACGTGTGTGCGCGCACACACACACACACACACACACACACACACACACACACACACACACTCCTCTTTCTCCATCTTTTCATTTACTCAGAAGCACTGGCCTTGCCCTCAGCTCCTCTTTCTCACACCCAATATCCAATCTGTCAGCAAACCCTGGCAGCCCTGACTTCAAAATCCCTCCAGAATCCCCCTACTTCTCTCCACGTCTGCTTCTGCCACCCTGACCCAGCCGTCATCATTGCCAGCCTGGACCAGAACAGCCATCTCTGCCCTCACCCGGCACGGTCTGTCCTTCCCACACTGGAGTCAGGTCCTGCCCCTCCTCGGCTCACAGCGTCCAGGGCTCCCACCTCACTCAGGGTAAATGTCCAAGTCCTCCCCACGGCCCACAAGGCCCAGCACCATCTGCCCCATCACCTCCCTGCCTACGTCAGCTCCCCCCTCCCCTGCACTCACTCTGCTTCAGCCTCGGGGCCCTACTCACAGTTCCTCTACCACACCAGGCACCTCAGGACCTTTGCACCGGCTGTGCCCTGTCTGGACCACTCTTCCCCCAGAGCTGCACGTGGCTGCCTCACCTTCTCATTTCTCACCTCCTACCCTGACATTCCCAACCCCCTTTCCATAGTACTTACCTTCCAACATACTCTATACTTTACGGTATTATAATGATTATTTAAAGCCTCTCTTTCCCAACCAAAATAAAGGGCAGAGAACTTTGTCTCTTTGTTTGCTGATAATCCCAAGTGCTGGTAATGGTCCCTGTCACAGAGAAATTGCCCAATAAACACCCGTGGGATAACTGAGTACATGAGCTGGGACCGGTGAAGGCACGCACTCCAGCAAGAGCTCGGGTTCAAGGTCATGTGCCTCTGCGAGTGTAAAATATCGTGTCGTGAGGGTAAGAGTTTGAGGCACGAGGGAACACAAATGAAACTGCAATTTCTTTGGATTAGAGGTGAGCCAATTTTTTCTCTATAGGGCCTGAGAGTAACTATTTCAGCCTTTGCAGGACACATATGGTCTCTGCCACATAGTCCTCTTTGTTTTTTTCATAGACCTTTAAAAATGCGAAACCAGGCTGTACAAAACAAGCCTGGCTGCAGTTTTCCAACCCTGCTTTAGGTCAAAGACCATCAACCATCGGCAACTTCCCGTGCGTCACGAATTGGCCGAGAGAACAGAGGTGCCAGTTGTGACAGAGCTAATACTTACAAAGCTCCTATAAGCAACGCCAGGCACCGTTCTGAGCACTTTCTATTGATAGACAGCAGCTTATTTGGCCCTCACAAGAGCCCCTGGATGTAAATACTGTGCATCACCGTGGTACAAATGAGGAAACTTGAGGCACAGGTGAATTAAGAAACCCAGCTGGGGTCACACCAGTTAGTGGCAGAGCCGAAAGTCAAACCTGGGGTCAGATCTGTCATGGGCATGAGTGTGGGCAGCAGCTGTGTGTCTATAAACGCAGGAAATGAGTGTGGAACACACCCGTGGGTGGACAGGATCATTCCCCCCTGCCCCCAGCCCCAAACACCTGGCCGGCCCAGAGGCTCACTTCTTCCCAAGCAGGAACTTGTGCAGCGGCCCGCCGCCCGCCATCTCCATCACCAGCATGAGGTCCTCGGCCTGGCAGACGCCGATGAGCCGCACGATGTAGGGATTGTCCAGCTGGTGCATGATCTGCGCCTCCCGCATCATCTCGTCCTTGTCCGCCTTCTCCGTGTTCTGTTTCAACACCTTGATGGCCACGTCAATCTGCTTCCTGCCATGACGCACGGAGGGACATGCGTGAGCTGGCACGGGCCTGACCCGGCCCCCTCATCCCCACCCGACCTGCCTCTCCTCTCCCTGGACTTGTGTAGTAGATGCTGTGGTTTGCCGCCCAATCCTCCCTGCAGCTCACAGCTCACAGCCAAGCCCCGCCCAGGAACTGGCCCTCGCTGAAAAGAACCGGCTCAAAGTGTCACCCTCCCCAGGGGCAGCCTGTACCAAGTGACCAGCCTGTATCCAATGACCAGCCGATGGAGCGGACAAGGGGGACTCTGCTGCATCTGCAGCTCAGCCCAACTTCTCTCCGCCCCAGACCTGCTCCTCTCACTCCCTCTCGGGTGCTGCCCTGGGCTCCCCCAGGTAACCCCGCCTAGCAGGCAATTTCCTGTCCCGGAGTCTGTTTCTCAGGCAACCTGAAGTCACATCCTGGTTCCAACCCCCAAGGCCTTGGGAGGCAACGCCCCCTCTGCCCCTCCCACAGTGGTTCCCCAACCAAGGCTGGGCAGCCTACTTGCGCATGCGGTAGACGCCCTGGCGAACGGAGCCGAAGTTGCCGCAGCCAAGTTCTATGTCAGCCATGAGGAGGTTCTCGCGCTTCAGGAAGAGCTTCTTGTTTTTGAGCTCCTCGGGGTCGCTGTAGGGGCTCTCGTACACGCTGGTGTCCATGGGCATCGATCGCGGCTTCTCTGAGGACGCTAGGCATGCTGGGCACACACACAGGCGTGTGCTCCCAAGTCAGGAGTGGGGAGAGGGAGGGGGGCTGAGCAGGGCAGGGCAGGGCAGCCTCGGTGCCCACCAGGCACGTGCGCCGCAGGCACAGGGTGCACCATCCAGAGCATGCACGGGCACACGGGCACACGTGTGTGTTCATGTGCGTGTGTACATTTGTGTGTGCTCCTGGTCCCATCTGTGGGTGAGCTGGGAAGCCACGTCCAAGAGGACTCTAATGTGCACATGTAACCATGTGTGCACTGGCTAGAGTGTGCACACACGTGTGCCCCTGCGTGTTCACGCATAACACCCACGTACACTCTCACCCATGTCTCGGTGTGTGATGGGGGTCCAAAGGCGTGTCTGCACAAGTAACCAATGTAGTGCCAGCTGGAGTGTGCACACCTATGGGTGTGCGTGCACTGACACGTATGCACCCATGTCACGCCTGCCCATGTCTACGTATGCACCACGCAGCCATGTGTACAAGGGCTCCAGATGAGCCTCTCTGTGCACAGGCAACCGTGTATGTTCTCTGCACACACATGCACAGGCTTACATCCACACATGAAACACACGAGCATCTGCGGCAGGGTGTTTTAGGGACCTGGACTCTGGAGCCAGTCTCCTTAGGTTCAAACCCCAGCTCCACCACTGCCTAGCTGCGGGACGTGACAGTTCCTGGCCCTCCTTTCTCTTCTGTAAAATGAGAATGATTACCATGACCGCCTCATGTGGCTTGTCGGGAGGATTCAGCAAAGCTAATACACTCAGTGAGCTTGGAGCACGACTGGCAGGTAGTAGGTGCTTAACGGATGTGTGTCTGTACCCGGGGTGGCCCAGGCACGGCCAGGTCTACTCCCCGGCACGTCAGCATGCCCCCGGGCACGTGCTCACAGGCGGGCATGATGCATGTGCCCACGTGGACACCTGCAGGCACAGCGCATGCACAGGGCAACCAGGCCCACCGCCGCAGGTCAGGCCTGGCACACGTCCCTCCCCTGACACACCCCAGGGCCCAGCCAGGACCCTGCTCTTGGTCTGACACGAACCCCTACACACCTCCATCTCTGCCGACTCACCTGGTTCGGGGGTGTATCCATCTGAGTTGAGCGTGTCGATCCGTCTCTGAGGCTAAAGGTCATGGGGTCAGCAAGGGTCAGCAAGGGTCAGCAGGGCCAGAGCTGGGGGCACCCAGCCCCTCTCATGAGACCCACATCCTCTGCGGACTCCCAGAGATGGTGCTGGGGGTACCCTCTTCTGTTTCACGGCAGCCCCACTCTCCCCCCATCTCCCGCCCGGAGCCCCACCCTGGGAACAGGACCCATTGCCCACCCAGCTCCATCCCCAAGGCCCCAAGTGTACAGTGCTGCTGACTCACCTGGGTGAATGTGGACGGGTGGGCGGGGAGTGTGGGAGCAGCGGCCTCTGGGGGAGCAGAAGGGACAGTGAGGGGGTGGGAGCTGGGGTCTCCCACTCACCCCTGCCCCCCGCTGCCCCGCTCACCTGAGCTGGCGCTGCTGTTGGGACAGGCCTCCTTCAGGCAGTAGATGAGCCCATCGGCCTTCAGCTTCAGGTACTCCACCAGCTGCAGGGAAGAGCGTCAGGGCCGGGGCTCCCCTCCCCCCCAGGAGCCTGAGCACCCCGCCGCAGCCTCTGCCCACAACAGGGTGTGTGGGCGGCCTACCTGCCAGAGCGTGTCAAACTTGGTCCCCTCGGGAATGCAGTATTTGCCCGCCTTGTCCTGGCTGATGAGGTAGTGGTACACAGTCTTCCCATAGATCAGAGACAGTGCATAAGTGCCCTGCTCCTTCCGGGGTCTCAGCCTGGCGGGGGAAGGAGGGGGTGTCACCCCTACAACCACCTGGGCCCCCTCCCCCGTGGTGCCCTCCTACTAGGCCCCAGTTCCCACAAACACACCCTATGGGCTCGCACCCCAGAGCCTCATGGAGAAGTGGCAGGGGCTGCGGGAGCTGAGGTCAGGCCCCACTCAACCTCCAGACCTACTGGTAACATGCTGTGCGTGGGGCTGGTGGAGGGGGCGCCGGGGTGAGCAGAGAGGAGAATGGCCATGTTCACAGTCGTCCAAGGGCAGGCATGTGGCCATCCTCAGGGGAATACTGGGCCACCCACGGTGGACATTCAGCCCTGCATGGCCTGATACTCAGCCACCCACAGCTGCACACTTGGCCATTCGGGGGGAACACTTGGCCATACACTGGGGGACACCTGGTCCTCCATGGCTGAATACCAGGCCACCCATGGCTGGACACTTGGCCACAGGTGTGGGGTGGGGAGATACTCGGCGATTCATGGAGGGATATTTTTTCATCTATGGTGGACACAGAGCCACTCACAGGGGACACACAGACTTAAGACCATTCTCTTGGGGAGACAAAGCTGTTTCTATACATAGAGCAATAAAGGTAAGTGCAAGTCCATGGCTAGATCACAGGGCACCTTTGTACACATCAGAACAAGTCACCTTGCCATCACAAGAGACCCACCAGTTATCATAACAGATGACCTTTAAAAGAATGAAACCCTTGATTGTCCTCTTCTGGAAATTTGCCAAAACAAATAAATCTTCCATGTCTATCAATCAGAATTAAGCCCCTAAAAGATGGTGTCTTCATGCAGTAAGAACCTGTCCAACCACATACACACATGCACACACAAACACACACACACACACACAAACACACACAGGGACCAATTTAGGGCCACCTGCACCCTCCCATCCCATTGTAAAACTAGTCAGCATCTCCCACAAAACAGTTTTGTCTTGAGTTCCTGGCACAAGTTTCTATTCCAGGGTTAAGTGTAGATTTCTAATGGAGGAGGAAGGGGCAGCTGTTTCTGGAGGTGGTCTCAGGCTCTGTGGACACTGTAGACAACAGACCAATAATCTAGGGGATTGAACTAAGCTACACAAGAGCTGGCTGGGAGCGCCCAGCAGGAAATAGCCATGGGATGACCCACAGTTGGGCACCATCAGAGTGTAAACTCTCAGGGCTTAGGCCCTGCCCATGGATATTAATTCACTGGACAAATATTTACTAAGTGTTGACCACATGCCAGGCACTATTCTAAGGGCAGGAGTACAGTGGTGAACAAGACAGACATGAGCCCACCTTGCAACCCTTCCTTAGGCCAAAGAGACAGAGAAGTGTCCCTTAAATCTCCATGGCAAAACATGAGTGAGGGATGGAGGGGTGGCTGTGAATATCCCATCCTTTCCCGGACAGCAAGTTTCCCAAAGAACAATGCAGTGAAGGCTGACATAGTGACCAGGGCAGCCTACCTGGAAACGTGGAGATAGGAAACAGGGTGGGGAGCAATGGGGGAGCACCAAAGGCAAGGAAGAGAATCCCACAACAAACTAAGAAATGCAAATGTCCCACAGAAAGGAAGGAGCTACCATAACTAGACTGGTGGGCTGGCCTGGAGGTGATTGTCTCTAACTACTAGTTCTCTTCTTTTGAGAAGTGAAAATACTTTGTAAGGTCAAAACCTTAAGTTTTGAACTGACAACAAAAACTCAATGCCCAGAGGGCAGACAGCAGAAGCAAGAAGAACTACAATTCTGCAGCCTGTGGAAAGAAAACCACATTCACAGAAAGATAAGGAAAATGAAAAGGCAGAGGACTTTGTACCAGATGAAGGAACAAGATAAAACCCCAAAAAGCAACTAAATGAAGTGGAGATAGGCAACTTTCCAGAAAAAATATTCAGAATAATGATAGTGAAGATGATCCAGAACCTCAGAAAAAGAATGGAGGCAAAGATCGAGAAGATGCAAGAAATGTTTAACAAAGACCTAGAAGAATTAAAGAACAAACAAACAGAGATGAACAATACAATAACTGAAATGAAAAATACACTAGAAGGAATCAATAGCAGAATAACTAAGGCAGAAGAACGGATAAGTGACCTGGAAGACAGAATGCTGGAATTCACTGCCAAGAAACAGAATAAAGAAAAAAGAATGAAAACAAATAAAGATAGCCTAAGAGACCTCTGGGACAACATTAAATGCAACAACATTTGCATTATAGGGATCCCACAAGGAGAAGAGAGAGAGAAAGGACCCAAGAAAATAGTTGAAGAGATTATAGTTGAAAACTTCCCTAACATGGGAAAGGAAATAGCCACCCAAGTCCAAGAAGCACAGAGAGTCCCAGGCAGGATAAACCCAAGGAGAAACATGCCGAGACACACAGCAATCAAACTGACAAAAATTAAAGACAAAGAAAAATTATTGAAAGCAACAAGGGAAAAATGACAAATAATATACAAGTGAACTCCCATAAGGTTAACAGCTGATTTCTCAGCAGAAACTCTACAAGCCAGAAGGGAGTGGCACAATATATTTAAAGTGATGAAAGGCAAGAACCTACAACCAAGATTACTCTACCCGGCAAGGATCTCGTTCAGATTCGACGGAAAAATCAAAAGCTTTACAGACAAGCAAAAGCTAAGAGAATTCAGCACCACTAAACCAGCTCCACAACAAATGCTAAAGGAACTTCTCTAAGTGGGAAACACAAGAGAAGAAAAGGACCTACAGAAACAAACCCAACGCAATTAAGAAAATGGTAACAGGAACATACATATCAATAATTACCTGAAATATGAATGGATTAAATGCTCCAACCAAACCACACAGGCTCGCTGAATGGATACAAAAAACAAGACCCATATATATGCTGTCTACAAGTGACCCACTTCAGACCCAGGAACACATACAGACTGAAAGTGAGGGGATGGAAAAAGATATTCCTTGCAAATGGAAATCAAAAGAAAGCTGGAGTACCAATACTCATATCAGATACATTAACCTTTAAAATAAAGAATGTTACAAGAGACAAGGAAGGACACTACATAATGATCAAGGGATCAATCCAGGAAGAAGACATAACAATTATAAATACATATGCACCCAAAATAGGAGCACCTCAATACATAAGGCAACTGTTAACAGCTATAAAAGAGGAAATCGACAGTAACACAATAATAGTGGGGGACTTTAACACCTCACTTACACCAATGGACAGATCATCCAGACAGAAAATTAATAAGGAAACACAAGCTAAAATGACACAATAGACCAGATAGATTTAATTGATATTTATAGGACATTCCATCCAAAAACAGCAGATTACACTTTCTTCTCAAGTGCACCGGAACATTCTCCAGGATAGATCACATCTTGGGTCACAAATCAAGCCTCGGTAAATTTAAGAAAATTGAAATCACATCAAGCATCTTTTCTGACCACTACGCTATGAGATTAGAAATCAATTACAGGGGAAAAAAACGTAAAAAACACAGACACATAGAGGTTAAACAATACATTATTAAATAACGAAGAGATCACTGAAGAAATCAAAGAGGAAATCAAAAATTACCTAGACACAAATTACAATGAAAACACGATGATCCAAAACCTATGGGATGCAGCAAAAGCAATTCTAAGAGGGAAGTTTATAGCAATACAAGCCTACCTCAAGAAACAAGAACAATCTCAAATAAACAATCTAACCTTACACCTAAAGGAACTAGAGAAAGAAGAACAAACAAAACCCAAAGTTAGCAGAAGGAAAGAAATCATAAAGATCAGAACAGAAATAAGTGAAATAGAAACAAAGAAAACAATAGCAAAGATCAATAAAACTAAAAGATGGTTCTTTGAGAAGATAAACAAAATTGATAAACCTTTAGCCAGACTCATCAAGAAAAAGAGGGAGAGGACTCAAATCAATAAAATTAGAAACAAAAAAGGAGAAGTTACAACAGACACCGCAGAAATACAAAGCATCCTAAGAGACTACTACCAGCAACTCTATGCCAATAAAATGGACAACCTGGAAGAAATGGACAAATTCTTAGAAAGGTATAGCCTTCCAAGACTGAAGCAGGAAGAAATAGAAAATATGAACAGACCAATCAAGTAATGAAATTCAAACTGTGATTAAAAATCTTCCAACAAACAAAAATCCAAGACCAGATGGCTTCACAGGTGAATTCTATCAAACATTTAGAGAAGAGCTAACCCCTATCCTTCTCAAACTCTTCCAAAAAATTGCAGAGGAAGGAACAGTCCCAGACTCATTCTATGAGGCCACCATCACCCTGATACCAAAACCAGACAAGGATACTACAAAAAAAGAAAATTAAAGACCAATATCACTGATGAATACAGATGCAAAAATCCTGAACAAAATACTAGCAAACAGAATGCAACAACACATTAAAAGAATCATATACCATGATCAAGTGGGATTTATCCCAGGGATGTAAGGATTCTTCAATACACGCAAATCAATCAAATGTGATACACCATATTAACAAATTGAAGAATAAAAACCATATGATCATCTCAATAGATGCAGAAAAAGCTTTTGACAAAATTCAACACCCATTTATGACAAAAACTCTCCAGAAAGTGGGCACAGAGGGAACCTACCTCAACATAATAAAGGCCATATACGACAAACCCACAGCAAACATCATTCTCAATGGTGAAAAACTGAAAGCATTTCCTCTAAGATCAGGAACAAGGCAAGGATGTCCACTCTCATTGCTATTATTCAACATAGTTTTGGAAGTCCTAGCCACAGTAATCAGAGAAGAGAAAGAAATAAAAGGAATACAAATTGGAAAAGAAGAAGTAAAACTGTCACTGTTTGCAGATGACATGGTACTATAAATAGATAATCCTAAAGATGCCACCAGGAAACTACTAGAGCTAAACAATGAATTTGGTAAGGTTGCAGGATGCAAAATTAATGCACAGGAATCTCTTGCATTCCTATACACTAACAATGAAAGATCAGAAAGAGGAATTAAGGAAACAATCCCATTCACCATTGCAACAAAAAGAATAAAATACCTAGGAATAAACCTACCTAAGGAGGTAAAAGACCTGTACTCAGAAAACTATAAGACACTGATGAAAGAAATCAAAGATGACACAAACAGATGGAGAGATATACCATGTTCTTGGATTGGAAGAATCAATATTCTGAAAATGACTATACTACCTAAAACAATCTACAGATTCAATGCAATCCCTATCAAATTACCAGTGGCATTTTTTACAGAACTAGAACAAAAAATCTTAAAATTTGTATGTAGACACAAAAGACCCCGAATAGCCAAAGCAGCCTTGAGGGGAAAAAATGGAGCTGGAGGAATCAGACTCCCTGACTTCCGACTATACTACAAAGCTACAGTAATCAAGACAATATGGTACTGGCACAAAACCAGAAATACAGATCAATGGAACAGGATAGAAAGCCCAAAGATAAACCCATGCACCTATGGTCAACTAATCTATGACAAAGGAGGCAAGGATATACAATGGCAAAAAGACAGTCTCTTCAATAAGTGGTGCTGGGAAAACTGGACAGCTACATGGAAAAGAATGAGATTAGAACACTCCCTAACACCATACACAAAAATAAACTCAAAATGGATTAGAGACCTAAATGTAAGACCGGACACTATAAAACTCTTAGAGGAAAACATAGGAAGAACACTCTTTGACATAAATCACAGCAAGATTTTTTTTGATCCACCTCCTCGAGTAATAGAAATAAAAACAAAAATAAACAAATGGGACCTAATGAAACTTAAAAGCTTTTGCAAAGCAAAGGAAGCTACAAACAAGATGAAAAGGCAACCCTCAGGATGGGAGAAAATATTTGCAAACGAATCAATGGACAAAGGATTAATCTCCAATGTATATAAACAGCTCATGCAGCTCAATATTAAAAAAACAAACAACCCAATCCAAAAATGGGCAGACCTAAATAGACATTTCTCCAAAGAAGACATACAGATGGCAAAGAAGCACATGAAAAGCTGCTCAACATCACTAATTATTAGAGAAATGCAAATCAAAACTACAATGAGGTAACACCTTACACCAGTTAGAATGGGCATCATCAGAAAAACTACAAACAACAAATGCTAGAGAGGGTGTGGAGAAAAGGGAACCCTCTTGCACTGTTGGTGGGAATATAAACTGATACAGCCACTATGGTAAACAGTATGGAGGTTCCTTAAAAAACTAAAAATAGAATTACCATATGACCCAGCAATCCCACTACTGGGCATATACCCAGAGAAAACCATAATTCAAAAAGACACATGCACCCCAATGTTCATTGCAGCACTATTTACAATAGCCAGGTCATGGAAGCAACCTAAATGCCCATCGACAGACGAATGCATAAAGAAGATGTGGTACACATATACAATGGAATATTACTCAGCCATAAAAAAGAACGAACTTGGGTCATTTATAGAGACATGGATGGACCTAGAGACTGTCATACAGAGTGAAGTAAGTCAGAAAGAGAAAAACAAATATCGTATATTAACACATATATGTGGAATCTAGAAAAATGGTACAGATGAACCGGTTTGCAGGGCAGAAATAGAGACACAGATGTAGAGAACAAACGTATGGACACCAAGGGGGGAAAGTGGTGGGGGGGGGGGGTGAGGTGGGATGAATTGGGCGATTGGGATTGACATGTATACACTAATATGTATAAAATAGATAACTAATAAGAACCTGCTGTATAAAAATTAAATAAAATAAAATTCAAAAATTCAAAAAAACAAAAAATAAAAAAACTCAATGCTCAGCCACTCACCAGCAAACGTGTATGGAATATTGAAAAAAAACAGCACAATATTAGACCTTTCTTCCTATCAATAAGTGGAATCTAGTTCTGTATATCCTGAATCAGATATTGACCATGTGACTTGCTTTGGTCAATAAGACATTAGCAAACAGGACACAAGGAGAGGCTGGAAAAGTGGTTGACACTGGGGCTTGCCTGCCCTTTCTCGCTTCTCCTGGCAGCCCTGCAACGACCATGGAAATGAGTCCACACTAGCCTGTTGGAGAAGCCATATGAAGGAGAACCAAAGCATCCCAGGCTGCCATCTGCCAGACATGTGAGTGAGACCATCCCAGACCATCAAGGCCCAGTCAATCCTTCAGCTGACTGTGGCCACACAAGTGAGCTCAAAAGAAACCAGCTGAATAACCACCCAGCTGAACTAAGCCCAAATAGCCACCCCATTGAATCAAGGGTGAATAAATGAATGTTATTTTAAGCTACAACAGTTTATTGTGGTTTGTTACACAGCAAAGGCTAACTGATACACTGTCTTTGGAAAGAGACATGTGAGTTCACAAAAAAGCAGCCACCAATCCCACGTAGGCAAAGACTACTATACTGGTGTGGTCACCATATATATTTCAATGTCACAAATTCTACTTTATTTACCAAAAAAACCACCAGATGGTGGCAGTTCTTCATCCTTGCAGTTCAAGCCTGAACTTAAACTAGAGGTACAGGCTAAGAAATCAACTTGTATCTCCCCCTTTTTTTTTTTTTTTGGCTATGCCATGAGACTTGCGGGATCTTAATTCCCCAACCAGGGACCAAACCTGTGCCCCCTGCAATGGAAGCATGGAGTCCTAACCACTGGACTGCCAGGGAATTCCCTCCAATTTAAAAATAATATATAGAACCTGATAACAGTGAAAAAAATAAGAGCTACCATTTATTAAGATACTGGTTCTAAATTCTTCACGTATTTGTCATTTAATCTTCACAGCATTCTCCACAAGATACCTACCTTGTCCTATGATTATCCACATTTTGCAGAGGAGGAAGCTGAGGCTCAAGAACACTACATCTTTTGCCTAAACTGCACAGTTGATTAGGGGTAGAGCCAGGATGCAAATCCATTTCTGACTCTCCAATTCATTGCTACATGGGACTGACACCCAGCCCAGCCACAGCAAGTTGCTTCTTCTCCGTGTGCCCCAGTTTCCTCACATGTAAAATGAAAAAACAGAACTAACCCAGACTTCAGGGCTCCAAAGATGAGGTTCAGGATCAACCATGATCTCATATAACTGTAGGCATAATCTTTGGGGTAAATATGTTTTGGGGATTGTGAGAAGGGTTCAGCGTCACTAAAACTCCCAAAGGAGTCAGTGATCCATTAAGAAACAATTAACAATATGTTCTTGAAGGCCCTCTCCAGGGTTCAAGTGTCTTTCCAAGTTGAATCAACCAGTCCCACAGATGCTGCAATTATGCAGAAAGGAAGCGAGCTTTGACAGCAAACATCATTAGGTATAATTCCATCCATTCATCAGCAGCTCTGAACAGTGGTCACTGGTAAGCATTCCAGGCCACAGTGGTGTGTCTTTCTATCACACCCGCACCCTTACCACAGCACTAGACCAGTCCTGGGCTTGTCCCAGGCATCATGATGCATCAGGGATGTTCCTTCACCCCTGCCCCATGAGAGGTTCTGCGCCTACAGCTTTGACCTTCAGCCCCTAACTACCCACATACTGAGAAAGCAGTTATTGACAACAGGAACCACCAGAAAAATCTACTGTGCTTCTGTCAGAAGCATGCCCTGCCTAATTTTCCAGGAGTCTGGTTCATGGTGGTGGCTTCTGGTCTCTTGAAATTTCCCTGCATGAGCCACTGTCCCTCATAATGTCACTGCTCCAACTGCTTCTGAACCCCAGCATCAGCCCCAGTCTCTATACTGTACCCAGATCCTAGCTCCCTCAGCCTCAGCCTCCTGTGGCCAATGCTGGTTCTACCCACCTCTGAGACTTCAAGTCACCTCGATATCCAAAGCACCTATAGCCGCTGGCCCTGGTTCTCCAGAGATTCCTCTTATCCCAACAGACTGGTTAACTCCAAGCCTTTTATAAACTCTGCTGTGTTAACGGAGAAAGTTTGCAAACTTTTCCTTTGGGCAGTGGAATTCTTTGTCAAGCAACAGCTTCCATAGACACTTAGGATATGAAACACGTCAAAGCTGAGCTGGGGGACTTCCCTGGCGGCGCAGTGATTAAGAATCCTCCTGCCGGGGCTTCCCTGCTGGCGCAGTGGTTGAGAGTCTGCCTGCCAATGCAGGGGACACGGATTCGAGCCCCTGTCCGGGAAGATCCCACATGCTGCGGAGCAACTAGGCCCATGAGCCTCACTACTGAGCCTGCGCGTCTGGACCCTGTGCTCCGCAATGGGAGAGGCCGCGACAGTGAGAGGCCCGCGCACTGCGATGAAGAGTGGCCCCTGCTCGCCCGAACTGGAGAAAGCTCGCGCACAGAAAGAAGACCCAACACAGCCATAAATTAATTAATTAATTAATTAAAAAAAAAAAAAAGAATCCTCCTGCCAATGCAGGGGACATGGGTTCGAGCCCTGGTCCAGAAAGATCCCACATGCCGCAGAGCAACTAAGCCCATGCTCCACAACTACTGAGCCTGCGCAATAGAGCCCGCAAGCCACAACTACTGGAGCCCGCGTGCCACAACTACCAAAGCCCATGCACCTAGAGCCCGTGCTCCACAACCAGAGAAGCCACCACAATGAGAAGCCCGTGCACCACAAGGAAGAGTAGCCCCTGCTCGCCACAACTAGAGAAAGCCCGCACACAGCAATGAAGACCCAACACAGCCAAAATTTAATTAATTAATTAATTTAAAAAAAAAAAAAAGCTGAGCTGGGATGGGGCTCAGAATCCCCCCCTGCTCCACCCTCTACTCACTTCTTCCACCCCCTCCCCCGAGAATCTTTTGATACTGTCGGGGGCCTTAGGGAATCTGGGAGAAAGTTTTAAACCATTGGAATGGTGGAATCATTATCTCTATGAGTACGTGTGTTTGTGTGAGGTAGGAAGGCGAGATGGGGGAAGGGAGGGGTGGGGAGGAAAGAAAAAGAAAGAAAAACCAAGACAAAAGAGAGGCAAAGACTGTGAGGTGATGAAAGGCTGAACTGGGGACATGAGATGAAACCAGAGAACGGAACCTAGATTGTAAAAAGAAAGAAAAATGAAATTACATGTTACAAAGGAGAAAGCAGCTACAAGGAGAAAGAATTGGCTGCACCAACAGGAAAGTTGGAGAACCCCCCTTCGTTGTGTCCGGCTTAGAGAGAGCCCCTGGACACTCAGGTACCTGAGGTTACGTGTGCAAGAGCAAGTGAGATGTGAACGTGGGGAGATGTGTGACCAATGGTCGAGAAGGTTTTAGTAAGCATCACGCTTGAGAGGGGGAGCATGCAGCATTCTGATGAAGCAGGTAACAAACATCTGGACAAGTACCAGCCATCACTAGGTACTAGAAGGTGGAGCCCTCTAGAAGGACCAGATGCAGGCTCTGCCTTCAAGTTCATAGTCCAAAAGGAAAGATGCCCCAAATGCCCACGTTTGAGATGTCCATCACCCTCATTATGGCCTCCTTGTTCTACTCCTCTGATAGACTGTTTGCAAAACTGGCTGCCTCAATTCCTCTCCCTTGGGTAGTCCCTTCCCCACAGTGACTCTGGTCTGGGCCAAGTGGCTTGCTTTTGCCAAGAGGACATCAGTAACATTACACAAGCAGAGGCTTGAAAAGTGCTTGTGTATTGTAACTTGCCTTCTCTGACTGTTCTTGGGAACCCTGCAACCACCACCATGTGAACAAGTCCAGGCTAGCCTGCTCGATGATGACAGCACTGTAGCCTACTCATCCCTATCGCCCAGGTGACACTGAGCCAATAGCCAGAGCCATGGTCATCCCAACCTATTCAGTCCCGGCCCAGCTGACCTAAACCAGAAGGACTACTCAGCTGACTCACAGAATCATGAGAAGTAATAAACTATTGTTTTGAGTCAGTAAGTCTTGGGACAGCTTGTTACACAGCAAAAGCTAACTGATACAAATGCAAAGTTGAGTTTCCCTCTTAGAGAAAACAGACCTATCTTAAGTTGTTCACAAGCCGTCCTTGCAGCTGAGTATTATCTGTAACATGCAATTACAGCCTAAATTTACAGCCTAAATCTGTTAGGCAGGGTGAAAAAAAAATTATTTTATCAGCTGACAGTAGAGTCTTGTAGAGGGACCTGCATCTTGTGGGAGACCTGCAGGTAATCTGGTACACATGCTCAAACCTCACATGGGTGGGGGAAATCAAGGGAAAGGGGTCAGTTCCTCCAAGTGGGATGGCCCCAGGAGAGGGAACAGCCTGGCGGGGAGGTGGGTGAGAGCAAGGATTCAGCCAGGCAGGATCTCAGGCCAAGAAGCAACCATGAGAAGGGAGACCCTTGAGAATTAACATCTCAAGGGGAGGATGCTAGACTTCCTGAGATCACAGGAAAGAGACAGGCACCAAGTTTCTCCAAATCTCAAGGCCTGAGTGGCCTCAGCTGACATCTGGATAACATCTGCTATACAACGAACCCATGTCCAGACCCGAAAGCAGCAGCCCCAGCAGGGGGCTTTAGACAGACTCTTTCATAATAACAAACTCACGAACAGCCACATGGTTCAGCTGTGGCTCATGCTCAGGCAGAGATACGCACATTCACCCACTTAAGATAACACTTAGTGCATTTTTAGTATATGCCAGATACTATACTATTGCTTTACACTTATTAATTCCTGCGATCTCATAAGAGACCCTTGGGTAGGTACTACCTTCATCCACAGTGCAGTTAGAGGGAGTTGCTTCAATGCTCTCCCAGGGCTCCTACCTCACTCAGGGTCAAAGCCAAAGTCACCTCCCTGCCTTCTCCCCCTCCCACTCCAGTCCTCACTTACTAAGCTCCGAGCACACTGGCCTCCTTGCTGCTTCTGGAACATGCCAAGAACCTCCTCCTGGTCTGTGTTCTTGCCAGGAACACCTTCTCCCAGAGAGCTCACAGCCCACTTCTCACCGCCTTCGGTTCTTTACGCAGAAGCCACCCGATCGGAGAGGGCTTTTCTGGCCACCTAAGCTCAACTTGGAGCCCCCCCTCCCCAGCTCCACATACAGCACTTGCCACCGTCTGACATACTCTATGTTTTAGCGATTCATCCTTCTTTGTCTACCTGCTCCACAAGGACGGGGATTTGTGTCTGTCCTGTGCACTGCCACGTCCTCAATGCCCGGAACAGTGCATGTGGTAGCTGTTCAACAAATATTTGGTGAATGCAGGAGAGGAAATCCAAGTAGGCAGCTCCGATACCTGCCCAGCGCTCCCAGCTGGTAAGTAGCAGACGCTGGATTCCAACCCAAGCCGCCCAACTCTGAAGTCCTCACCACTGCTGTCCCTTTCGCATATCACGTCCCTGCGCACACTCAGAAAAGCACTACCCACTCGCACTTGTGAGCGCAGGCACACCCCTCATCGCCCACCTGCAAACTGAGGTCTGCCCCAGCCTCACCGCCCCAAAGCCCCAGGCTCCAAGCCCCACATACAGGAACTTGCCGTCCGTCTGTGAGCCTGAGTAGAGTTTGCGCTCCGCCTCCTCGCGCGTCAGGCTGCTGTGGTACCAGGGCATCCGCTCGTGAGCCGTCGTGGCAATGAGCTTCTCCACCTGAGGGGCCTGGCTGATGATGGCCTGCTCCAGGGCCTCGCCCTAGGGAAGAAAGGGAGCGTGGAGAAGACTTGTGTCTCCAAGTAGGCGGCCACAGGACACCTCTTCCATCTCCTGGACCCTCCCAATTGCCTCTTCCACATGAGACACCCCACCCACCCAGGCGCACCTAGGGGGAGAGTCTTTTAGGCTGTTAAGGACAGCCACGCCCCCTCATCTCCATGGCCCCGCCCCAAGCCATCCAGGCCCCGCCCATCCAGGGCCACGGTCCAGGCCCCGCCTTCTAGCCGGCCCCAAGCGCATCTCCAGCTTGAAGATCTGACACTGGTAATCGCGCCCCGTGGTGCACTGCATGCTGTCGAAGACCATAACCCACCGCCCCTGCCAGCCAACCTACCCCAGAGCACCGCCCCCACCATCCTCTCAGGCCCCTCTCCCAGCCCAAGCCTCGCCTCCTCTGGACTCAGCGTGACCTCCACCTACCCCGATCTCCACTTTGCCATCTGCCTCGGACAAGCACTATAGCATCGCTCAGGCCCCTGTTTCCGAGGCCTCCTCCTAGGCCCGCCCCCAGTCAGGCCCCAACCCTCCAGCATCTAAAACGAGCGCAGCACAGCATAATACAGGCTGGCGAAGACCGCGAAGACCACCACTCTCCCCCAGTTCCATTGCTCCCTCGGCCCCAAGGGCCCGCCCTTCCAGGCCCCGCCTTCCCAAGGCCCGCCCCTCCGGCCCAGTCCCCAAGGCCCTCCCTCCAGACCCGCCCACCCAAGACCCGCCCCCTCCCAAAACCTGGTCCCCTCCGGCCCCGCCCTCCCAGGGCCCGCCCCTTCGGCCCCGCGCTCTCACCTCTAGTTTCCAAGTCTGGCGCACGTAGTCGCGCACCATGGCATCGCGTAGGCTGTCGAAGACCCCGGGCTGTGGCTCAAACCCCGACGGCCGGTTGCACGGCTTGCGCAGGTTGCAAGGCAGCCCGTCTGGGTCGCGCGAATAGAACTCGCAGAGCTCAGCGGGGCCGCAGTGCGCTTTTCCGCCCGCAATAGCGTAGGTGCCGTTGAGCTGGCGCTCGATGGGGAAGTGGTGGAAGCGCACGTCGTGCACGAGCGAGAGCACATAGCCGCCCAGAGAGCGCAGGCACTGGCGCAGCAGGAAGAGCCCGTCGGCCATGCCCGCCAGCTTCAGGTGCTCCTCGGCCTCGGCGCGCGAGATGCTGCCGTAGAAGAAGGGCAGGTGCGCCGCGGGGTCCGGCATCGCCGCCGCTGCCCTGAGCAGGGTGCGGGCCCCTGCGCCTCTTCAGACTCTGTGGGTTCAGAGCGGGATTGGGGGCACGTCAGAGCCTCGGTTTCCCTTCCTGAACCCGTCCATCGTACCCAGAGATAGTAGGAGAGAGCCCGCATTAAAGGGCATCCGTGCGGCACAGCTGAATGTGCCGATCGTGCAGAGTCTGATTTGTGCCGGAGTCAACTTGGAAAGGAGGCCAAGCCTGCGGGACTCAGACTGGGGAGTCTCAAACCAGCCTTTGACTTTTCAAACCTAGTACGGAGCGCCCCACTCGCCACCACACAACAGCACCTGGAACCATTCATCCACCTCCCAAACACGTGTTGAATTCTTACTGTGTTTCAGGCTGGAGATATGGGCGAATAAGAGACATGGTCCCTGCCCCTCCTGAAGATAACAGTCTGAGGGAGAGGGGATGCAATAAACAAGGAGAGACAAAAATAATTACAGATTGAAGTCAGTGTTCTAAAGGAAATAAATAGAGTGAGATCAAGAGGGAAGAAGCCACTGTAGCTGGGATGGTCACATTCTTTGGGAGGTAGCATTTGAGCTGAGATCCGAAGGATAAGGAGGAGCCCACTTCTCCAAAAGCATGGAGGAGAGCACATCTGGCAGAAGGTACAGCAAGTGCCAGGGCCCGGAAGCTGGAACAACTTTGCTCATCAAAGGACCTTGACTCCATTAGCCTTCCCGACTCTTTCCTCTGACCCTTTCCCAGCAACCTTAGATATTCCCCTTAGCCCTGCCCCCTCTGCCTTCATGAACGAGTGTCTAGAAAGCATAAACTAATCTGAATATCCATTAATAGGGGATTGGTTAGATGCATTAGGATTTAACTCCAATGTGAACTGCGATACAGTCATTAAACAAAATGAGGTGTGTGACTGGAAAGTATGACCCTATATGGGGAGGAGGAATTAAGGACATTTAGATAAATAGACATCTGGTGAGGCAGATATCTAACCTGAAATTATCCACCTTCAACTTTCTAGGGTGATGGTAATATCCAATATCTGGAGAAGCGTTGTGTTACACAGGTGTCTGAATTGCTCAAAATTCAGAGAATGTAAAATTAAATTAATGTGAAAATGAAAAAATAAATTCAGAGAAAGTACCAACTTGAATTGTTCATTTTATTGTATTTGGGCCCCTCAGTAAAAAAAGAACCATAAAATATGGAACCCTGGTCAATGATCTGCGTGCAGAAATATCTAGGTGTGATGGGTAGTGATGACTGTAATTTACTTTGAAAGGCATCCAAAAAATAATGTTGATGGATGGATGGATAAGCAGATTGATATAGTTGAGTCTTGCTGTTCGCAGTATTTCTATAAAGTATTGAATTATGAAGTACTGAGCCATTGTTTCTAGAAGAAATCCAGTGTTAGGTTCCTTGAAGCCTCTGGTCACAATATTTTCATCAACCGATCAGTACATAACCTTGTTTTATGTACTTCTGTTTAAAGACAACTTACATAATTATATTGTTGCTTCATTAACATTGAGCTCTTGGCCAGCAGCCCTATAACTATAAGCTTACCCAACACATACTTTTTCTGTGAGGCACAGCCCAGCCTTCTTGCACTTAGGAACACTAGACAGCACCTCAGCACTGTCCTTGGGGGCCATTTAAACAGTGAAATCACCGACGAAAAGCACAAAAATGTGGCACTAAATAGACTGTGAGAAAGAGACTTATTTACAGTATGAGCTGAACCGAGAAGGAAAAGCATCACCTTGCTCAACCTCGCAGAACCAGCACGTCGGTTGACTCAAATTTCACACCACTCTGCACACGCCCTCCAATGACCGTGAAAGCGCAGCAAGCATTGGTTTTGGGGGTTACAAATAAATTTTAGCAAGTAGGCGAACTGGCAGATATGGAAACCAATAACAATGAGGATTAACTGTATGTGAAAAAGCAAATATAGCAAAATGTCCATTGTAGGATCTATGGGGTGGATAATTTGTACAACTAATTGTTCCATTTTCTGTGTATTTGTAAGTTTTTAGATAATGTTGAAAAAAATTATTTCCTCTTAACAGTTTCTGGTCGTTTCTCTACTGAGATGGGCCCACTTAAGGCCACCCAGGCATAGTTTTGCATTCAAGGAAGGGTCCTTGGGTACCCTTCTTACTTAAGCAATTGTAAGCAGGGGGTGCAAAGCAAGCTTTTGTGGATTGAGAAAGGCTGCCTTTCCCTGGGCGTTCAGGAACATGCAAGGATGGACACTGGGGCCAAGGGGAAGATACTAGAGCGGGAATCAGGTGAGGTCTGAATCAGCACAGCTGGAGGAGGGGCTGGAATCTGCGTTCTAACCAGATAGCGTCTGACGCTGGGGTTGGGAGAGCCAGGGCTGTGGGGGTCTTGGATGTCCCAATAGTTACAGGCAGGTGATTAATCGGGGGACTGGAGATGCAGGTCACCATCCCAGAAGAGTGTTTTAAAAGAGTCAGAAGGGTTCCTAGGTATCCATCCTAGAGAAATGGAAACTTACGTTCACACAAACACCTGCACAGGAATGTTTATAGCAGCTCTATTCACGACTGCCAAAATGTAGGAACAACTCAAATGTTTCCCAACAGATGAATAGATAAAGTGTGGTATATCCCTGCAGTGGGACACTACTCAGCCTGAAATGGAAGGAAATGCTGATACACACATGAATGAATCTCAAAGGCATCAGGTTAAGTGAAAGGGGCCAGACTCAGAAGGCTACAAACCATACGATTCCATTCAAAACTGTAGAACAGGGCGTGGAGAAAAGGGAACCCTCTTGCACTGTTGGTGGGAATGTAAATTGATACAGCCGCTACGGAGAACAGTATGGAGGTTCCTTAAAAAAACGAAAAACAGAACTACCATATGACCCAGCAATCCCACTCCTGGGCGTATACCCAGAGAAAACCATAATTCAAAAAGACACATGCACCCCAATGTTCATTGCAGCACTATTTACAATAGCCAGGTCATGGAAGCAACCTAAATGCCCATCGACAGACGAATGGATAAAGAAGATGTGGTACGTATATGCAATGGAATATTACTCAGCCACAAAAAGGAACGAAATTGGGTCATTTGTAGAGACGTGGATGGACCTAGAGACTGTCATACAGAGTGAATTAAGTCAGAAAGAGAAAAACAAATATCGTATATTAACACATATATGTGGAATCTAGAAAAATGGTACAGATGAACCGGTTTGCAGGGCAGAAATAGAGACACAGATGTAGAGAACGAACGCATGGACACCAAGGGGGGAAAGCTGCAGGGGGGTGGGGATGGTGGTGTGCTGAATTGGGCGATTGGGATTGACATGTATACACTGATGTGTATAAAATTGATAACTAATAAGAACCTGCTGTATACATAAATAAATAAATAAATAAAATAAAAGGAATAAAAACAAAACAAAAAACTGCAGGCCATGCAGTGGCTGCCGGAGGCGGCAGGCCCAGTGGGGAGCAGGGGTGACGGGATATGGATGGACTGCAAAGGGGTATGAGGGAATTCAGGGCAATAGCCTATACCTTGACTGAGATCGCAGTTTCTCAGCTGTATGCATGTGTCAAATCTCACAGAATTTTTCACTAAAAGGGGTGAATTTTACTGTATGTAAATGATACCTTAATTTTTTTTTTAATTAAAAGGGGACAAAGGGAGCTGGAAGGTATAGACACACCAGGCACTACAAATATTAACTGAAATAGGAAAGAGAGAGCTGTCTACACTCCTGCCTCACTTCCTTGATTCCCTCTGTCTCATCCAGCCTCACAGTCTGCTCCCCTCACCTCCACCAGGCTGCTCTCCAGCTGCAGGGAGCACGATATCACCACCTGATGGGCACCAGGCAAGCCCTTCGTGCCCTCTTCCAGGCTGGGTCCCCTGCATGATGGACACTGTGACCCCCGCCCCCACTCTTGGGTCCTTCGCCAACCCCCTGGCTTGCCGCCTTCCTCTCTGACAGTTCCTGCTGTCTCTCCTTCTCCAACCCCTGTCCCCTACTTGGGCCATCCTGTCTGTGGCTACCCATGGTGCCACTCCCACTTGTCTCATCCAGATCTCTCCCCCGAGGTCAGTTTGTGCTATCATCACCTCCTTTGATCTCCACCTGCTGTGTCTATTAATAAAACCTGAGATCCAGATCTAACTCACACGGTGACTGTGGTCGGATGAACCCCACAGTCTGTTTCCCACATGAGCTGAAGCTCCAGGATCTGCAAGTTGCTTTTAGGCGATTCTTCCCCAAGGCCTCCCTTGCTCAAGAACCTACTGTGGCTCCCTCCTGCCTACATCGTTGAATCGAACTAAATTCCTCAGCCCTCCCTCTGCTCCAGCCAGGCTGCACTATCTGCCTTCCTTCAAACTCACTTCCACGCTTTAATCCATGCAGTGTGCTCCACTGGGCACTCCCCACAGGGTATCAGGACCTGAGACAAGGCAGCGAAGTGAGGGTTTGTCCAGGGACCACGGGGAGGGGTGGGGGTAGTGAAGCTGGTCTCTGGGGCAGGAAGCTGTGGCAGGAAACTGTCGACAACACAGTTTGAGAAGCTCCGCCCTGTGGTGGCCACAGGTGCAGCCTGGGTAGCCGGAGGCAGGTTAGTGCAGAAGCGGGAGTGGGGAGAGGCTGGCCCTTGAGACCCAGTCCAGGGCCAGAAGCCATGATTGGCCATCTCGGACCTGAGTCCAAGGTGTCCCAGAGGCAGAAGCCTTCCCCGTGCATTCTCAGCTTTATCCCCACTTCCCTGTCCCTTTGCCAATAACAACGACAACAGTAATAACAACAGCTTTCAGAGGAGCCTGGCCGGTCTGCAGCCTCCTGGAGGATCAGCTGTTTCTGTCCTGAGACACGTCCCTAAAGACTGCACAGCTTTCCCCAGAGACGTGCCCACCATGAGACTTCCCCACCCCACTCCTGCCTGGGCTGACCCCCTCCATCCTCCCCTTGAGCTTGCAAGGTCCTCTTGAGTTCAGAGATGCTCATTTGGCCTTCCCATGGTTTGCAGCTCCACAGAGAGACCACGGGACCCCTGCCTCGTTCTCACAGCCCAGGCCCCGGGGAAAGGGGAGGAAAGTTTGATCCTTGGCTAGAGGGATCTGCCTGAAATTCCACCTTTCAAGCATCCTTTTTGGGGACAGGCAGGGTTAAATTATACCTGTTCCAGACACACAGGACGCCCCAAACATACTTTGAAGGAAAAACGGGTCAAGAGATCAACTACGTTTACAAAAGCTGTGGAAAGCATATTTGCATATTAAAGGCTCTGAGAAGACCTGCCAGGAAAGGACCCTTTTTAGCTTTGTTTAATCCCCACACCTAAGTAGCAGGGCCTGGAAGCGCTGCTGTTCCACAGAACAGACTCTGAGCATCCAAAGCCCCGGTTAAATGTCTACCATGAGACACCAGAGGGAAGACTGACGCAGTCAGGCTGCCGACAGAATGAGACGATCCAACTGGACTTGGCAGGTCTGGAGGCCCCATGTGCCACCCACAGCCAGACATCAAGTGTCCCCACCCAAGGAATGGGGTGCAGCCCCTCACTGCCCATGTCTCCTCTCGAGACCCCAAGTCCCCCCTAAAGCCACCCTTCCTGCTCCCCAGTCCGCAGGCCACCAACAGAGGCAGCACAGACATTTGTCAGCTAACAAAATGCCATCTTGGTTACGTTCCAAGTCACAAAGACAGCAGTTAGCACTGTGCCATGGATGGCAACAGGCTCCTTATCTTTTTCCTGACACCAGGGCATCAGATCTGATCATGGAATCACGGATCTACTGGGTAGTAGCAGTGTGGTCCTGGGCCGGGAGTCATGCTCGCCAGACCCACCTGGAACACGGCGCCCAGCCGTGAAGGTGCCCAGCGCTGCGGGGCTGTGGGGATTCTGTAAGATAAGGCTCACCAAGCACTGAGCATGGGGTCTGGCCCGCCCTTGTCCTAGCCCGTCCTTCTCTGCTCGCAGCCCTCCAGGACTCCCACATCACTCACGGTTTTTAAAGCCCAGGTTCTTACAGCGGCCTTGCCCAATCTGCCCCATCACCTCCTTGCCTTCACTTACTCCCCACCAGCCACACGGGCCTCCTTATGTTACTTGTTCAGAGCACTGGAACAAATCAGGCCTGGTCCAACCTCAGGGCCTTTGCACTGGCTGTTCCCTTTGCCTGAACACTCTTCCCCCAACATCCCTCACTTCATTCGGGCCTCTGTGTAGATGTCACCTCCTCCTCCAAGAGGCCTTCCCTGACCTCCCTCTCTAAAATAGCCTCCCCTTCTCTCTCTATCCCTGACCCGGTGTTACTGCTCTTCACCGCTGAAAATGTGATGTACTATCAACTTGCTGCCACAGGATCTTTGTCCCCTGCTAGAATGTAAGCATGGTGAGAGTGGATATGGTCTCGTTCCCCTGCCTATACCAGCCAGGCACATCGTAAGTGCCCCATAAATGTTCGTGGTGGGCAGAGGCTACTGACACTGGGTACCTGGAAAGGTATGCAGCCCGCTGTGGTGGGTGGAGACCCCTCTGCGGGTCCTTGGAATTTGGCAGCCTGATGAGGGATGAGGGGCTGTGGGGGCCTCCCTAGGAGAGAAGAGTGAATGGAGGACCTAGCAGCTTCCTCCACTAACCAATGGTGGGAGAGGAGAGGACCAGTCGGACCAATCGGAGGAGATTTCGCACAGGCTGTTCCCTCTGCCTGGAACAGCGCCCACACCCTTCTCCAGGCCACGTGCGTCAGGCCCCCCTCAGCTGTCCCTTCCACCCAGAAGTGTTCCATGATTTCCCCCCTCCCTCCCCAGCTGAGTCAGGCACCTCCTCTGTTCTCCCAGGGCCCCGTCCTCCCGCATCACAGCCCTGGTGGCCACGTACGATCACCGTCTGTTTGCTCCACCGTCTCTGACCAGCATGAGCTCCCCAAGGCAGAGCCTACGCCTGTCTTGTTTTCACGATAGCCCCCGCTTCCTCCCGACAAATATTTGTCAAGCGGGCAACAATAACGATAGCCTCTGTACCGAAGACTTTATGACACCTCTTCTGAGCATTATCCATTCAATCTAATCCTCACCGCAACTCCATCAAGTGGGAACTGTCATCCCCATTCCTCAGCTAAAGACACTGAGGCTCAGAGAGGCTAATGTCATGTTCAGAATCATGTAGCCTGTGAGTGGCAGTCAGGATTTGAACTCAGGTCTCTCTGACCAGCAGCCAGCACTAGCCACTCTAGTGCGTGGCCATTAGGAGAATGGAATCCACGGCTCTGACCTGGGTCCCCAGGGGCTCCCACGCCTGCCTGGCCCAGGTGTCGCTGCACTTTGAGCTGCCTTCAACCGTCAGGGCAAAGAGTGCTGGCCTGTCGGGGGTGGGAAGCAGGTCCTCAGGCCTCAAACAGACTCTGTCTGTTGACCAAATGACTGAATAATGCCACGAGATCAGTCCCCACTGCCGCCACTCCCCAGCGACTCCAACCTCTGCTGCTGGGGTTCTAAGGGTTGTGTAACCTCTGCAAGGAGCTGTCCCTCTCTGGGTGCCAGGCTCTGTGTCAAAGGAGATGGGGAAAGACTTGGGGGACAGAAAAGGTGGGATGCGTCAGGAGGACAGAGCCTGACAGTGGGGACCACGCGGCGCTGTCCGTGCATTGCAGGGTGTTCAGCAGCATCCCTGGCCCCTGTCTCACTAGAGGCCAGTAACACCCCCTGGGGTCACAACCAAAAATGTCCCCAGATGGCACTGAATGCCCCCAGCAGGCATGGGGGAGGCAAAACTGGCTCCAGTTAAGAAGCACTTCCCTAACGCTATGCCTTGGGGTGGGGCGGGGAGCAGCCGGCATGGAGAGGTCTGGTGGCTGCAGCCCCCAGGAGAGTCTCCAGGAGCTACGAGGCCGCCCAGAGCTGGTGATCGTAATTAGGACTTCAGCAATATGCTTATACAGCACCTACTGTGTGCCAGGCACTCTAGAGGAATCCACTCGCCTAATCCTCGAGAGAATGCTGTGTGTAGAGGATTTGTGGATTTGGCACCTGAAGACACAGAGAAGGAGGAAATTGCCCAAGGTCACACGGCACACACAGTAGGTGGCAGAGCCAGGCCTCAAATCGGCCTCCTGGCTCCAGAGTGTACACGAAACACCATCCAGCTGGGCCGTCTGCCTGCCCAGCGTCCCTGCCAGGGCTGTGTGGCGAGGCTGGAGGACAGGCGACAACAGGAAAAAGCAGCTTTGCACTGGCAGGGGAAGAGCCCTCGCAGGTGACACCCGAGGACCTTCCATCACAGGAGTCCCCGACGCTAATCTCTCAGCAAAGCTTTATTACGCACCTACTGTGTGCTTGCTGCCCTGGCTAAGACAAGAGTAACAAAGCTCATCTTGAGCCGTTCACCACATGAACCCCTGTTCCTTCCTGCCAAGACCCTTTCCTGCCTGGGACACCTTTCCCAACCTCTCACCCAACAGTCAGGAGCCAAGCATCTACTAGTTGCCAATATTTGCATCTGCATTTAACAGATGGGCAAAGTGAAGTTCAGAGAGGCCAAGCAACTTGCCAAGGACACACAGCGGTGGAGCAGGATTCGAGCTGTTTCCTTCTTCACATCTCTGTTTCCCCTTTAACCTGAGCTCCCCTACAAATGGCTGGAGCCTGTCCTGGGTCCCCTCATGGGAATCATCCAGCATTTTGATGTTCAAGTTCACAGCCCTGTTGAGCCACCCTCATATTCACGGGCCTGGGGGACAGAGTACACGTTTGCTTTCTCTGGAGTTTTCTCTGCTTCCTGACGTCAAGGTTGCTGCACTGATGGGGCCCTGCAGGAGGCTAGGGACTGAGCAAGCACCTCTGTGGCCCCTGGATATAGGCGTCCACTACCACTCGGCTGGCCCTCTGGAGGGAGACCTCCTTCCCTCAGGGTGGCCACAGGTCGTGCCTGCTTCCTTTCCCAGCTGGACGGCACCCACCATGGTCCTACAGCCCTTCTGGTACCCCAGTGTCCTCCTGACTCCGTCCTCCCTCACCAGACCCAGGCCACCCCTGGAGATGGCGGCTGGCTGCTGCTCCATCCGGGTGACTTACCTGGGGACGTGCTGATGGATGTGGAGGCACAGGCCGCCTGCAAGGTCTCTGGTCCCAAAGCCGACAGACAGCTGGTTCTAGATGAAGAACTGGGGTCTGAGAAACTAACTTGGGCTTCTCTGCAGCCCGAGCCCCCAGCCTGAAGCCACCACCGGCTAACCACCCACTCATACACCCTGGCAAGGGGTAAGGAGGTCATACCCCACCACGGTTTCTCACTCGGGGGGGAGGGGGTGGGGAATCTGAGTCACCCTCTGCCGGCTGCCCCGGAAGCCCCTGCGGTGGCCGTGCTGGCAAGAAAGAGGCAGAAGGCCGGAGGCCAGCCACTCACCTGGACACGCCAGCGGAGCACAGCGGCCAAGCCGGGCAGGGACTGGCCCGGAAGGCCTGATGTGCTTGCTCTTGGAAGCGCCTTTCTCTGAAACTCAGCTTATTTCCTTGATGCGAAGACAGGAAAGGGGGCTGTGTTTGAAGTTTACGTCAAAGTCACAAAGTGCTGTGTTCAGGGAAAATCGCAGGCCATGTGCTCCAGGGGGGCAGAGGGCACTTCCGGGGCCAAGCAGAGCCTGCCCAGCAGTGGGGGGAATGAGGCGAGCTGCAGGCAGGGGTTATGCTAGAACGATGATCCCAACAGCATCCCCCAAACCTGGAGAGGGTAAGGGAGGGGAGCTGTGTGCCAGAATGGGGGTGGGGTAGTGGCAGTGGAAGGGGGATCCCCAGGACTCATTGGAAACTGGAATGCCCCCACTTTCCCTTCCCAAGGGGGCATGGACCCGGGGCCTGTCCCTGGCTGAATTGCTCATATGAGTGATTTATTTATTCCACAGACAGGTTAAAGCCGGAGAGATGAGAAACCTCCTAAGTAGGTCCACACCGCAAAGGTCAGAGCACCTCCTATGTGCCAGACATCAGGTCAACAACGACAGCCCTGTCCCTGCCCTCAGATGGCTCACAGTCTAGACGAGGGGGCAGCCGGGTCACCAGGGAGACCAGGGCTGGGAAGGCAGAAGCCTGGACACTGTGTATACACAGAGGAGCCCGACGCAGCCTGAGGGCGTCAGGGACCAGCTTCTAAGAAGGATCGGTTGTGTCGTCAAGACACGGAGATGGTGTGTCCCCCAGCGGGCACCCGGTCCCAGCCCGGCCCCATGCACTGCACCTGGCTGCAGTACACACTGCACTGCACCTGACCACCTCCTGCGCTGCTCACAGCCTCTTCTTCAGCCTCTTCTCCTCCTCACACTCACCCACCCTCTGACCACTTGACCACATCTCACATCTGCTCCCTCGGCGGCCCACGGAGCTGTCGGGCTGCAAGGCCGGGCCTGTCCTGGCATCCACTCCGCCCCGTCTATCCCCGGTGCCCCGAGGCTTTGGGGGCTCTCTCACCCATGTTTCCTTGCCCTCTTGGACACGTGGGTACCTCTTCAGTGGCTCGTCACCCGTGGGGCCTTGGGGACCTACATGTGCTGTCCTAGGCCCACTGTTGAGACCCAAAAAATCTTTCTTCTCTTGCACCTGCGCCCTGGGGGAAGTGGGTTCAGCTCCCCAACTGGCCTGGCGTTTCCTTCATGCTTTACCCCAGGGCTCCTTTCCTGGGACCCTCTCCCCCAGCCTCTACTACCCCCCAGTTCCCTAAATCTCCCCTCCTACTCAGGAAATCTTCTTTCTAAGCTCCAGGCTGGGTACTTTCCCCCTACATAGATTTCTCCCAAAACTGTTTTTGTTAGAAGACTTCCCTTTCCCCACAGACATCGTGAAATTCAGGATGCAGAAACAAATCTTTGTTTCCATACTGGATGCTCCTTTCCTGGGGTAATGAGAGAATAATGCCCCAGCAAACTGAAGAGGAGAGAAATCACAGCATCAGAACCACATAATCTCCAATTATAATAGCAGCACTTACTGAGCACTTACTATGGGCCACACAATGTTGTAAGTGGTTTACAATTTAACCCATTGAATCCATTTTCCAGATAAGGTAAGTGAAGCCCAGAGAGGCTAAACAACCGACTCCAAGTGGCCAGGCATGATGGGAGCAGGGCAGTCTGGCCCCATAGCCCAGGCCATGGTGGACATGGGAGGAGGAAAGCTTGATTGCAAAATAGCTCCCTGTGGGGCCGGCCTCCCAGAGAGCTGGAAGCTAAGCAGGCTGCCTGTGGGGTGCCCGAGGGGCAGCAGCATTTGGGGCTTGCTGTCTCTGGGGTCTTCAGGCCTGAGAAAGGGGCTCCCAGCCTCTGCAAGGCACTGGCTCAGCAAACCGCTAACCCACTTCCATCCCAGAGACCACGTCCTGAGGGGCCCAGGCCAGCTGGGTGCTCAGACAGTTCTGAGATTGGCCTGCAGATAACGCCATGTGTTTTGCCAAAGTGGAGGGTGGTGGATGTGTCTTTTGAATGTGCAGATGAAAGACAGCGGATGGAACTGTGGGCTGGGAAAGTTGTGGTGCGTTTGCCCAGCGTGGGTCTGGATAAATATTCACTCTAGACACGCAAAGAGCCTCGGAAGAATTCTATCACTCACACTCACACCCCCGGGCCCTTGCCCAGCTGGTCCCCGCCTGAACTCTCTTTCCCCAACTCTTCTCCTCCATTTGACTCTTCCTCCTCCTCCAGGTCTCTGATTAAATGCAGCTTCCTCCAGGAAGCCTTCCCCCTCCTCAGACTGGATGGGGTGGGACTCTGTGCTGGTTTCACCTGCCCCTGAGTCGGCCAGATTTGGTTCCGCAGCTAAAAAGACGCCAGGCCACTGCAGGGGTAACACCCGGCAGGTGGGCCCTCGGGTGGAGGTTTCAGGTTGCCAGAGAAGACTCACATCTCAGCACAGTGATGCCCCCAGGGCCCCTACTGAATTCCCTCCCACCTGGGTATCTTCAACCGTGCAGCACCTGCCTTTCCTCTGGGTGGTCAGACAACGTGACATTTATCTCCTTGCTGTTCTTGTCTGGTTCTTCCACTTAGAGCTTAGGGACCTTGAGCAAGTTACTTGACCTCTCTGTGCCTTAGTTTCCTCATTCAGGAAATGAGGATGATACTGGTACCCACCTCATGAGCATTAAAGCAGATGCCCCATTATCGCCATCATCATCATCATCATCACCACCATCATCTCTCCATTTCCCCAGTTTCGATAGTGTGCTACTGACTGCATGTCCGAGGGCAGGAACAGGATTTCCTTGCGCCCTCCAGGGGTAGCTCTTGAGTACAGCATCCTTCCAAGAGCAATTTAGGATTCTAAGGGTTGAAAGTGACACCCCCCCCCACACACAAAAAAGAAAATTAATCCAACCTGGCTTAAGTCAGAAGAGAATCAATTTGCTATAGCAGCCATATGCTGTGCCCTCCTCTGAGGGTCATCAAATGGACCGCTCTTCTTAAACATCCAAACCGCAATGACAATGTCATCTCTTCAGATAGGCCTTCGGGGGCTCCCTATTTATTCAACACTGAGTACCTACTCTACGCCACACTCTGCTCTAGGCGCTATGGAGCTGCTGTCAACAGCACAGATGAAAATCCCTTCTCTTGTGGAGCTGACATTCTAGTGGGGGAGACAGAGAAGTAACAAAATAGTCAAGTATTCTATAGAGTATATCAGGTGGCTCCAAGTGCTAAAGAGTAAAATAAATCAGGAAAGGGTAGAAGAGGTTCATAGGTGTGTGAATTTGAACAGAGGGGTCAGGGCAGGCCTCACTGAGGGGATAACCTGTGAGTCGAGACTTGAAGGAGGTGCAGGAGGGAGCCATGGAGATATTGGGGGAACAGCATTTCAAGCAGAGGGACCAGTAGGTACAAAGGCCCTGGGGCAAGACTGGACCTCTGTGAGGTGGGGACTATCTTGTTCCTGGCTGCATCCCCAGCAACTAGAGTGGCAGTTGGCACATAATGGAGTTTAACAAATATAGCATGATGGATGAAAAGCTCAGGTATGGGCTTCAGGAACAACTTACTCAAGGCTCAAATGATGGCCTCAGGGGTGTTACCTCCTCTATCTGTTGACTTTATTCTCAGATAACTTTTCTCCCCGGGGTCCAAGATAACAACTCAGCTTCAAATCCCACTCAGGAGAAAACATCTATTTCTCAGTATTCCCAGCAAAAGCCCCATCACAGCTCATTGGCTGAGTGGATCACATGTCCATCCCTTACCAAGTCCCTGAGACCAGTGGATTAGATGTGAGAGTGGCTTAGGACCCAGTCACAAAGCCCATCCACACCACACTGAGACCGGGGAGAAGAACCCAAAGGGAAGTTGGAGGCTACGGCTGGAAGGATGCTGGACAGGTAAAAAGCCACAGTTTTACAGAACAATCATAACAGCTAAGATTTATTTATTCATTCATATTGAGCACTCCTGTGTGTTGACCCCAGCTAAGGTGCATTTAATGCTCACAGCAGCCGCATGAAGCAGGTTAGCCCCGTTTTACAGATACAGAAACTGAGGCCAAGAGGAAACTGAAGCTTGAGATTTCACAGCTAGTAAATGGCAGAGCCTGAGGTCTGCTGGCTCGAAGGGAGCCCAGAGCCTCCACAAGGCTCAGCCCTGAAATCTCCTGTGCTGTGTGGTGGCCACCCTTCACCACGCCAGGGCCAGGCTGGCTGGACCAACCACTGAGCTGGAGGTGGAAGCCCTGAGCAAACTGGGAACACAAAGGAAGACACCTCTTTGATAGAGAAAGAGGGAGAGACCGTCAGGGCAGGCTCCCAATGGGCCCGCGGGGCTGGGGAGGCCGCTGGTGGAGGCTAGAGGCACATGACCCCAACTTGTTTCTCAAATGGAAGCTGAGGTAGGGGTAGGAGGCCAGTGGGAGGGTGGGCTGCCTCTCAGGTCTGGGGTCCTGAGAGGTCTGGATGAGGATGGAATGAGGACAGGCGTACAACCATAAGCAGGTTTCTCTCAGGGGCTGCCTATGGAAGGGTCCCCTCTTACAGCCATTGATCAAACTCCAAGTTCTCAAAGCTTGGAAGGATTAGATTCAAAGGGAGGATTACATGTGGGGTGGCTTTTTCTTTTTTAATCTTTTTTTTTTTTAAGAGGACAGAGGATCTCAGTTCCCAAAGGGAAGTCCTTTGGAATTAGACTGGGATGTAGATTAGAGGGTCTAAGGAGTTCTCCCATAGCCGAAGCCAGTGGAGTTTATCCAGAGGTATTAACCTGGACCTAAAGGGTCACAACCACTCCCTGGGGCTGGTCCCTCCTCCAGGCCAGGACCTGGGTCAGCCCCAGTAGGATTCAGACAAGAAAGTGGGCTGATTTTATACTGGGGAGAGAGAGGTACCGAGAGTGTCCCACTCAGACCCAACCTGGTCTTGACCCCTCCCCCAATTCCCCATGGCTAAAAGCTTTGGGGGCTTCCCCAGTTTTGGAGGGCAAACAAGGAAAACCACAGAGCTGGGAAAACTAGAGATGGTGCTCTTGATCTGAGCCATCCACCAGGCCTGCTTTTCCAGAACCACCTCTGTCCCCCTGGGGCTGCTTCACCCACTCTCCCTCCCAAAAAAGGAGACCAGATCCTTCCTATTCATTCCTCCTCAGCAGGTCCCAAGGGTCCTTCTGGAGACTCAGGAGATGACAGGGGCTGGGCTACAATGGTTACAGCACAGACCCTGGATCTGGACTAGAGGCCAAGCTGCCCCCTTAGCTATGTGATCTCTAGCTAGTAACCTTATCTGTCTGGGCCTTCCTTTTCTCTAAATAAGATGAGGATTATCATGCTTAAAAGATAAACAAGACTGACAAACCTCTGGCCAGGCTCACCAAGAAGAAAAGAGAGAAACCTCAAATAAACAAAATAAGAAATGAAAAAGGAGACATAACAACTGATACTGCAGAAATACAAAAAAACCGTAAGAGAATACTATGAACAACAATATGCCAGCAAATTTCACAACCTAGAAGAAATGGACAAGTTTCTAGAAACATACAGCCTACCAAAACTGAATCAAGAAGAAATAGATAATTTGAACAGGCCGATCACTAGAAGTGAAATAGAATCTGTAATTTTAAAACTCCCTACAGGGGCTTCCCTGGGGGTGCAGTGGTTAGGAATCCGCCTGCCAATGCAGGGGACACGGGTTCGTGCCCCGATCCGGGAAGATCCCACATGCCGCAGAGCGGCTAGGCCCGTGAGCCACAACTATTGAGCCTGCGCGTCTGGAGCCTGTGCTCCGCAATGGGAGAGGCCGCGACAGTTAGAGGCCCACGCACCGCGATGAAGAATGGCCCCTGCTCGCCGCAACTGGAGAAAGCCCTTGCACAGAAAAGAAGACCCAACACAGCCAAAAATAAATTTAAAAAATAAATAAATAAATAAATAACTCCCTACAAACAAAAGTCCAGGACCAGATGGCTTCACAGGCGAATTCTACCAAACATACAAAGAACTTATACTGATCCTTCTCAAACTCTTCCTAAAAATTGAAGAGGAGGGACCACTCCCAAAGACATTCTATGAGGCCACCATCACCCTGATACCAAAACCAGACCAAGACACCACCGAAAAAGAAAATTAGAGGCCAATATATTTGATGACTATAGATACAAAAATTCTCAGCAAAATATTAGCAAACTGAATCCAAAAACACATAAAAAAGAGCATATACCACGACCAAGTGGGATTCATCCCAGGTTCACAAGGATGGTTCAACATACGCAAATCAATCAATGTGATACACCACATCAACAAAAGAAAAGACAAAAACCAAATGATCATCTCAAAAGATGCAGAAAAAGCATCTGACAAAATTCAACATCCATTCATGATAAAAACACTTACCAAGTGGGTATAGAAGGAACATATCTCAATATGATAAAAGCTATTTATGACAAACCCACAGCCAATATAATACTAAATGGTGAAAAGCTGAAAGCCTTCCTGCTAAAATCTGGTTCAAGACAAGGATGCCCACTCTCACCTCTTCTATTCAACATAGTATTGGAAGTCCTAGCCGCAGCAATCAGACAAGAAAAAGAAATAAAAGGTATCCAAATTGGAAGGGAAGAGGTAAAATTGTCATTATATGCAGATAATATGATACTTTATATAGAAAACCCTAAAGACTCCACACAAAAACTATTAGAACTGATAAACAAATTGAGCAAGGTAGCAGGATACAAGATTAACATACAGAAATCAGTTGCATTTCTTTACATCAACAATGAAATATCAGAAAGGGAATGTAAAAACAAATAACTTTTCAAATCACAATCCCGAAAATAAAATAATTAGGAATAAACCTGACCAAAAAGGTGAAAGACTCACATGCTGAGAACTATAAAACATTAATAAAGGAAACTAAAGGTGACTCAAAGAAATGGAAACATATCCCATGCTCTTGGATTGGAATAATTAATATCATTAAAATGGTCATACTACCCAAAGCAACCTACAGATTTAATGTGATACCTACCAAATTACCCATGACATTTTTCACAGAACTAGAACAAATAATCCTAAAATTCATATGGAACCATAAAAGACCCAGAATTGCCAAAGCAATCATGAAGAAAAAGAACAAAGCAGAAGACATAACCCTCCCAGACTTCAGACAATACTACAAAGCTACCATAATCAAAACAGCATGATATTGGCACAAAAACAGACATATGGATCAATGAAACAGAATAGAGAACCCAGAAATAAACCCACACATCTACAGTCAATTAATCTTGACAAAGGAGGTAAGAATATACAATGGGAAAAAGACAGTCTCTTCAGGAAGTGGTGCTGGGAAAGTTGGAAAGCCTCATGTAAATCAATGAAGTTAGAACACACCCTCTCACCATACACAGAAATAAACTCAGAATGGCCTAAAGACTTAAATATAAGACATGACACCATAAAACTCCTAGAAGAGATCACAGGCAAAACATTCTCTGAAGTAAATCTTACCAATGTTTTCTTAGGTCAGTCTCCAAAAGCAACAGAAATAAAAACAAAATAAACAAATAGGACCTAATCAAATTTACAAGTTTTTGCACAGCAAAGGAAACCATAAACACAATGAAAAGACAACCTACAGAATGGGAGAAAATATTTGCAAACGATGTGACCGACAAGGGCTTAATTTCCAAAATATATAAGCAGCTCATACAACTCAACAACAAAAAAAACAAACAACCCAATCAAAAAAAAGGCAGAAGACCTAAATAGACATTTCTCCAAAGAAGAAATACAGGTGGCCAATAGGCACATAAAAAGATGCTCAACATTGCTGATTATTAGAGAAATGCAAATCAAAACTACAATGAGGTACCACCTCATACCAGTCAGAATGGCCATCATGAAAAAGTCTACAAATAACAAATGCTGGAATGGATGTGGAGTAAAGGGAACCCCCCTACACTGTTGGTGGGAATGTAAGTTGGTGCAGCCACTGTGGAAAACAGTATGGAGGTTCCTCAGAAAACTAAAAATAGAATTACCATATGATCTAGTAATCCCACTCCTGGGCATATAACCAGACAAAACTATAATTCAAAATAATACATGTACCCCTATGTTCATAGCAGCACTATTCACAATAGCCAAGACATGGAAACAACCTAAATGTCCATAGACAGATGAATGGATAAAGAAGATGTGGTACATATATACAATGGAATACTATTGAGCCATAAAAAAGAACAAAATAATGGCCATTTGCAGCAACATGGATGGACCTAGAGATTATCATACTAAGTGAAGTAAGTCAGAAAGAGAAAGACAAATACCATATGATATCACTTATATGTGGAATCTAAAATATGACACAAATGAACGTATCCATGAAACAGAAACAGAATTACGGACATAGAGAACAGTCTGGTGGTTGCCAAAGGGGAGGGGGTTGGGGGAGGTATGCAATGGGAGGCTGGGGTTAGCAGATGTAAGCTTTTATATATAGAACGGATAAACAACAAGGTTCTACTGTAGAACACAGAGAACGATATTCAATATCCTATGATAAACCATAATGGAAAAGAATATTAAAACTATATTCAATATCCTATGATAAACCATAATGGAAAAGAATATTAAAGAATATATATATATGTATAACTGAATCACTTTGCTGTACAGCAGAAATTAACACAACATTGTAAATTAACTATACTTCTATAAAAAAATATGGATCGAGAGTTTACACACATAACAGGGTCTCAGTAAGTGCAGCTTGTTAAGGTGGAGGATGGGTCCCAGGCTGAAGCCGGGAAGGTGACCCAAGAGACTTGTTGAGACCCAGGGAAGGAGTGTGGAGGCCGGCAGCTAGCAGGAGGCCTGGGTCCTCTCCAGCCAGGGGGAGTATGAGGCTGGGCGGACGTCTTGGCCTGCACGAGGTCTACCCCTGGGGAAACTGTAGATGTTTCCTACAACAAGAGTAAGACGGGCTTCCCTGGTGGCGCAGTGGTTGAGAATCTGCCTGCCAATGCAGGGGACATGGATTCGAGCCCTGGTCTGGGAAGATCCCACAGGCCGCGGAGCAACTAGGCCTGTGAGCCACAACTACTGAGCCTGCGCGTCTGGAGCCTGTGCTCCGCAACAAGAGAGGCTGCGATAGTGAGAGGCCCGTGCACCGCGATGAAGAGTGGCCCCCGCTTGCCGCAAATACAGAAAGCCCTCGCACAGAAACGAAGACCCAACACAGCCAAAAATGAATTAACTAATTAATTAATTAAAAAAAAAAAAAAGAGCAAGAGCAGCCAACGACATCCCCGCGCCAGAGGACGTTCTCCCTCAGGGAGGGGTGAACACCAGCCAGGCCCTAACGTCCCGGCCACGCCTCTGGTCCCTGGACCATGCCCTCCCTGACGCACCCCTCCCAGGTTCTCCGTCTGCGCTCCAGTCTACCCTTTGTTGGCAGGTCCAGCACGGTGTGCCCTCGGCCCTCGCGAGGCCACCTCCTCCCTAGAGCCCCGTTCCCTCCCCGGCTAACACGCCTCACCCCGAACCCCTTCAAGACAAGCCCTCGCTTGGGCGCTCAGGCCACGCCCCTCACGGGTGTCTTGGGCCAGGTCCCCCCACCCCTTGATTTGGACCCTTTGCTTAGGCCACACCCCTTCTTTGAATCTCTGACCTCAGATCTCGCTCCCGTCCTCGCCCTTCCTAGTGCGGCTGAGACCCCCCCGCCAGCGTGCTCGTGGCTGGGCTCCCCCACTGCCCCTTCTGCGTCCCCTGACTGGCACCACAAGGGAGTGTGCGTCCTCGTCAGGTCGAGGCGAGAAGGCATGAATCAGAGCTGGAGCACGTGGACCTGAGGGGCCGCGGTGGCCGCACGTGTGGCGGTACACATCCTCCCCCAGCCTCAGGACCCTCCCTCCCGGGGGGCGGGGGGCAGGGCAGCGTCCTTCTCTCTGGACCCTGCCTTCCAATGTAGGGGCGAGAGCTGCCTGAGCTGCAGTGGCTGCTCTCTTGGGCCTGCAACACCAACATGAGTCCCCCCCCTTCTCCCCTTTCTCCTCTGGACCCCAGCCCTCAGACCCTTGGCCCCTTTAGCCACGGGGACAGAGAGGCATGAACCGACTACCAAAGGGCCTCAGCCAGCTGTCTGCCATGTCCTCAGAAACCTGCGAGGGCCATGCCTGCTGATGCGAGTACCTTTGGTTGCCTCATGTATTTTGATATTGTCTGTATATTGGGTGTTCGATTCATATCTGTTCAATGAATGGCTGAGAAAACGAAGCACTGCTTTAATAAACGAATCCATTGTGTGTCGGGTCAGTCTTTGGGGAAATGTGCTAAAACTCCTGTACTAGTCATTAACGTCATTACCATTATGCGCGTTCTGTGGCCAAAATTTTCTTGGTCCATTCAAAGTTGAGAGGAAAAGGTAAATATTTTGCAGGGTGCACCTCACAGCCAGAAATCCAACTGCCTCTCCACCGAGTCTGGATGGAGAATCGCCTCGCATCACGGCTTTGGGTGCTGGTTGGCTGGCCCCATCACCTGGCTTAGACACTGGAATGTAACTTCACCTGTTCCTGTTTTCCTGCATGTTTTCTGGTCTTCTTTTCTTGAGACTTTTGCCACCAAGTCTTTCCATTCATTATAAAAATATTGTACGTCATGTTTGCTGGAGGAGATCTAAAACAAAACACACAGGAACTGTACTGCACAACTAAATGCGTAGCAATTCCTACCGGCTACTCCTTGGGAGGAAATAGAGGCTGATGTTTCTGAGGGGTGAGAACTCTATGTACTTCCCATCAGGAAGGCTTGTCGTGTGTGAAATTCATTTTGCCTCGGGGCACCACAGCGTCTCTGGGAAAATCCTTTCCCGCCACGTTCTCATAACGAACGCAGGCTCTCCACAGCTTTGATTCGTCTCTGTGGGATGGAGCCAATCTTCACCACTTCTTCCGCCCCCTCACCCCGCCCCGCTGCACCACGCAGCTTGCAGGATCTTAGTTCCCTGACCAGGGATCGAACCCGGGCCCTCCGCAGTGAGAGCGCGGAGTCCTAACCACTGGACGGCCAGGGAACTCCCCTTCACCACTTCTTTTGATACCTCTGAGAGACACGGAAGGGAAATGGTGAATCCAATGGATAAGCCCCAGTCAGAACTGTGAAGCAGGTCAAACTTATTTCCAAGAGGTCTTTAAATCTTCTCTAACTTCTGCCATATTCAGGGTTCCCCTTTTGCTTCAGGAGACCCACTGCTCTCTCAGAGGAGGCAGCTGGGTGGGAGGCGATGGTGGCTGGCCGGAATGGGTTACCTGTCCCGGGAGCCTGGCATTTTCAAGGACACTTTTAGGGAAAGCAATGCAACTCTCGTGGGGAAATTTAAACGCTGCAGAGTTTGGCGGGGATGGGATGGGGGGTGGACACTTCACCCCTCGTCACACACCACGGCCTCCTCCTTTCTCTGTGGACAGGCCGAGGACCCAACACAGCGCTGGGCAGGACGTGAGGGGCCTTGGAGAGCTGCTTTTCCCCGTGATCAGGAATGTGGGTCCCAAGGGATGCAGGCCAAGGCACATAATTTCGAGGTGCAATTACTGCAAATGCGTAATCTTGTAAACCCTTTGCTTTCCAGTGCCTGCTCCTGGTTAGAGCCACTGTGTTTGAGCCCTCTCACCAGGGGGAGAGTTGAAGGACTTACAACTGGTACAGACATACATTGACTGTTCAAAGTGGCCACTGTTGGAGCACAGCCCTGGAGGCCCTCTCACCGCACCCCTCCGCCCCTCCGCACCAGCCATTAACCCTTCACTTGCTGGGTCACGGGGAAGACTGGGAAGTCTGGGGAGGTCCTGGGAAGGGGCTGTTTACCAACCAACAGAGGCACCTTTCAATATTCTAACCATCAGCACGGCTGCAGCGGTGTGAACGGGCTGAACGTCAGCCTCTCCTCCCCTCCACAGCCTCTTCCCTCCCCACACACTTGGAGCTATGCTTTGCCTTTCTTTTCTACATCCATATTCCTGTTTTCCAATCTTTCAGCCAGAGACTGTACCATCTCCTCTTTCAGTGGCCCTCAGTATGGGAAGAGGTGTGGCCTCACCTGCGGAGGCCTTCAGAAGCAAGGATGGCCCAAACCAGGAAACCCCAAACCCAGCTGTGCATCAGAACCACAAGGCAGTGTCTGAGAACCCAATGGCCTGGGTGATCTGCACGTCTAGGAAGCACGTCAGCTGATGCTGACGCACAACCAGGCTCAGAGGTCCCCGCTGTCCTCCTAAACCCAGCGTCAGAGGAAATTCTGGGGCAACGGTGGTACAAAAACCTGTGAGTTCTTGGAAGGAAGGCGGGCGCTAAGAGCCACTCACAACGGCTGTTTCTTCCTGATGTCCGTGACCAACGCCAGCAGCAGCAACACCGTGGCCGTGAGGATTCCTGCCACCGAGACAGCGGCGATGCTGATGTCCCTCTGCAGAAAGTGCAGAAGCTGCGCGCGTGGCATACTCTTGCTTGGAACATCTAAATGAGAAGACGCACGGCCGAGTAAACAGAGAGTGACGACGCCGTACGCCTCTGTAGGGACAACTGGTTGGCTCTGCTTGGAGCCCAAATGAAAACCTTAGCATCTTAGCTGCTGGTTCCACAAGTCCTCTTGGGGAATAAACTGGCTGTGTTTAGGAAAAGACATTCACAACCTTTGATGGTGGAGGTGAGATGCTGAGGGTATGAGCTGACAAACAGCAAAGCAACCAGTTTGGAGGAGGTGAGGAGAGGAATAGAGGAGAGTGAAGATGGAGGGAGGAGACAGGGCCACTACAGGAGGTGAAAAGTCCCGCTGCAACGGCTTTTAAGAAAAATGGAATCACCCAACACAGCCATAAATAAATTTTAAAAAAGAAAAATGGAGTCAACAGCCATAAAAAAGAGTGAAATAATGCCATTTGCAGCAACACAGATGGACCTAGAGATTGTCATACTAAGTGAAGTAAGTCAGACAAAGACAAATATCATATGATATCGCTTATATGTGGAATCTAAAAAAACGATGCAAATGAACTTGTTTACAAAACAGAAACAGACTCACATAGAAAACACATTTATGGTTACCAAAGGGGAAGGGGGGGAAGGGAAAAATCAGGAGTTTGGGGTTAGCAGATACAAACTACCATGTATAAAACAGGTAAACGGCAAGGTCCTACTGTATAGCACAGGGAACTATATTCAATATCCTGTAATAAACCATAATGAAAAAGAATCTGAAAAAGAATATATATGTATATATGTGTGTGTGTGTGTGTGTGTATATGTATATTCTGAATCACTTTACTGTATACCAGAAACTAACACAATATTGTAAATCAACTATGCTTCAATAAAAAAAAAAAATGGAGTCAAGTATTCAGTCTGAAGCTTTCACAGGGCAGTGATAGAACCTCTTCTCTGCTGCCCCTCATCCCTCCTCCCCCACCCCCAGCTCCAGGTAATTCTGCCACATACATTATCTGCCTCGGGTGTGTAGGTTTGGGGGAATTTCAAGACATAAGGCAAACATGATGCCAAGATGATCCCAAGCTTTTTCAACCCTTTAGGGACTTGTAGAAACCTTGAGGGTAGATTTGGAATGTCACTACACGTGGGCTTGGGAATACTGTACAAGGCAATCTTAGCTAGATCTCAAAGGAAAGAGTCCTCAGCTGACACTAGGGACTCAGAGCTTCTGTTTCCCCATTTGTAATGTGACCCAAAAAAGACAAAGGAATCAGGGAAATGGGGCACAGAGGTACAATGATAGGAATCAGATGTGGAGAGCTGCTGAGGGGAGCCTAGTGATGCAGGCGCGACATGCTGGCCAACGGCCTTCTTGGGTTATGGGGAGAAAACTGAGGCACGTCCAACTTCCCACTTTCATCGATGCTATGTCAAGAGGCAGCGGCATCAAGCAACTTTAAGGGCTCTGTTGCAATAATTCAGCATTTAATTTCTTAGAGTTAGGAAGTGACAACCAGGTATAATTCTGATAGTGGGTAGCTACATGGAGGGAGTGTCCTGGACTTGGTATCAGCACGTTGCCATGATGGCAAGTTTCTACTCACTCTGAATGGGCCCAGCCTCAAGTAATCTAAGGATGAGGATCAAGGACTAGGTTAACCTTTGGCATTTAATCCCTTCTGTTTGTTAGAAAGCATCAGTGCTCAGTAACGTCAAGGACTGTGATGATGGTGCCCATGTTATGGACGACCCTGGCTTGTAGAAACAACATCAAAGCAGCATCTTTTTGAAAGGGTGGGTGGCAAATTCCTAGAGTTAGTTTAATGCATAATTTTAACTGTAGATCATATGCTTTCATGGGTAAATTAAAGGTGTGCTGACATCTAGTCCATTAAAACACCATGAAAGGCAAACAGTTGCATTCTGAAGTCATCCATAGGTAGGTACCTTATTTAGCTCACAATCTATAGATTATTACCTGGACTGATTGCTTCTTGAAGTGTTCCTTTATTTACAGCTGTTAACTGCTCATCACTTACATCCCTGTTGAAGAGAGAGGATTCTTTATCCCTCTTCTCCTCTGCAATATGACCTGCAAAAGACAAAAGACAAAATGGGTTCATCTAAAAACACCCAGCAGCTGTGATTAGTTCTGTTTTCATGATGAAAGTAACTGCCTCTAGAGTCAAAGTGAGGAGTTAGGATTTTGGAGAAAGGTCCAAACGGACATCAGTGCTTTGTTTTCGTTTATTTTTTTAACCTAACAAATTCCTGGGTAGACTGAGGCCGTGGTTCTCACCCTGGAGTGTGCTTCAGAATCACCAGGAGGCCTTGTTAAAACACAGATCGCTGGGCTCCACCCCAGAGTTTCTGATTCAGGAAGTCTAGGGTGTGGGGGCTGAGAACGTGCATTTCTCACTTTCCCTGGGCGGTGCTGGTGCTGCTGAGCGGGGATCACCCTTTCAGGGCCCAGCCAGAACCTCTCACGTAGTTGCTGAGCCTCTCCGACCCCAGTCTCAGCTAGTATAAAATAGAAATAATCAGGCCTACCTCACTGATAGCATAATGTTCATGAAAACAATTCAGAAACCACAAAATACTATAAAAAAAATGTTTCTGGAGGTATGTGGCCAAGATGGCAGAGTGGGAAGACCCTGAGCTCATCTCCTCCCAGGGGCACACCAAAGTCACAACTGTTTCCAGAACAACTGTCTATGAGAACGACCTGAAGACTAGTAGAAAAGACTTCCCACAACTAAAGCTATAAAGAAGGAACCACAGTGAGACAGGGTATAGGCAGTACCCACTCCCCAGGCGAGGTGAGGTGAGCCACAAACAGGAGGATAATCATAACTGTAGAGGTTCTCCCCAGGGAGCAAGGGGTCCAAACCCCACATCGGGATCCCCAGCCCCGGGCTCCTGCACTGGGAGGACGAGCCACCAGGATGCCTGGCTTTGAAGGCCAGCAGGCTTTGCCTACGGAAGAGCTAAAGGGCTGTAGGAAACAGACTCTGCCCTTAAAGGACACATGCAAAATCTCACACACTCCGAGCCCCAGCACAGAGGCAATAATTTGAAAGGACACTGGTCAGACCCACTTGCTGATCTTGGAGAGGCTCCCAGAGAGGAAGGAGGCAACTGGGAACATAGATGCTGGCAGCAGCCATTTGGGGGATCTTGTTCTACCACAAGGACTCTGGGGCTGGCAAGCACCATTTTGGAGCCCTCCCTCTAGTCTGTTAGCGCCGGGGGCCTGCCTGCCCACCAACGGGCTGGCAGCAGTCCCAGGACCCCCCCCGGGCTGTGCAGCCAGCCACAGCAGGCCCCAGCCACCCAACACCAGCAGGCACAAGGCAGGGCCTGGCAGCCAACCAAGTCAGGGGCCAACTTCACCTACCAGCACATCCACAGTAGCCAGCCCTGCCACAACAAAAGAGCCCACCTGAGCACATAGCTCAAGTGACCAGAGGGGAGTGTGCTGCTGGGCCCCACGGGAAGTCTCATACACAAGGCCACAAAGTCTCTAAGAGATGGGGAAACATAACTGACCTACTTAATACTTAGAAATAAACACAGAGAATTAGGTAAAACGTGGAGACAAATAAGTATGTTTCAAATGAAGGAATAAGACAAAACCCCCAAAGAAGAACTAACTGAAGTACAGATAAGCAATCTACCTCATAAAGAGTTCAAGGTAATGATCCGAAAGATGCTCAACAAACTCAGGAGAAAAATGGAGGAGAACAATGAGAAGTTTAACAAAGAGCTTAAAAATATAAAGAAGAACCAAACAGAGCTGAAGAATGCAATAACTGAAATAAAAAATACACTAGAAGGAATCAACGGTAAATTAGGTGATACACAGGAATGGATCCACAAACTGGAAGACAGAGGAGTGGAAATCACCCAAGCTGAACATAAAAAAGGATAAAGAATTTTTAAAAGTGAGGATAGTTTAAGAGACCTCTGGGACAACATCAAGCAAACTAACATTCACATTGCAGAGGTCCCAGAAAGAGAAGAGTGAAATAAAGGGGCAGAGAACTTATCTGAAGAAATAATAGCTGAAACTTCGCTAACCTGGGAAAGGAAACAGACATCCAGATACAGAAAGCACAGAGTCCCAAACAAGATGAACCCAAAAAGGTCTACACCGAGACATAATTAAAATGACAAAAATTAAAGATAAAGACTATACTCCAGGGACTTCCCTGGTGGTCCAGTGGTTAAGAATCTGCCTCCCAATGCAGGGGACGTGGGTTCGATCCCTGGTCGGGGAACTACGATCCCACATGCCACGGGGCAACTAAGCCCGTGCGCCATAACTACTGAGCACATGGGCCACAACTAGAGAGCCCGTGAGCCGCAATTACTGAGCCCGTGCGCTCTGGAGCCTGCACGCTCTGGAGCCTGCACACTGCAACTAGAGAGAAGCCCACCTGGCACGGTGAGGAGCCCACACGCCGCAATGGAAGATCCCGCATGCTGCAATTAAGACCCGAGGCAGGCAAAAATAAAATTTAAATAAATAAATAAATAAATAAATATTTTTTTAAAAGACTATACTCCAATAAAAATTTAAAAAGAAAAAAATAATAAAGATCAAGAGAGGATCCTAAAAGCAGCAAGGGAAAAGCAACTTGCTATGTACAAGGAAACTCCCGTAAGGCTATCAGCTGACATTTCAGCAGAAACTTTGCAGACCAGAAGGGAGTGGGCATGATATGTTCAAAGTGGTGAAAGCAAAAAACCTACAACCATGAATACTCTACCCCACAAAGCTATCATTCAGATTTGAGGGAGAGATAAAGAGTTTTACAGACATGCAAAAGCTAAAAGAGTTACCACTGAACCAGCTTTACAGGAAAATTTAAAAGGACATCTCTAAGTGGAAAAAAAAAAGACCACAACTGGAAATATGAAAATTACAAAAGGAAAAAGCTCATTGGTAAAAGCAAATATACAGTAAGGTAGTGGACCAAAAGACAAAAGTAGTAAAACCATCTACCTCCACAATAAGTAGTTGAGGGATACACAAAACAAAAAGATATAAAATATGATGTCAAAAACATTAAATATGGTGGGGGTGCAGGAGTGGAAATGCAGGATTATTAGAATGCATTCGAACTTAAGAGATCATCAACTTAAAATAATCATATATAGGGACTTTCCGGCAGTCCAGTGGTTAGGACTCAGCGTTTCCACTGCAGGGGGCATGGGTTCCATCCCCGGTAGGGGAACTAAGATCCCACAAGCCACACAGCATGGCCAAAAAAAAATCATATATATATTACATAATATATGTTACAATTAATTTAAGAAGATTGAAATCATATCAAACATCTTTTCTGACCATAATGATAGGAAAAATCAACTACAAGAAAAAAACTGCCAAAAACATAAACATAAAAATTGCCAAAAATACACCCAACATGCATGTAAACAACAAATAAGCCACTGAAGAAATTAAAGAGGAAATAAAAAAATACCCAGAGACAAATGAAAATGGGAACACAATGATCCAAAATCAGTGGGACACAGCAAAAGCAGTTCTAAGAGGGAAGTTTATAGCAACATTAGCCTACCTCAGGAAACAAGAAAAATCTCAAATAAACAATCTAACCTTACGCCTAAAGGAATTAGAAAAAGAACAAAAAGTACCCAAAGTTAGTAGAATAAAAGAAATAATAAAGATCAGAACAGAAATGAATGAAATAGAGACTTAAAAAGCAATAAAAAAAAGATTAATGAAATTAAGAGCTCGTTCTTTGAAAACATAAACAAAATCAATAAACCGTTAGCCAGACTCATCAAGAGAAAAAGAGAGGGCCCAAATAAATAAAATCAGAAACGAATTAGAAGTTACACTTGACACCACAGGAACACAAAGGATTATGAGAGATTACTATGAATAATTATATGCCAATAAAATGGACAACCTAGAAGAAATTGATAAATTCCTAGAAACAGATAATCTCCCAAGACTGAATCAGGAAGAAAAGGAAAATCTGAACAGAGCAGTTACCAGTAATAAAATTGAATCAGTAATTAAAAAAAAAAACAAAAAAAACCTCCCAACAAGCAAAAGTTCAGGACCAGATGGCTTCACAGGTGAATCTGACCAAATATTTCAAGAAGAGCTAATCCTATCCTTCTCAAATTTTTCCAAAATATTGCAGAGGAAGGAATGCTTCTGAACCCATCTATGATGCCAGCATCACCCTGATATGAAAACCAGATAGAGACACCACAAAAAAGGAAATTTATAGGCCAATATCAGTGATGAACATAGATGCGAAAATGCTCAACAAAATTAGCAAACTGAATACAACAATATATTAAATGGATCATACACCATGATCAAGTGGGATTTGTTCCAGAGATACAACAATGGTTCAATATCTGCATAAATCAATCAATGTGATACAGCACATTAACAAATTGAAGAATAAATACCATATGATCATCTCAATAGATGCAGAAATACCTTTTGACAAAATTCAACATCTCAACAAAGTGGGTGTAAAGGGAGCATACCTCAACATAATAAAGGCCATATATGACAAGCCCACAGTTAACATCATACTCAATGGTGAAAAGCTGAAAGAATTTCCTCTAAGATCAGGAACAAGACAAGGATGCCTACTCTGTCCATTTTTATTCAACACAGTATTGGAAGTCCTAGCCAGAGAAATCAGACAAGAAAAAGAAATAAGAGGAATTCAAATTGGAAAGGAAGAAGTAAAACTGTCACTGTTTGCAGATGACATGATACTATATATAGAAAATCCTACACACACACACCCAAAACTGTTAAAACTAATAAATGAATTCAATAAAGTTGCAGAATACAAAATTAATATAGAGAAATCCGTTGCATTTTTTACAGTAACAAAGAACTATCAGAAAGTGAATTAAGAAAACAATCCCATTTACAAATGCTTTAAAAAGAATAAAATACCTAGAAACAAATCTTACCAAGGAGGTAAAAGGCTATACTTGGACAACTACAAGACTTTGATGAAAGAAATTGAAGACAACATAAACAAATGGAAAGATATACCATGCAGTCTACAGATTCACTGCAATCCCTATCAAAATACCAATGGCATTTTTCACAGAACTAGAGCAAATAATTCTAAAATATGTATGGAAAAAAAGAATGAAATATTGCCATTTGCAGCAAATGGATGGACCTAGAGATTATCATAATGAATGAAGCCAGACAGAGAAAGACAAATATTACATTATATCACTTAGAAATGGAATCGAAAAAACAATACAAATGAGCTTATTTACAAAACAGAAACAGACTCATGGACATAGAAAACAAACTTATGGTTACCAAAGGGGAAAAACGTGGAGGAGGGATAAATTAGGAGTATGGGATTAATAGATACACACCACTATATGTAAAATAGATAAACAACAAGGATTTACTGTATAGTACAGGGAACTATATTCAATACCTTGCAATAACCTATAATGTAAAAGAACAAGGAAAAAAAAGTATATATATATATAACTGAATCACTTTGCTGTACACCTGAAACTAATACAATATTGTAAATCAACTATACTTCAATCAATCAATGAAATGAGGAAAAAATAAAATAAAATTTGTATGGAAACACAGAAGACCCTGAACAGCCAAAACAATCTTGAGAAAGAAGAACAAAGCTGGAGTATCATGCTCCCTCATTTCAAACTATACTACAAAGCTACAGTACTGGCATAAAAACAGACACAAAGACAAATGGAACAACAGAGAACCCCTAAATAAACCCATGCACTTATGGTCAATCTATGACAAAGGAGGCAAAAATATACAATGGAGAAAAGACAGCCTCTTTTTTTTTTAATAAATTTATTTATTTTATTTACTTTTGGCTACTTTGGGTCTTCATTGCTGTGCAGAGGCTTTCTCTAGTTGTGGTGAGCGGGGGCTACTCTTCGTTGTGGTGCAGGGGCTTCTCCTTGCGCTGGCTTCTCTTGTTGCGGAGCATGGGCTCTAGGAGCGCGGGCTTCAGTAGTTGTGGCACGCAGGCTCAGTAGTTGTGGTTCGCAGGCTCTAGAGTGCAGGCTCAGTAGTTGTTGTGCATGGGCTTAGTTGCTCCACGGCATGTGGGATCTTCCCAGACCAGGGCTCAAACCCATGTCCCCTGCATTGGCAGGCGGATTCTTAACCACTGCGCCACCAGGGAAGCCCCAGACAGCCTCTTTACTAAATGGTGTTGGAAAAACTGGACAGGGACACATGCAAAAGAATCAAACTGGACAACTTTCTCACTCCATGAACAAAACTAGACTCAAAACAGATTAAAGACTTAACTATAAGACCTAAAACCATAAAACTCCTAGAAGAAAAAATAGGCAGTTAGCTCTTTGACACCAGTCTCAGCTATATGCCTCCTCAGGCAAGGGAAACAAAAGCAAAAGTAAACAAATGAGACCTAATCAAACTGAAAAGCTTTTGCACAGCAAAGGAAACTATCCACAGAATGAAAAAGCCACTTACTGAATGGGAGAAGACATTTGCAAACAACATATCTGATAAGGGGTTAATATCCAAAATATACAAAGAACATATACACCTCAATATCAAACAAACAACCTGATTTTAAAATAAGCAGAAGACCTGGATAAACATTTTTTCCAAAGAGGACAGGCAAATGGCCAACAGACACAAGAAAGGATACTCAACAGCACTAAATATCAGGGAAATGAAAATCAAAACCATGATGAGATATCACCTCACATCTGTCAGAATGGCTATTACCAAAAAGACAAGAGATAACAACTGTTGGCAGGGATATGGAGAAAAGGGAACCCTTGAACACTGTTGGTGGAAATGTAAATTGGTGCAGCCACTATGGAAACAGTATGGAGGTTCCTCAAAAAATTTACAATGGAACTATCATATGATACAGCAATTCCACTTCTGGATATTTTTCCAAAGAAAACAGCAACACTAATTTGAAAAGATATATGCACCCCTATGTTCACTGCAGCATTATTTACAATAACCAAGATATGGAAGCAACAGAAGTGTCCATCAATAGAGGAATGGGACTTCCCTGGTGGTCCAGTGATTAAGACTCTGTGCTTCCAGTGCAGGAGGTGCAGGTTTGATCCCTGGTCGGAGAACTAAGATCCCACATGCTGTGGGGTGCGGCCAAAATCAAAAACAAGAACAAAATAGAGGAATGGATAAAGAAGATGTCACATATATATTTTATACACACACACACACACACACACACACACACAATGGAGTCTTACTCAGCCATAAAAAAGAATGAAATCTTGCCATTTGTGGTAACATGGATGGACCTAGAGAGTATTATGCTAAGTGAAATAAGTCACACAGAGAAAGACAAATACTGTATGATTTTACTTACAGGTGGAATCTAAAAAATGAAGCAAATGAAGAAACATAACAAAACAGAAACAGACTCATAAATACAGAGAACAAATTGGTGGTTGCCTGAGGGGAGGAGGCATGGGAAGATGAGTGAAATAGATGAGGGAGATTAAGAGGAACAAACTTCCAGTTATAAAATAAATATGTCACGGGTATGTAATGTACTGCATAGGGAATATAGTCAATAATATTGTAATAACTTTGTATGGCGACAGATAGTAACTAAACTTACTATGGTGATCATTTTGTAATGTATAAAAATATTGAACCACTATGTTGTACACCTGAAACTAATATAATATTTTAAGTCAATTATACTTCAATTTTAAAAAGAATGTTTCTTGAATTGCAAGGGCAATACAGAAGATTAAATACCCTGAAATATTCATTTATTGGTAGAGGGACCACAGAATGGCTTAGTAGAAACAGACAAGGTTGAAAAACTGCAGCTAATTCTGCAGCTTTGGGGTGAGTTTGGTGAATCTGTCTAGGAAGTATGTGATAACAGCCTCACATTTCTGGAGAAAGAAATAAATTTATTTTTTATTCAATTTGGCTTAGAAAAAGAGAGAAAACTCTCAGCTTAAAATGACTCATAATTACTTGACTTTGGAAGTGCCAGCTTGTCAAATCAGGGTCAAGGGATTAACAAACACAGACAGAAAACTCTGGATAACATAGAGTTAATCTACTAAGGGGTTGTGTTTGCCTTGCTCTTTCATAGAGTGTTTTAAAAAAGATAGACTTGCCACTTGAACCCAAATTTTTACATTCCTTGTCTCTGTAGCACAAAAACAAAAACTAGAATCAGGAGTCACTATACATACTTATCATCAATATGGTCATAAGTTCTCATTTACCTAAAGATCTTTGGAGAGTTTGGAAGATGTTTTTCACATGTGGTGGGTTGTGATTTTGGTCATTTGTTGGATTATTTTCTGTGGGAAAAAAATAAGCACAATTACCAAGTTTTGCCAAATACAGTCAATTTCCAAACTTTATTTCAACTTTAGAAAGCCACTAACTATGAGAAAGTAGCAGTCCATTACAAGAGCAATTACAAGGAGCAAATCCCCCATGCATTTCCATGATGTGGACTCAATCCAAGCTGTCAATCAGTAACACCTTGGGCCTGGTAAAATCATCTTAAATGAGCCCAGAACCAAGAAATTTTGGCTTTGTGCTCAAGGAGAAGTTGAAGTTTTACATCTTCATAATTTCTTTGGGTGTTGTTTGTTTATTTTGCTCTCAGGAGACTCTAGCATTGAAATGCACGTTTGGTTATATGTTAACAGCACTTTATTGCTACGCTGTTAACTGAGGACTAGATTGCCTTCAGTGGAGCTATGATCATTATGACCTTGAACTCTCCGCAGACCTGGGCACACTTTTTCCAAGACACTTCACTTCTAAAAAGGATAATTTCCTCACCCCTCTTCCTAGCCGGCCCTCTTCCTTCTTACCATTAATTCTGGTTTTTTGAAAGGTCACTACTGCTAAGGAAGAGGTGCAGACAGGGTGGTCTGGGATTTCCTGGTCCCCACAGAGTAGCCTCAGAGCAGCTCCTGGCCTCTGAAGAGGGGCCTGGTCGGCCTCCTTTTCTTGTGGGGTGTCACCTTCACCACTGTATGCAGGGCTTCCTCATGCCTCTTCTTTGTTCACCTACTCAAAACACCTTATCAAGCAGACCTGCCTCTCTTTTAATCTCCCAAAGCTCCATGCAAGTATAACCTAAAGCACTTTTAACATACTTTCAATTTTAGTATGTTTATGTCCAATGATTATTCATGAGACTGACTCTCTTACTAGCTGTGAGCTCTTGGAAGACAAGAATGCCCCATTTAGCTCTCCAGTTCCTGGCACAGTGCCTACCACAGGGAAGGAGAGCAACAGCTGGTCTTGAGTAAGAGAAGGAATCTTAAAGAATCTTGACTGCAACCTCATGAAAGACTCTGAGCCAGAACCACCAGCTAGGCCTGTCTGGTTGGCCAAGACTGCAGTAGTTTGAAGGCTGAAAGGCACTGGAGGGTCTGCATCCTAGATGACTAACAAGCTGTTGGCAGAAGGCCTCACCTCCTCATTGGCTTAGGCAGGAGGGTTCAGTTCCCCATCACAGGGGCCACCCCTTAGGACTGCTGGAGTGTCCTCACATGGCAGCTGACTTTTCTCTGAGTGAGCAATTAATCGAAGAGACAGCCAGCCGGAAACCATAAGGTCTTTTATGACCTAATCTATGAAGTGGCACATCATCACTTCTGCCATATTCTATTCATTAGAAGCAAATCACCAAGTCCAGCCCACAGTCAAGGGGACAGGGGTGAAGCTCCATCTTTCAAAGGGAGGGGTATCAAAGAATTTGTGGAGATATTTTAAAACCACAGTAGGAATGAAATTCCAAGGAAGACAGTTGAACAAAAAGGAAACAGTCACTTGTGTCCATGTGAACGTGAGGATTTTAATCAGCTACCTCTGCTTTGGTGCAAGAATTGTGGATGGAGAGAAGTGATACCCTTACAGAGGCATCTACACTCTGCAAGAAGCCTGGACCTGGGTATGCAACCTGTACCATTAAGCAGAGATTCCTGAAGGACTTCCAAGATATTAAGTTTAGCCACATGAAATTGGAGATCTTTGATCATTTTTGACCTACAAAAACAGTAAGATCAAATGAGTCAACCTCACAGTATAGTCCCAAGGGAGGATTTCTAGTCTACATATTTCTTCTAATTTTGAGGCTCCTAGAAACCCAACATCATGGATTATCAAGATAAGTGTGATGATCAATTTGTAATGTGATCCTTTAACAAAGAAAATATGGAATTGGCTTCAAGCCAAATTTAGATCGATCACTGCATACCTTGGGGATCTGGGAAGACAGAGGAAAATAAATGCATTTTGTGCTTAGGAGGTGGTCAAGCATCGAGTCAAGCTCCAAGAAGGGAGAAAAAGCAATAAGGCTGATGACCGAAGGACACTTTTCGAGAAGGTGATGTCATTTTGGGGAACATGCAAAAGTCCTAGAGAAATCTACCAAAATGGCCAGTTGGGACATGCCACAGAGTCTGAGAGGGAATGGTACACTTTTTCCAGGGGACCAAGCTCAGTGGGGTACCAGGGACTCCAGGCCCCCTCCAGTGTCATAACCGGGGTGGGGAGGGGGACAGGAAGTGCTCACTGGCAGCATCTGTATTTGACAGTTCTTTCATATGGCAACTACTTGAAAGGAAAATGCTACCCTCCCTGTTCTCCACTGGCAACGTTTCGAGCACATCAGCAGCACAGGAGGAAGCCACTCAGCAGAAGACAGAAGGAGGTCTTGCCCTGGGTACACTGGGCATCTGCTCTAGTGAGAAAATCTAAGGACTAGTCATAAGCAGCTGCAAGTTATTGTTCAATGTGGTGTCTGTGAAACTCTTTCTGCCTACAAGTTCTTCCAGGTGTCCTTAAAAGGCATACAAATTATGCAAGTGTAACTGGTGTGTCTTACAGGCATCCTGCATTCAAACAGCGGCACTGTCTCCTACTAGCTGCTTGACCTCCGGCAAGTTACTTAACTTCAGTATCTACATATGGAAAATGGGGGCATACTAATAATGATGCTACACACATAGGACTGCTGTGGGCATTAAATAATGTAGTTGAAAAACTCCTTTGGTACATAGCAAGTGCTCAGTGTACATTAATTTTATCATAATAACAGTGATTATTATTTTTTCAGAATGTACCATTCACTCATTCATTCACACATTTATTCATTTAGCAAATCTTATTAAGCTCCTACCTTAAATCAGACCCTAACTCCTCAGCCCTGGGGAAAGACAGTCTAGTGAATGCAACAGTTATTGTTTTGATTTGTCTTATGGTCATTTCAGCATATGTACTAGAAGGATGATTACCAGTAAATTTAAAGGGGGATATAGACAGTCCTAAATACAATAAGGCATTAAGTAGAAAATAATGTATACAAAGAAAAGATGGAGGTTATAAATTAATTCTGATGTTAAAAGAACAAACATTTTGTCCTGGTTCCTATGAAGGAAAATAGCAGTTCCTTATTTGAAAGCACTTAACAGAAGGAATTGCTTTACAAATCAAAAGACCAAGCTAGAGAGTAAGCTGTGTGTCCCCCAAGTAGATCATTTAATTACATTTAAACAATGAACAATTGTGTTTATTATTCACGGTGCCCTAGCACTATAATGTGCACTCCTGGACAGGCCACACCTCGCATTTGCAGGGACTCACACAAGAGTACAGATGGAGACACACCCATCGTATGTATCAGTATTTAAAAGTTCTAAATTGTGACTTGGTCTGCATTTCCACACAAGGACTTGCAGCCCACTGCTTCCTTGGTGGCTAAAGGAACCCCACTTCCCAGGATACACTGAAGCAGGACAGAAGCTGCAACCAGGCCCAAGACTCCTGAGTAGTGACTGGACACACCAAATCTCCCTATGGTCAAGTGGGATTTATTCTAGGAATGCAAGGCTTGTTCAATATTAGGAAATCCATTAATATCATATACAATACTAGTAGACTTAAGGGAAAAATTAAATCATATGAATAGTTACAAAGATCCTGACAAAATTCAACACCCATACCTGTTTTTAAAAACACACAAGGGCTTCCCTGGTGGCGCAGTGGTTGAGAATCTGCCTGCTAATGCAGGGGACACGGGTTCGAGCCCTGGTCTGGGAAGATCCCACATGCCGCGGAGCGGCTGGGCCCGTGAGCCACAACTACTGAGCCTACGCGTCTGGAGCCTGTGCTCTGCAACAAGAGAGGCCGCGATAGTGAGAGGCCCGTGCACCACTATGAGGAGTGGCCCCCCACTTGCCACAACTAGAGAAAGCCCTCGCACAGAAACGAAGACCCAACACAGCCAAAAATAAATAAATTAATTAATTAATTAAAAAAAAAAACACACACAAGCAGGGTTTCCCTGGTGGCGCAGTGGTTAAGAATCCGCCTACCAATGCAGGGGACACGGGTTTGAGCCCTGGTCCGGGAAGATCCCACATGGCACGGAGCAGCTAAGCCCGTGCACCACAACTACTGAGCCTGCGCTCTAGAGCCCGTGAGCCACAACTACTGAGCCCACGTGCCACAACTACTGAAGCCCGCGCACCTAGAGCCCGTGCTCTGCAACAAGAGAAGCTACTGCAATGAGAAGCCTGTGCACCACAACAAAGAACAGCCCCCACTCGCCGCAACTAGAGAAAGCCCACACGCAGCAATGAACACCCAACGCAGCCAAAAATAAACAAATTAATTAAATACATTTTTTTTAAAAAATGCAAGCAAAGAGAAATTGACAGATACATTCTCAATGTGAATATATGTACACATATGTATATATGTATGTATGTATGCATTTATGTGTGTGTATATGTATGTACCTTAGTCATCTTAGTTCTATAACCAGCATCTAAATCAGGAAACACTAAAGGCATTTCCTCTAAGAGCAGGAACAAGGCAGGATGCCCACTGCATCTCCACTAGTACTCAAGATTGTCCTAGAGGTATTAGCATAGACGATTAGACATGATAAAGAAATCAGCAGCCCAATAACTGGTGAAGTAAAACTATTTCTATTTTCTGATGATATAATGGCATAACCCAGAATTGCATGAGGTGGTCGAATATAAAATTAATATACAGAAGTCAATTGCCTTTCTATACCAAAACACTAATTAGGTAGAGGATAAAATGGTAGGGAAACCCCCCTTTACAATGACACAGAAGATTAAATTACTTAGGAATAAACTTAAGATATGTGCAAAATCTACATGAGGAAAACTTTAACACACACTGAAAGAGCTCAAAGTAAACTTAAAGAAATTGGAAAGACCTCCCCTTTTCTAGGTAGGTTTGACTTACTATCCATTTCCCCAAAGTGAAATTGCATTATAAATTGAAAGCAGTGCCAATAAAAACACCAACAGGCTCCTAATCAAGTTAGACAAGTTAATACTAAAGTTCGTGGGGAAAACAAACATGCAAAAATCACCAGGAAAACACTGAAAAAACAAAAACTGCCAAAAGGGGACTAGTCCCGCAAGACATGAAAGCATACTGTCTCAGCCTCTGTAATTAAAACAGTGTAGGGCTTCCCTGGTGGCGCAGTGGTTGAGAATCTGCCTGCCAATGCAGGGGACACGGGTTCGTGCCCTGGTCTGGGAAGATCCCACATGCCGCGGAGCAACTGGGCCCGTGAGCCACAATTACTGAGCCTGCGCGTCTGGAGCCTGTGCTCCGCAGCAAGAGAGGCCGCGATAGTGAGAGGCACGCGCACCGCGATGAAGAGTGGCCCCCGCTTGCTGCAACTAGGGAAAGCCCTCGCACAGAAACGAAGACCCAACACAGCCATAAACAATAAATAAATTAATTAATTTTTTAAAATTGTCTAAAAAAAGATACAAATAAATAAAACAGTGTAGTACTGTCGTGTTCAGAGACCAACAGACCAGTGTTTAGGCTAGAAAGCCCAGGAACAGACCCAGTACTTATGGGAATTTAGTATATGATAAAGGGGGCTTCTCGGGTCACTGGAGCAAAGATGGGCTTTTTAATACCTGGTGTTGGGACAGCTGGGTAGCCATGTCACAGAAAAATGGGATGCTGTGAACTGTGTTGGTGAAGCCATTCTAGTCCATGTGCGGTCCTCAGCACAAAAGCACCCTCTCACTTCTCCCAGCGGAGACCCAGGTACCAAAGAGATGCCCAACTGTGTTTAATTTATGATTATCATGCAATTTACAGAAGGAAACGTGTAGTGTAAATTCAGGGATATTAGAAGTATTCATTTTAAAGAGACTTCTGTGGTAAACTGATCTCCGAAAACCATCTAAGCCAGTGGTTCCAAACACCAGGGGCTGGTATCTGGCCGACTGTATCCAAGTCACTCAGAGAATATGCAAAGATGTGCAGAACCTGGACTCCGTTTCTAGAGATTCTCGGTGGGTTCTGAGAATAAGGATTTTTAATAAGCTCTTTCCATTCCACATCCTCTTCCCCGTGGCTGATGCACAGTTGGGCTTGGGAACCACTGACCTAGTTCCTATTCCTGCACCCAGCAAAGACCACATATTCGCCAACTCAGACAGTGACATATTTGGCCTTTTTTGTTTTTGTTTGTTTTTTGGCCACACCGCATGGCTTTCAGGATCTTAGTTCCCCAACCAGGGATCAAACTCGTGCCCCCTGCAGTGAAAGCACTGAGTCCTAACCACTGGACAGCCAGGGAATTCCCTATTTTTCTTTTTAAATTTTTAAATCTGTCTAGGGAAGAAATGCTGCATGGGATTCTAGTTCCTCATCCTGAGGAACTAGTTCCTCTTCAGAGCCCATCTGCTTCCATCATAATCGGATCTGAGATGAGCCTTTGCTTTGATGGAGAGAGCGCCTCTGGGGTACCACTTCCAGAAAGTGCTCAGCCCCTCACTAGCCCCGTCCCCCAGGGGTTGGGGAGAGACTTCACTGTTCAGTTTGGGAGAGGGATTCAGGTGCCTGTTACTGGCTCCTTTCTCCTTGCCTCTGTCTCTCTGTCTCTATCTCTCTGCAGAGAGCAAACGTTTTGATCTGCTTATCTATGCTGTGAATTTTACAAAAGCAAACTCTCCCACGGAGGGGGTTTGGAGAAGGCAAGGGTATCCTAAACCTTACCAGTGACTGGAGCACTCTTCCTAGCTCCAGGTGAAGCACCCACATTAACCAGCCAAGTATTCCTGGAGAGAATGGTCTGGGCTCCATCTGCTGGACCCTCAGCTTAGTCTCACATTTGGTTCTGAACTCAGGCAAGAGGAAGAAGAGGTATCACTTATTGACCCCTAACTCCAATTTTATCCATTTGCATTTACCATTATTGGAAATTCTGTCCATGCTGCCAAGGAAAAATTCTGATTCAGAATTCTCATCAACATTGGCTCCTGTGATGATAAAACACATGAAAAAAAATTGAAAAATTTTTATCAGTACACCCTTGGGCCCATATCTTCAGTGTGTTTAAATTCTTTTTCATATTCTTTTCCATTATGGTTTATCACAGGATCTTGGATATAGTTCCCTGTGCTATACAGTAGAACCTTGTTGTTTATCCATCCTATATATACTAGTTTGCATCTGCTAATCCCAAACTCCCAATCCAGTGTTGAAATGAATGCTGACATAGAATTCAACTTGTACTTGGAAATGTGTGTTTGAAAGTTTATATGTCATTGTAGAGAGAAGCACCAGCTGGTTGCAGAGGCTGGAGCCCAGGCTGTGGGAAAGGAACCTCAGGAATTGGAATTCACATCTGTATGCAATATTCCAACAAGTTCTCACTCCTCTGCTACCCAGGCACTAATGTGCACTGCTGGCAATTTCTGATTCCCAATTCTATCCTTATGACCTGCGATCGAATACCTGCCTTAATTCTCAAAGTGTTACTTAAAACATAATAATGATATGAAGCTGCTTTAAAGGGAACAGTGTGTTCATCACTTTTGTTATTTCTACGGCTGGGCCTAGGGCAAGTGATTTTTTTTGTCCTTGGTCTTATCCATGGAATGAGGTACTAAGGACTGCACCAGCTCTCACGCAGGGCTGAGATTAGCCTCAAAGCAGGTCATGCACGTGGAAGTATAAAGCGTGTTTGGCGGAAAGTTATGACACCACTCGGGGCTCCCGGTGTAAGGAACGGTAAACACCATTTGCAATCCAGTCCCTGTTCTCTGAACAGCCTCCAGAGAGTAAGAACCTGCCGGACACATGAAGTTGAGGGATTTCCCCAAAATAGAAGGATAGTTACACTTTCATCTTGGAGGTTATAGAGAGGATTTCAGACAATTCTTTCCTTCATATCTCTATTTGTCTTTGCTGCACAAGTAGCTGTTTTAAAGAACGGTAAAATGATAGCTTAGTACCTATAATACAGTACATAGGCCTATAGAAAAATGTGCACTTAAAGCGTTTTAAAGGCATATACTGGGCTTCCTTGGTGGCGCAGTGGTTGAGAATCCGCCTGCCAATGCAGGGGACACGGGTTCGAGCCCTGGTCTGGGAAGATCCCACATGCTGCGGAGCAGCTGGGCCCGTGAGCCACAATTGCTGAGCCTGCACGTCTTGAGCCTGTGCTCCGCAACAACAGAGGCTGTGATAGTGAGAGGCTCGCGCACCGCGATGAAGAGTGGCCCCCGCTTGCCACAACTGGAGAAAGCCGTTGCACAGAAATGAAGACCCAACACAGCCATAAAAATAAAAAATAAAAAAAAATAATTAAAAAAAAAAAAAAGTCAATAGTTTAAAAAAAAAAAAAGGCATATACTTGCTTTCTTTTGTGTCTCTCTTTGTAACTGATTTGCCGCTGTGCTTCTTGTTTCTTCTAGAATTTCATCTCAAGTGAAGTAAATAAAGGCATATTAATACCAGCAGTGGAGATCTGATATTTTTCCCTGTAAAGCAGTCTATAAATACAGTGAATAAATAATACAAACTCAACGAATATGTGAAATTACACTCTAAAATTCCTTCTCTTGGGAAGGGAAATTCTAATAACATAAATCATTTCTGAAAAATTTTGATTCCACTAGATGTCCGGGGCAGTAAACATTGCCCACTAAAGATATATAGCTAGAAACTTTGTCCCAAATCTCATGATATGTAGTGTCATAATTTTCCTTCTTATTCGTGCTGTCATTCTGACCCATCTCTGAGACTTTCCCCAGGATGGCCCATAAATATGGGTGAAGGCCGGAGGGTAAAAATAAAGCAAAACAGAGTTTTAGTCAGAAAGCTCTTTGTTTATAAACTGTTCCTAATTTTTCATGATTACATTTTTGGAACTATATTAATTTCTCCTTCCCTTTTAAAGTTTTCAGTCTTCTACTATTCCCTGGGGACAGCAGTTTTGTTTGTCCTTCTAGGTTTACTTTGAAAAGCAACAGAAAATAATCATCACAAATTCCATTCATTTTGTGTATATTCTGAGTCCTTTTTCAAAGGTTGTTGGTATATTGGTGGGTGGTCTACTCACCTGATGGAATAAATGCTGACAATAAGGACACAAAAGCTTTAACCATTACTTCACTCATTCAAGATGATGAGTTCTCACATCCCCTTCCTTGATGAATGCATCGACCTACAAGTTCCTGAACTGTTGCTCAGGGAGAACTTGGCAAGTTTATCAGTGGCCCGCCAATGCCAAGGCCAACACTGGCCTGGCACGGGGTGGGTCAGTAGGCCTATGGGGGTGATGGGATTCTTCTAAACCCTGCACCAGCCACCCATCTTCAGATGCACCCACTCCCCTTCCACACATGTGGGGCTGGATTCAGAGACACAGGGCACCTGCCAAGAAGAGAAAAGTGTTCTCATTCCTAGATGGGAATTCCTGAAAGCGTGGATAGTGGTACTGCAAGAGCTATCTGCATCCATTCATTCATTCAGTCATGATCACTGACCACCAATCAATCAGCCAGACAGTTAGTACCGATTTATTGAAGCCTCTTTAACAGCATACATGGAAGAAGGGCAAACCCAGAGTTCCTGAAATGCTTTTTCTGCATCAGTTGAGATGATCATGTGGTTTTGTATTTCATTCTGTTAATGTAGTCCATTACATTGATTGATTTTCCTATGTTGAACGATGCTTGCACTCCAGGAATAAATCCCACTTGGTCTGGTGTAAAATCCTTTTAATACGATGTTGGATTCGGTTTTCTAGCCTTTTGTTGGGGAATTTTGCATTTATATGTACAAGTGATATTGCTCTGTAGTTTTCTTAAAGCGTCTTTGTCTGGCTTTGGTATCAGGGTATACTGGCCTCTTAGAACTAGTTAGGAAGTGTTTTCTCCTCTTCAATTTTTTGGAAGAGTTAGAGAAGCATTAGTGTTAGCTCATTTATATGTCTGGTAGCATTCACCAGTGAAGCAACTTGAATCTGGGCTCTTCCTTGTTAGGAGGTTTTGATTACTGATTCAGTCTCCTTATTTATTACAAGTCTATTCCAATTTTCTATTTCTTCTGAATCAGTTTTGATAGTTTGTGTGTTTCTAGGAATGTGCTCATTTCTTCTAAGTTATCCAATTTTTTGGCATACGACTGTTCATAATATTCTCTTATAATCCTTTTTATTTCTGTGATTGTAGTAATGTCCCCACAATTCTTAACTAATAATTGAGTCTTCTCTCTTTTTTTCTCATTCAATCTAGCTAAAGATTTGTTAATTTTGTTATCTTTTTAAGGAACCAATCTTTGGTTTCATTGATTTTCTCTATTGTTTTTCTATTCTCTGTTTCATGTATTTCCATTCTATTCTTTATTATCTTCTTCATTCTGCTAGCTTTGAATTTAGTTTGCTATTGTTTTTCTTGTTTCTCAAAGTATACAGATAGGTTATTTATTTGAGATCTTTCTTATTTTTAATGTATGCATTTATAGTTATAAATTTCCCTCTTAGCATTGTTTTGCTGCATAAGTTTTGGTATGTCGTATTTGATTTTCATTCATCTCAAGGTAATTTCTAATTTCTTATTGGTTATTTAAGAGTCTGTTGCTTTATTTCCATATATTTGTGTATTTTCTAGTTTTCCCTCTGCTGTAAACTTCTAGTTTCATTCCATTGTGATCAGGAAAGATACTTTATATGATTTATATCTTTTTCAATTTATTCAGAGTTGTTTTGTGGCCAACATATGGAGAATGTTCTATGTGCACTTGATAAGAATGTATTTTCTGCTGTTGTTGGGTGGCGTGTTCTGTATATGTTTGTTAGGTCTAATTGGTTTATACTGTTGTTCAAGTCTTCTATTTCCTTATTATCTTTCTAGTCCTATGTGTTATTGAGAGTGGGTTACTGAAGTCTCCAACTATTATTGTAGAACTATTTCTCCATTCAATTCTGTCCATTATTGGTTCATATATTTGGGGGTTCTGTTGCTGTGTGATATGTGTTTATAGTTGTTATGTCTTCTTTCTGTGTTGAACCCTTATCAATATATAATGTCCTTGTCTTTTGTAAACTTTTTTATTTGAAATCTATTTTGCTGGAAAATAATATAGCTACTCTTTGTTTTTTTCCTTATGGCTTTGAGTTACTGTCTAGTATTGTTTCATTTCAGTCTGAAGTATTCCCTTTAGTATTTCTAACGGGGCATATCTCTTAGCTTATGTTTATCTGGAAATTTCTTAATTTCTCCTCCATGATCAAAGAATAGTTTTGTCAGATGTAGAATTCTTGGTTGACAGTACTTTTCTTTCAGGACTTTAAATATGTCATATCACTGCTTCTGGCTTCCATGATTTTTGTGTTGAAATCGGCCATTAATCTTATTGAGGATCCCTTGTACATAATGTTGCTTCTCTCTTTCATGCTGACAAGATTCTCTTTGTCTTTTGATTTCAACAATTTGACTATAATGTGCTTTAGTGTCGGTCTCTTCCATTTACCTTGCCTGGAGTTTGTAGAGCTTCTTGGATGTGTATAATCATCAGATTTGGGAAGTTCTGGAGCATTATTTCCTCAAATATGTTCTCTGTCATTTGCTCGCTTCTCCTTCTGGGACTTCTAAAATGTATATGTTGGTACTCTTGATGGTGTCTCACAGGCCCTCATGCTCTGTTTATTCATTTCATTTTTTTCTTTCTGCTCCTCAGACTGGATAATTTCAAGTGTCCCAGGTCAAAGTTAGGGATCCTTAATTCTGCCTGCTCAAATCTGCTGTCACATCCCTCCCGTGAGTTTTTCATTTCACTTACTGTACTTTTCAACTTCAGAATTTCTCTTTGGCTCATTTTTCTAACTTCTATTTCTTTATTGATATTCCTACTTTGTTCAAACATTGTTTTCCTTATTTCCTTCTTTGTCCATCATTTCCTTTACTGATTAAATATATTAAAGACAGTTGATTTAATACCTTTGATGAATAATTCCAGTTCCTAGGCTTCCTCAGGGATGGGTTCTATTTCTTTTTTTTTTTTTTTCCTGTGAATGGGCCATACTGTCCTGTTTCTTTGTGTGTTTCATAATTTTTTTTGTTGAGAGCTACACATTCTATTTGGGTAACTTTGGAAATCTAATCCTCCCGCTCCTCAGGGATGGCCAGTTTGGGCTTGTTGAGGGCTGGAACCATGCACTTGTGACTTCTCCAAACTATTTTGGCAAAGTGTATATTACTTACTGTGTATGGGTGCTGAATTTCCAGTTTGTTATGTCTGCAGTCACTCGGTGACCTGACAAAGGTTTCCGTAAGTGTCTATATTTCAAAAGGAGAAAAACAAAAAATACTGTCTTCTTAATCTCCTTGACAGAATTTCTTGGAAGCTCTTTAGGTCATGATAGTGAAACAATGGCCAGCCTCAGTGCCAGCCCTCAGTGATCAAAGGCAGTGATCAACCCACACCCAGATTGTGGCACCAGGAAGCCACACTGAGAATGTGGGCTGTGAAACACTTGGCTACCTGCCATGGGGCTGGGGGATGGAGAATGGTGGGATCTACATGGAACACTGAAATTCACTAAAATTTACCAATCTCTTCATCAAGTTCCTTCCTGGACTATGCAAATGTTCATCTCTTGTTCCGAAATAGTTGCTTAAGATAGATCTTGCCAGCTCAGTTATAGCTTCGGTGAAGAGATGTATTCCTGGAGCTTCCTACCCAACCATCTTCCATCTAGGCCTTGGTTTTTCTCAAATTTACCTGGGAGGCTTGGAATAGATCAATGAGTCCCAACCTAGAATCACCTGGAGAGCTATAAAAACTACTGATGCAAAGGTAGATTTCCCATGCCAGGAAATCTGATCATGTGTCTCTTTTTAACAATCTCCCAGGGGATTCTCATGCTCAGTTAGGGCTGAGGACCTGGGAGAAGGTCTATCTCAGCCTCAGGGCCTCACCATCTCTACCACATGCAGAAATCGACTGGGGACCTCATCTAGGCAGATGTGGTGCAGCTGGTCTGAGCTGGGATCTGACACTGCTTTTCCAATAGATCCCAGACAGTGGCCCTGCTGCTGCTACAGGGACCCCTGCTTAAGGAGCAGAATCCTTTCCAACTGTTTATCTTCTATGTTTTTCTTAATTTCTTGAGACTCTGACACTTAGAGAACCCGTTCTAGCCTCAAAGCAAAGCACTTTCCTTCCCATCAGAGCAGCAGGAACAGGTTATCTGGGAGACCACCACGGACACGCACGAGACTCTTCATACAGCCTGACAGTTTCACGTGAGGAGATTACTTACCAAATAGTTTAACCAAATGTTCTTCTCGTTTATTTGAACTCAATGCAAAGTCGGCATCTCTCAAGCTCTTTTGTTGAGGATAACCTATGGGAAAGTAAACCTTAGCTGTGAGCCAATCTTTCACTGGATCTGCATGTAATTCTTTTTAAATCGATACACTCATGCATGGTATTTGAGAGGAGCATCCTGCAGTTGGCCAGCTCTAGGGGAAAGAGCACTGGACTTGGGTTCCGGTACAACATTTGAACACTGTGTGATCTTGGGCAGTGAAGTTCTGTGGGATTTGGTTTTCTCATCTGAAACTGGAGGGAAAGATTTCGACCACAGGAGGTCTGTGAGGAGGGGGGGACAGAATTCGCTGATGTGACATGGAGACTGAAAGTGCCCTCCCCTCATCCTGTCTCAGTGCTATTATCTATGATGAATGACAGTAAACAGTGCTGGTTCCAAGCAAGGTCATGCTCAGCGCTCAGCTGGGGAAGGAACAGAGACAGATGGACACACAGCTCAGGGGCTTTTCAACAAAAACTCTCCTCTCCACAGGCAATGAGGCCAATGAGCAGTGACTGACCATTCTGGAAATGGGATGCTTTCTCGTTTGGGAGGGGAGGGGACAATACTCCTGCATACTCTGCACTAATCCCCACTGTGGGTCTATATTTGGGAGGGGCGCGGGGACCTGAGGTCATCCTGACATGACTGGTTTGATAAGCACAAGGAATTCCTGATGTTGTCATTGAGGAATAAGATGAAAAAAATGAAGGTGCAAACACAGATGAACTGGATTAGCAATCTCCCCTAGGATGGCATGGATGGATGTTAAGACTTCTGCTGACCTGCATGTGGCTACATCAAGGATATGAATTAATTGTGCTAAAAGATTGTAGTGACCTGTGGAGATTTTGAGCTATATTATCAGGCTTTTCTTTTTGGAGGTCATGACGTCTGTGACACATTTTCCCAATTCAAGGTCAAGGCCAGGCCTTTTCTCTGGCCCCTGGGGAGTGGGCAAACCCATTAGGGAGGAGAAACTTGTCCCTTAAAGAAGGTGTTTCAGGCCACAGCACCCACTTATTCTGAGTTCCACAGAGTATTCATTAAGTGTCTCCAAGGATCTGAACTTTTAACTCAAAACCAGGACAACACTAGTTCCCTCAGTCTGCATAGACATTGAGTAATCTGTGCACATGGCAGGTTTCAATTCTACAGGAAAATTGCTAATTAGGTGGTTAATGGTGCATGGATATGATGGCTTTTTTGGTAAATGAAAGAAACAAGTCCTCTCTTGCTGAGATGTTAGTGAATCATTAAGAATCAATACAGTGGAAGTGTATGTAAGCCCATGCAGTAAAATACTTGTTCACAAAAACCCTTTGGTTTTTAAAGTGCCCTGACAAGAGGAGTTACTATTTCCCCTTTTCTTGATGTCACCCCTGACTGACTGCATAATGTACCTACTGTCCTTCATGACACATGACACTGTTTTGTGATATTGGTCTGCTTAATTTTTGGAAAATAGTACTGTAGCTTTTCTCCACAGACCCAATTTCTTTACATTGAGAGAATGTCCCAGAATGTGGTCAACCAATTAGTTTAGTAAATAGCAAAAGTGCTTCCAAATGCAGTAAGATCATAAAAGTAGAGCATGGAAATCTAATGTTCACTTTGAAAAAGCTATGTTCATAAGATGTTCATAACAGCGTTGTTCAGATAGCCAAAAGGTGGAAACAACCTAAATGCCCATCAACTGATAAATGGATTAACAAAATGCGGTAAATCCACACAATGAAATATCATTCAGCCATAAAAAGGAATGAATTCCTGAGGCATGCTACAACGTGGATGAACCCTGAAAACGTGTTAAATGAAAGAAACCTGTCACAAAAGACCATACAGTGTGTGATTCCATATATGAAACATCCAGAATAGACAAATCCATAGAACAGACAGTAGGTTAGTGGTTGCCAGGGGCTGTGGGAAAAGGTGGATGGGGAGTGACAGGAAGAGAGTGTGACATTACTTTTGGGGGTGATGAAAATGTTCTAAAATTAGATAGTGGTGGTTCACAACGCTGTGAATATACACTTTTAAAGGGTGTATTTTATGTTATGTGACTAATATATCAAACTGTTATTTAAAATATAGTGTATGTATATATGAGAGGATAGATTAAACATGATTGGCCTGATTAACACACAGAGGTTCATTATACTAATCTCTCTCCTTTTGTATATGTTTGAAAATTTTTATAATGAAAAGTGAAAATGTGCATGTGTGCTACCTGACTGTGGAACTCTGGATTTTGAGAACGGTGTAAAGTTGGGGAAAACGTTAAAGTTCCTCCCTTCTCCTGAGCAAGGAATCCCTAGAGTAATCCGGGGAAGTAAAGCAGGAGTTCCTGTGAACACAGGAGTTCTTTGGGGGCCTGTTACCAAGGAGATTTCACACAATGCTGAGGGATAATAAAACCAAAGCAATGGCAGTTAAGCTAGCTTCAAACTCAAGATGCACAAGCACCCGTCTTTTGATCCCCACTGCCCACTCCTCTACTTTCCCCCCATCTCAGCAACAAATCAATCCTTCTACTTGTTCAGGCCAAAATCCAGACTACATAACAGACTCCTGTCTTTCTCTCTCACCACACATCCAGTCCACAAGCAAATCCTCTCAGGTCAATTTTCACACACATCCCAAAACCTGGCCAGCTTGCCCACCTCTACCACCCCAACAGAAACCAACCAGCACCATCCTCATTTCACCGCTGCTAAAATAAGAGGCCACTGTTGAATCGCAATGAGTCCCCTTACCAAAATCTTCACCACCTCCTCTCCCACTTACCCCTCCTTTCCCTTCTATCTGCTCACATCACCAGAGGAAGAGAATACGGGATGCTTTGCAACCTGAGTATACCATAGGGCTCTTATGTAATCTACCAAGTGCCTTTAAGTGATCACCAGACTTTCTCTACCGTGATTCTCTTATTTCCAGGCAGATTTGTTGAGGTATGACAGGAAAACATTGTAAAAAGTTAATGAACAGAAATCTCAATTAAATAACGTTGAGAGACCAGAAGGGGGAGCTCCTACTCCTAGAGCCCAACAGGAAGAAGAAACACTCCTCTTCATTCCTGGCAAGGGCTCAGCCAATGAAAAGCCATGGAGTCTTTGTTTACTATAGCCTCCCCCAACTTCCTTTTCCCCTCTATAAAAGAGTTCTCCCTCTCTTGCTAGGCGGGGACTTGCACATAGCACACAATGGTTGCAGACACCAAATTGCAATTCTCTGCAGACCCCAAATAAACCTTTTTTTTTTTCCTGGAGAAATAACTGACAGTTTACTTGTTTTAGGTCAACAATATCTATATTTACACAGTCATCCAAGTATGGAGGGGGAATCAATAAACTTTTTCTGTAAAGAGCCAGATAGAAAATACTTTAGGCTTTGCAGGTTATGTATGTCTCTGTCACATATTTTTCTTTGTTTGTTGTTGTTTTCACAACCTTTTAAAAATGTAAAAACCACTGAAAAAAATCAATGAAACCAAAAGTTAGTTCTTTGAGAAAATCAATAAAATATATAAACCTCTAGCCAGACTGGTCAGGAAAAAAGGACAGAGGACACATATTAACAATATCAGGAATGAGAACACAGACATTACTAGAGATAGCACAGATTAAAAGGAAAATAAGTGTATATTATTAACAACTTTTTTCCAATAGGTTCAACAAATTAGATAAAATGGACAGATTCCTTGACACAAACTAACAGAGCTTACTAAAGAAGAAATAAATAACCTGAATAGCTCTATAAAAAATAAATTGCTTTTCTTTTAAAAAGAAATAAGCTCCATATTAAAGGAATTGAATTTTTGGATTAAAAACCTTCCCACAACGAAAACTCAAAGCTCAGATGACTTCACTTGTTAACTCTATCAATAAGGAAGAAACGTCATCAATTCTACACAAACTCTTCTGAAAAACTGAAATTGAGAGAGTACTTCCCAATTCATTCTATGAGACCAGCATTATCCTGATAACAAGCCAGACAAAGATATTACAGGAAGGGCTTCCCTGGTGGCGCACTGGTTGAGAATCTGCCTGCCAATGCAGGGGACACGGGTTCGAGCCCTGGTCTGGGAAGATCCCACATGCCGCGGAGCAACTGGGCCCGTGAGCCACAACTACTGAGCCTGAGCGTCTGGAGCCTGCGCTCCGCAACAAGAGAGGCCGCAATAGTGAGAGGCCCGCGCACCGCGATGAAGAGTGGCCCCCACTCGCCGCAACTGGAGAAAGCCCTCACACAGAAACAAAGACCCAACACAGCCAAAAATAAAAAAATAATAAATAAATAAATAAAAAATTTAAAAAAAAAGATATTACAGGAAAAGAAAAGTATAGGCCAGTATCTTTCATAAACATAGATGTAAAAATTCTTAACAAACTTTTAGCAAATTGAATCCAACAATATTTTTTAAAGGATAAGATATCATAACTAAATGATTTATTCCAGGAATGTAAAACTGATTGAACATTCAAAAATAAATCAGTGTAATTCATCACGTTAATACAAAAATCATATGCTCATCACAACAGATGATCAGAAAAAGCATTTGACAAAATCAAACATCCATTCAGGATAAAACTCCCATTAACTAGAAAACAAAGGGAATATTCTCAATTTGATAAAGAGTATTTATACGCTTTATCAGGGGCTTCCCTGCTGGTGCAGTGGTTAAGAATCTGCCTGCCAATGCAAGGGACACAGGTTCGAGCCCTGGCCCAGGAAGATCTCACATGCCATGGAGCAACTAAGCCCGTGCGCCACAACTACTGAGCCTGAGCTCTAGAGCCCGCAAGCCACAACTATTGAGCCCACGTGCCACAACTACTGAAGCCCGCGCGCCTAGAGCCTGTGCTCCGCAACAAGAGAAGCCATGAGAATGAGAAGCCCACGCACCGCAACGAAGAATAATCCCTGCTCACCGCAACTAGAGAAAGCCCACGCACAGCAATGAAGACCCAACACAGCCAAAAATAAATAAATAAATACATTTATTTTTTTTAAAAAGTAATATATCGGGAAATCCCTGGCGGTCCAATGGTTAGGACTCAGAATTTCCACTGCAGGGGGCACGGGTTCCATCCCTGGTTGAGGAACAAAGATCCCACAAGCTGCCCAGTGCAGCCAAAAAAAAAAAAGGAATATATCATAAAGGCAGACATATAGACCAATGGAATAGAATAGACAGCCCAGATATAAGCCCCCACATATATGGTCAAGTGATTTTTGGCAAGGATGTGGAAACCTTTCAGCAGGGAAAGGTAAATCCTTTCAACAAATGGTGCTGGGAAAACTGGACATCCACATGCAAAAGAATGAAATTGGACTCTTACCTAACCTCATATACAAAAATTAACTCAAATGGGTCAAAGACTTAAATATAAGAGCTAAAACTACAAAACTCTTAGAATAAAACATAGGGCAAAGCTTCAGGACATTGAATTTGGCGATGATATCTCAGATATGACACCAAAGGCACAGGCAACAAAAGAAAAAAATAGGGAAATTAGATTTCATGAAAATTTTTAACTTTTGTGTATCAAAAGACATTATCAACAGAGTAAAAAAGGCAACCCATAGAAAATATTTGCAAACCACATATCTGATAATATGATTAATTGATTGATTAATATCCAAAATATAGAGAACTCCTAAAACTCACCCAAAAACCCAATTCAAAAATGGGTAAAAAAAAAAAAAAATGGGTAAAGGGGACTTCCCTGGTGGCGCAGTGGTTGAGAATCCGCCTGCCAATGCAGGGGACACAGGTTCGAGCCCTGGTCCGGGAAGATCCCACATGCCACGGAGCAACTAAGCCCGTGCGCCACAACTACTGAGCCTGCGCTCTAGAGCCCACGAGCCACAACTACTGAAGCCCACGTGCCACAACTACTGAAGCCCATGCACCTAGAGCCCATGCTCCTCAACAAGAGAAACCACAGCAATGAGAAGCCCGCGCACTGCAATAAAGAGCAGCCTTTGCTCGCCGCAACTAGAGAAAGCCCGCGCACAGCAACGAAGACCCAACACAGCCAAAAATTAAAAAAATTTAAAAATGGGTAAAGGACTTGAATAGACATTTACCCAAAGAAGATATACAAATAGCCGTTAAGCAAATGAAAAGATACGCAACATCATGAATTATTATAGACATGCAAATCAAACCTATGATGAGCTACCACCTCATACCAGTTAGGATGGCTACAATCCAAAACAGAAACAAAAACAGAAACTAACCAGTGTGGTGAGGCTGTGGAGAAACTGGAACCCTTGTGCACTCTTGTTGGGAATGAAAAATGATGCATCCACTATGGAAAACAGTATGGCTGTTCTTCAAACAATCAAAAATAGAATTATAATATGATCCAGCAATCCCATATCTGGTTATATATCCCAGAGAATTGAAAGCAGGGTCTCAAAGAGGTATTTATACACCAATGTTCACAGCAGTGTTATTTACAATAGCTAAAATGTGGAAGCAACCCAAGAATTCATCAATAGATGAACAGATAAGCAAAAGGTGGTATATACATACAATGGGATATAATTCAGCGTAAAAAGGAAGGAAATTCTGTCACATGGGGAATGGGGAGTTACTGTTTAATGAGTATAGAGTTTCAGTTTTATAAGGTGAAAAAACTTCTAGAGATGGATGGTGGTAATGGTTACACAACATTATGAATGTATTTAATACCACTGAACTGTACACTTAAAAATGGGTTAAGAAAAAGAATCTGAAAAAGAGTGGATATACATATGACCCAGCAATCCCACTACTGGGCATATACCCAGAGAAAAGCATAATTCAAAAAGACACATGCACCCCAATGTTCATAGCAGCACTATTTACAATAGCCAGGACATGGAAGCAACGTAAGTGTCCGTCAACAGAGGAATGGATAAAGAAGATGTGGTACATATATAGAATGGAATATTATTCAGCCATTAAAAGGAACAAAATTGGGTCATTTGTAGAGATGTGGATGGACCTAGAGAGTGTCATACAGAGTGAAGTAAGTCAGAAAGAAAAGCAAATATCGTATATTAACACATATATGTGGAATCTAGAAAAATGGTATAGATTATCTTATTTGCAAAGCAGAAATAGAGACACAGAATAAGTTAAAAACAACAAAATTTAAAAGTTTACATTGTAAAAAGAATTTGCCCTTCATTTCCCCGCATTAACGGTGGCCCCTTTCCCATATTAAAGAGTCTTGAAGGTGCCTCATACACTCTTCAGAGCCATTCACACATAGAACATTCTGGACACTGTGACTGGCTTTGCTTTGACTTAGCCATATGTCCTGATGTATTTCATATCAGATTATATAGAACTCCTTCATTATCTTAAACAATTGCACGTTGACCCATTTTATGAATGCATAGACACCAAATACAAATGAACACATACCTATGATTCTATTTGCATAAAATTCCAAAATAGTCAAAACTAACCTGTGGTGACCAGTAGAATGCAGGATAGTGGTCACCTCGGAGGAGGAATAGGGCAGGGAACGAGAGGGGTGGGAGGCTTCCAGGGAGCTGGTCATGCTCTGATTCTTAAACTCAGTGATGGTTATACGAGCGTGTCCACATGTTAATAATTCATTGAAATGTACACTTATGATTTCTGCACTCTTCTGTATGATGTCGTGCTTCAATTTTACCGAATTTAATCTCACAGTCTAGTGGGAAAGTTATACAGAGCGGCAAATAACTACGGCTCAGTTTGGTCAATGAATTCAGAACTCGGTATCTTCTTGCCCTGTTGCAGCAGTTGACCCCAACGCGGCTGGAGGCTGACCGCAAGCTAATCCCAGGCTGCTGCCAGCTGGAAAACTTGGGCAAGTTACACACGCGTGAGCCTCCTCGGTTCCCAAATCTGTAAAATGGGAATAATAATACCTGATACAGTTATTGCAAGGGTGTAATATAGTAATCTATGTAAAGTGGGTAGGAGTGCTCCGCAAGCACATAGCAGGTGTTCCATTCACTCCAGCTACCGTTACCATGAAACTGTAATTTTTACAAGGAAAAGGATCCTCCTCAGTGCTCAGTAAAGAAATGCTTTGGGTGAAATATCCACCGCCGGTCTCCTCGGGGACGGCGAGCTCACGAAGAAGCTTGGTTGGAGGTGCTGAAGCTCGGGAAAGCAATCTCCCTGGACAGGCGAACTCGCAGCCCACCGCTCTCCGACCGCGTCCTCCTTAAGCACGGAGCAATGATGTCATCCCCCACGCGGTGCAGCCTACCTTGGAAGCTCCCCAGCGGTTCCTCCCGGCCGTCTCCATTGGCTGGCCAGGATCCGGCGGCCCCGCCCCTTTGCCCGCCGCGGGACCCGGTAGCCCGCCGTCAATCTGCCCAGGTGGGAGCGGTGATTGGCCGCGGGGCCCGCCCCCCAGAAAACTCCGCCGGGCTCGCGTAGGCTGCGCACTTGGGGTGGGAGGGGCGCGGCAGCGCGTCCGGAGCCGCCGCCGTCCCGGTCAGCGTGCCAGGCAGCCGTTGGTCACTCCTGCAGCCCGCCTGCTGGGCAGGGCCGGCCCGGCCCGGCCATGGAGTCCTACGACATCATCGCCAACCAGCCCGTGGTCATCGACAACGTGAGGCTCGGCAGCCGGGGGGAGGGAGCACGCGGCAGTGCACGCGGGGACCCCCGACAGACTCGGCTGGTCCCTCTAGCTCACTGCCCGCCCGCCACCCCTGCCGGCCGTCCCCACCTGGCCCTATAGTTGGGGCCACGGGGCCACCCCCCGCTGGCGCGGCGGAACCCCAGCCCAAGCCCTCCCTGAGCCGGGCGGGGAGGTCCGGAGAAGAAGGGGGTCCCATCGTTCTGGCGGCCTTTGGTCAGCATCCGGAGAGGTGGGGTGACAGTCGGGCGGCCCGGCCGATGCACCCCGGACTTTTCTCAGTTGAGAGTGGGGTTACTGGGCAGGTTTCGACCCCAGCCCCTTTACCTCTTCTCAGGCTGTGGCTCTGGCTGCCCTCTTGCACACTGCTGGCCCCATCTTTTGGAGAGGGTTGGCCTGGGGACCTCTACAACAGCTCTTCCCAAGTGCTGCACCCCCAGGCAGCACTACCAGGGTGGGCAGGCCCTACTGCGCTCTTTTCCTGGGACTGGGGAAAATGCAAGTTAAGCTCTGCCAACCGCATAGCCGCCACCACCTGGCTGGCCACTTGGCTACTTTGACCCTCTCCTTAAGTGCTCCCCGAGCCAAGCAGAAGTTCCACAGCCGGCAGGGCAGTGGAGAGAATTCAGGACTACTCTTCCCAGGACCCATAGCAGTTTGGGAACATTGTTTGCAAACCTCAGAGGAAAGTTGCCTGGCTTCATTGTGGTTTGTCCTTCAGCACTGGGGCTCAGCATGTTTTCTGGTCCACGGGAAGAAAATGAAGGGCAGGGATCTGTGGATCTGCCCCTAGCTGGGTATCTGCCTCTGGTGTGTGGGCCTTGGAGTTTTTGATAATGACTCACTTCTCTTTCTGGGATCTGTCTCCCTGTAATCCCTGAACGGCTGTCTTTTTTGGAGTACCCATGTAAGTGCCCTGAGTCACAGCAGGGGATGTTTAATAAGGCTAGAGCTGGGCTTGGAGGATGCTCTCCATCAGGCTACAGGAAAGATCAGGCCAGTTCCTTACTTGGCGGGCTAATCAACAAGTTAATGAGTTTAGAGGGCAACCTGTTTGGTCCCTCTGGGCTTCCAGCCCCTCCTCTGTAACTTAGGGATGTTTATTTCTGCTCTGCAGACCCCAAGGGTTGTGATGGAGATCTGTGGGAAGAGGGGTTGAGATGCTCATTCCTGCAGTGAGTGGGAGGTTTCTAGATGCCAGGTTCCCTTTAAGATACTCTAAGTCCAGCTTCCATGCTGGAGCAGCGGCAAGACCAAGCTGTCCTCCTGTGGCCTCTGGAGAAGCCACTTGAGGAGAGGTGCCAGTTGTCCCAGTGAACCCAGTGGTCTTCCCCAGCGGGTCCCGTGTGTGGCCCATGGTTGCTGAGGGGAGGGGGCCAGGGAGTGTTGAAAAAAGCTTACGGGTTGCTTCTAGCTGGGTTTTGGGAGTAGCTTGTGCTGCTATTGGGTCCTTCTGCCTGGAGCTGACCTTGGAGTGTGCAGACGAGGATGTACTTCGTGGTTCTTCCATCTCCACACTAGTGACATTTTGGCCTGGATAATTCTTGGTTATGTGGGGCTGTCCTGTGCCTTTTAAGATGTATAACAGCATCCCTGGTCTCTACCTAGAAGCCAGTGGCAGCCCCCGCTCCCCAGTCTCCAGACATTGTCAAATTTGGGGGAGGGGATGCAAAATCGCTCCCGGTTTTGAACCACTGGTGTACTTGTAAATGGCCTTGCCCTCTTGGCAGGATCTCAGGCTGCCACCCCGGGCTGCCATGGTGGGGGCAGCAGCCCTCTCCATGGCAGGGCACTGCTTTCATCTGGAGGTGAAGGTTGGGAGCTAAACATTGTTTTTCTTTGCAGGGTTCGGGGGTGATCAAGGCTGGCTTTGCAGGAGACCAGATTCCCAAATACTGTTTCCCAAACTAGTAAGTGTTGCTCAGGCAGCATCTCTAACCCTTCGGTTTGCCTCCGCGGAGAACGTGGGTCCTGTGTCACAGCTCTCTTGGAGGCCAACTCTTGTCCCCACCTGTAGGGAAAACTCCAGATTTGTGAAGCTGTTGCTCTTAAGGGCACTGGAAGGAGAAGACATGTGCTCTGGGCTTCCCCCTCCTCTTTGGAGGCTGATTTTGGTCCCTCCTTTAGCCAGGAAGGAGGAGAAACCACCAGCATTCCCCTCGGGACAGGGTGTGGTAGCAGCAGCAAGAATAAAAGAGAGAATCTCCAGGAGAGAGACCTAGACTCAGAGGGAAAAGTGAGGAGTTAATGCCACCCCTTCCTCCCGGGAAATGTTTTCTTCAGGGCCCATCTATTTTCAGACTCTAGAAAATATTTTGTTCAGTCAAGGAGGGTCTTTGCCACTGGAATGGTGCCAGCAGTGGCAGAGGTAAGAGGGAGGTGAGACCTGGAGAAAGCCTGGAGTGCTCCTGTGGCCACTGTAGCCCATCGGGAAGTTTTCCCTCGGCCGTGTCTCGTCTCAAATCCTGGAGGTTTTAGGGTTTAGTGGCCTACGCCAGGGTGGGGGAGTCTTAAGGCCCCTGAGGTGGCTGGCTATATCAAGACAGAGCCAGCCTAGAGCATCCAGTGGGGCCTCAGCTTTCCTTTCTGAACTCACGTTGAACGTAATTAAAGGTTCCTCTTGATGTGCAGGGGACTTGGGTCAGATTTTGTAATGGTAGCCCATCCACTCTGCCAAGAATTGCATCTCTGTTCTGGAAGCCCTGGCAGTGGGAAGGGGCAGGACTGACTGAGTGAGAGAGGGGTGTACGAGGGAGCCATAGCCCAGTTTCCTGGGGCCACCCCGCCTTGGTCTGCCCTCTGAAATCAAGAGCGTGGGCTGAGTCATTGTGGCTACAGAAGCTGACCCTCTGCCAGGGCTGACATTACAGAGCTCACAGCCGTCTCTGGGAGGGCTGGTGGGAAACGGAAGTAACACCTCGTCTTCTGACCCTGAGTCTTCTGTCCTGCCAAGGCCTGCTCTGTAGTCCCGTGACCCGTAGGCCTAGGTTCTGACCTTTACCCCGTGGCCACCTCCTGATGCTTTGAGTACAGTTACCCTCTTGACCACTGGAGTTGGACTTTGGTCTTCCTGGATGGGGCTCAGCTGTGCCCCCTGCCCACCTCCCTGACCTCTCCTGTCTTCGCAGTGTCGGGCGCCCCAAACACGTGCGGGTGATGGCTGGAGCCCTGGAAGGGGACCTCTTCATCGGACCAAAAGCAGAGGTAATACCTGTGGAGCCTGCCTTTTTCTGGGTTTGGGGTCCTCATTGTCCCAGGAGCCTTGACTGGTGGTCAGAGCTGTACCGCCAGAGAGGGCCCTGGGAGTCTGTTCTCTGAGGCCATCTGCTGGGTACCCTCCTGGCTCCAGGATCCAGGCTCCAGCCCAGCGGTACTGCACCGTGGTCCCTTTGCGCTGTGCGATGGGGCCATGGTTCCCGTATAGGGCAGCACAGTTAGACCACTTCATGCCCTGTCTTTTAGAAACTACAAAGGAAAGAACTGGTCAAAAAGTGACTTAAAAGTCTGAATCACTTGGACTTGATGACCTGAGTGAGAGGGCCCGCTCTTGTGCTCCAGCCGGGGAGACACCTAGAGGCTGCACGGCCAGATGAGGCCCTTGGGAGGAGGAGTGAATGGGGGTGAGGGTGGCAGGGATAACAGGCAAGCGCAGTTTAGGCACCTGGGGTGTCTGTGGTGTGGGGTGCGGTTAATGGGGCTCTCAGGAGATGGGGTCAGGAGGAGCCGCGGCTGTGGGTGAGAGGCCGAGGGGGCGCCGGGCAGGAAGGGGCACGTTTGGGGGGAAGTTGAAGGGCAGGTCCGTGTGAGAGGCGCGAGCACCGGCTGAAGAGCTGGGAGGAGAGGTAGCTCACGGCATCCAGCTGTGCCCGGGAGGAGCGGTGGCAGCACGTGACCGCAGGAGGGGACCAAGTAGGATCGGCCTACGTGGAGGCTCCTGGCACTGAAGTGGTGGGGATGGAGGTCAGGCTGTGCTGGCAGTGAGTGTAGAGGACGAAGGGCTGTGGAGGGAGGGAGGGGACTGAGGGTGGCAGGGAGCACGCTGCCACCCTCTCTGGTCCTGGTCTTGGAGACTGGCTGGGCTCTGAGAGCCCGAGAAGCAGTTGGACAGATGAACGTGCGCTGGGTTCAGGACCCGTCACGGGGCATGGGGACACCCGGCGAGCGGATGAAGGGGCAGCTCCCGGGCGGGCGGGGAGCAGTTGCCGGGTGAATGTCTGGTGCCACGGCCGGCCTCGCCCCTCCGCAGGAGCACCGGGGGCTGCTGGCCATCCGCTACCCCATGGAGCACGGCGTGGTGCGGGACTGGAACGGCATGGAGCGCGTCTGGCAGTACGTCTACTCCAAGGACCAGCTGCAGACCTTCTCCGAGGAGGTGGGGCAGCGGCCCCTCCCGCCGGGGCCCGGTTCTCCCTGCCCGCGGCGTCCCAGCCAGGCTCCCAGCTTTCCTCCGGCTTTGTCAGGGCCTGCCGCCTCTGTGTTGCATGGGCCTGGGTCCGCCCAGTCGGTGGCTGCCGAGCAGAATTTTCCAGGGAGCGCTGGATCTTTGGAAGAGTAAAACTACTGGCAGATGATGGGCTTGTGCCGTCGGGAGGGATGGCAGGCCGCAGCTTCATGTGCTCACAGGGGCGGGTGGCTCTCTGGAAGGATCATGGCAGCGCCAGCACGCGGTCTTTGCACCTGCTGGCAACTCTGCCGTCTCTTGCAGCATCCTGTTCTTCTCACGGAAGCTCCGCTCAACCCGTGTAAGAACCGGGAGAAGGCGGCAGAGGTGTTCTTCGAGACCTTCAACGTGCCAGCCCTGTTCATCTCCATGCAGGCCGTGCTTAGCCTGTGAGCGCTCCCTAAGCCCTGCGTCCCCTCCATCTCCGTCCTCCCTGGGGGCAGCCTCCTGCTCGGGATGACCAGGCGTCCGACTTCCCTGTAGAAACAGCCCCCTGATGACTGTCCCTTTAGGGAGTCCCGCGGGTCCCTTTTTCAGACCAGATGATGCACATGTCCCGGGGTCCCTTCCAGGGGTGAGGAGGTCCCCATGCCTCAGTGGCTGAGGTGAAGGGATGCTGACCTGGTGACAGGTATGCAACAGGACGCACGACGGGAGTCGTTCTGGACTCAGGGGATGGGGTCACTCACGCCGTCCCCATCTACGAGGGCTTTGCCATGCCACACTCCATCATGCGGGTGGACATTGCCGGCCGTGATGTCTCCCGGTACCTCCGGCTGCAGCTGCGCAAGGAGGGGGTTGACTTTCACACCTCGGCTGAGTTTGAGGTTGTCCGGACCATCAAAGAGGTGACGCAGGGCAGGAGGTGGGGAACGGGGCGGGGGTGGTCGGACCCGGCGTAAGGCTGAGCCCTGGGTGCGGGTGTCCCGGTTGCCGCCTCCTGAGGGCTGTGTCCCCGCCCACTGCAGCGGGCCTGCTACCTGTCCATCAGCCCGCAGAAGGATGAGGCTCTGGAGACAGAGAAGGTGCAGTACACCTTGCCAGACGGCAGCACCCTCGACGTAAGTTGCCAGGCCGGCCCCGGGCGGGGGCAGGAGTGATGCCGGGACCTGGAGGAGGAGGAGGCCTGTCTGCCTCAATCTTGTGTTCCCAAGGTGGGGCCAGCGCGGTTCCGGGCCCCCGAGCTGCTGTTCCAGCCAGACCTGATAGGGGATGAGAGTGAGGGGCTCCACGAGGTGCTGGCCTTCGCCATCCACAAGTCTGACATGGACCTTCGCCGGACGCTGTTCGCCAACATCGTGCTCTCCGGTGGCTCCACACTTTTCAAAGGTACCACAGTTGGGAGGTGGTAGTATGACTTGGAGGCCAAGGGCAGCTGGACGCTCAGACTGCATCCCACTTCCTAGAAGCCTGGGAGACGGCCCATTTTCTGTTGGTTTTTTGGGTGCTCAGGGTTTTTTTTGTTTTTTTAAGAGAAAGATTTAAAATTAAATTTTGTTTACTTGGTAAATAGGTGATAAGTTTAACGAGGTCTAAAATGTATTAGATGCAGTCTGCCTTCTCCCATTGTCCTGGTCACCCAGTTCCCTCCCCACAGGAGTTGTTAGTTTCTCAGGTAACACCTGTGCGTGAATAAGCACTCCCTCTTTACACAGACCTTAGCGTACTCTGAAGCTCCACGCCATGTATTTTTGACTTTGCACCACATCCAGAAGATCTTTCCTAGAGTGTAAGTTCTCTTATCTGACCGTATGGGATGGATGTGCCGTTTAACCATTAACCTGCGGATGGCCTTGGGGATGATGAAATTCTTTCTGATCACGAAGATGCTCCAATGGGTGATCTCATACGCTATTACTTCACGTGATGAGAATATACCTAAAAGAAAAATCCTAGGACTAGAATTGCTGAGTAAGAGGGTGCGTATGTGCATTTGTTACCTGGTAGATATCACCAGAGTTTCCCTCCTGAGAGGCTGTGCCACTTTCGCCCCCATCAGTTATGGACGAGAGTCCCCCGGCGCCGTCCCGACACTGTGTGTGACGTTTGCCCATCTGCTGGGTAGAAGTGGCAGGCGTGTTCTCCTGACGCGTCGTTCGCCTTTGACTTCGCTTCTGGTGGTTTTGGCTCCAGAGCATCGGGGGAGGGAGAGCGTAGGGGTCAGGCAGAGCTGAGTGACTTGGGGCTCTTTCTCATGCTGCCTTCCTGAGGAAGGAAGCTGGGCCCACCTGTAGGCATGCTGCTGGATCTTTTATGCCTTTGGGGTGGCTTGCCCTTACCCTTAATCCTGGCAAGAATGACTAAAACAAGCGTGGCAGCAGCTGGGGTTGGGGCACCAGAGGTTGGATGCGGGGGAGCTAGTGGTAAAGGGTCGGATGTGGACCCCCAGTTCAGCCAGCCTTGTGTTCACAGGCTTTGGCGACCGATTACTAAGTGAAGTAAAGAAGCTTGCCCCCAAAGACGTCAAAATCAAGGTGAGGTTATGGGGAGTCCCCATGGGGCATGGGGGTGCTGGGCAACCTTGACCCGGGGAGGAAAGAGCAAGAACCACCTTCAGGTGCCCTCTGCCTTCCAGGCCCAGCCCAGCCCTGCTCCCAGCTGAGGCACTTGCTGCCTGGCCTCGGGCACTGGGAGAAAGGGCACCCCCCCCGAGGCTGGGACAGGGGCTTCTGCGGGGGGGGGTGGGACAGTCACGTTGCCGCTTGCTCCCTCTAGATCTCGGCCCCTCAGGAACGGCTGTACTCCACGTGGATCGGGTGAGGCGGGGCTCACGGGGGGTGCTCTGGGAGGAGACCATTGTGCCCTGGACACTTCTCCCCGGGTTGGCCCAGGCCAGGTGGAGGTGGGTGGATTTCCCTCCCAGGTAAGGGAAGTGGAGCTCTGGGCGCCCAGGGAGGGCGGTTGGCTCAGCCCTCAGGTCCACAAGACTGCTCTCCTTCCCTTCTCACAGTGGCTCCATCCTGGCCTCGCTGGACACTTTTAAGAAGATGTGGGTATCCAAAAAGGAATATGAAGAGGATGGCTCCCGGGCTATTCATCGTAAAACCTTCTAGTGCCCAAGGAGGAAGGTGTAGCATTGGGAAGATGGGAGGAAAGAGGAGCCAGAGTCCTTAACCCTTTCTGGTCCGGTTCACATACTAGGCCTCAGGGCCCCCTGCATGCCCTGAACCCCGGGCAAGTGATGCAACAATGCTTCCCTGCAGCCCTCCACACACACACGCACACACAGTAACAGCTGCATGGATGGGAGGCTTGAGCTGGAAGATAGAAATTGAGGGGCCCAGCTTTGGGCGGTTCTGGGTGTCCCCCTTGGCAGAACCAATTAGGCCCATGGCTCTCTGCTGCCCCGAGCTCCAAGGCCAGACACGCAAATACCCCCATTTTCTCCGACAGGGCCAGAGCACCTGGATGCCTGTGTAACTAGCCTTGGGGAGTGGGGTGGAGGAGGGGGCAGCCAGCAGCTCCCCGCCGGTGTGTCACTGCTTCTCATGCCACCTCCTCTTCCTGACCCGACAGAGTAGCCCAGAGGGCCACACCTAGGCATCCCTGACCCTTTCACACTCTGTTCTCCCATCTTTCTGGATGGGTGCCTTGGTGTAGACTGAGTTCTTGTCAGTCTTCCGTCCCCCATAAGGGGTCTGGACCAGGGTCCGAGCCTTTGGAGCCAGAGCAGAGGATGCACTGGGTTTGGGCGGCCGCAGTGTGTTGCGTTCTCCCCTTCAAAGCACTTCATTGACTTGCTGCTCCCTGTCCTTTACGCCAGTACCTGGGACAGGAAGGGTTAATGGTCTTCATTTGTTGAAGGGAAGCCACTTAATCACAATTCAGACCTAGTCAGGGTGAGGAGGGCACACTCTCTCCTCCCACCTCTCCCACAAAAGAGGTCTTCATTTACCTTGTGGCCAGGACCCCCATCTCCCTCTCCCACAAGTGTACAATAATTTAACACAGTTGCCTGAAAAAAAATTTTTTGTAAATCATTACAGTAATACTTATGGACAAGGCCCAGTGTGTGGCTCTGTTTTCTTGTGATTCTTTGCGCTGTTGTTTGCTCCTCCATCCCTGAGGACCAAAGCAGCAGGGCACTGGCTCTAGCTCAGAAGCCTGAGATTTCAGTGGTTGGCGGGGCAACGTGGCACGGGAGGCCCCAGGAGGCTGGGCTCTCAACCTGGTGGCGGAATTCCCCAGCCTCTTTACACGCTTGCTGCAGTCTGCCAGGAGAAGCAGAGAACAGGCTGCCTTCCTCCCCTTTATTCTCGGATGGGGCCTTGTGGCAGGTGGGGCTGGGGCTTGGTGCATCCACGTCCTCACCTGTCCTGTTTGAGCACCTCTGCTGCCCGGCTCAGATGTAGCTGAGGCCAATAGACCAACACTGATACAGGATCCAAGTTCAGACAAGTCAGGAAGGGGGGTGATGGGAGAGATGTAGAAGGCTGTATCGATGAGTTGGGCTCTGAGAGAATAAGCTGAGCAGCAAGGAGAGGAAGGGCAGTGGAGGGAGAGGGAGCAGTGAGAAGTGAGTTCAGAGTGTCTACCCTCTCCTTCCTTCATCAGGTACTTACGTCAAGAACACCTACAGTATGTCCAGGAGGTGCCTTGTGTTTGGAGCCAGTGGTAAACAAGACATATCTTTGCCCCTAAAAACATACAGATCAGAGGAGAAAGATAAACAGGGCATTTCAGTACAGAGCTGGGGGGCCAAGAGGAGGGCCATCTAAGCCAGCAGGTGGGGCAGGAGGACTTGCATGGGTGCAGGAGGGGTTAGCCAGGTAAAGAGGGGGTGTTCCTGGGAGAGGTAAGAGTTCAAGGAGACGCCTGGGACCGGTGGGGCTAGAAAAAAAGGACATGGACCCAAGTGAGGCCAAGGCGCAGGGCAGCGTGAGTGGTCTCTGGCTATAATGTGAGGTAAACCAGAGGGGTAAGTTGGGGCCAGCGTGTAGGGGCCCTTGAGAGGGTTTTTAGCTGTGTCCTGAGTGATGGGCAGTCAGTCAGGGGCGCATGGTTATCATAGCTGTGTGCTGAAGGCAATAGACTTGGTGGGGCTGAGGGAGGGCCCAGAACTCAAGAGATCAGGCAGGAGGGGAGAGGTCACTGAGTCAGGCCTGTCTTCAGAGAACATTTTGTGAGGCTTTGTGGTCACAGCGTGCCTGTCCCCAAGGCGGAAACAATTTACAGAGAAACCTTTGTTTGGGGTTCTGTTTATGGTACCACTTTCTGCCAACCACACAGGCTTAGAGCCTTGTCACTTTGCCTTCTCCCTCCTCTTACGTTCCCCACATTCTGTCAGTTGCCAGGTGCTGTTGGTTCTGTAGCGACTTTCCCACCTGGTTTCTTTTCCACGGTAGCCACCGCCACCACCCTAGCTCATGACCACAGCTCCATCCTCCCCACCCAATCCATTTGCCCTTGGATCTAAAGCCCAGATAGCCTTGGTTCTGCCACTTCCTAATCCAAAGTGTCAGGCGGTTCTCCACTGCTTGGTGAAATAAAACTGAATTGACACGAAATTGCTGGTGAAATCACCCTCATGAGCTATGCATTGTTGTGTTTAATTCTGGCCCTTTGGAGTCTTGTTCCTTCCCTGTTTTAGGCTTAGGCGGCATCATGCCCTGATTTGCCTGCCAGCCTCTACTCATGGTCTTCTCTCTGCTGGGAATGACTTTCCCTAATGTCTGTCAAAATCCCATCCTTGTAAGGCCGAGCAACACTCTCCCTACTCCCTGTCCTGCAGGGATGGCGTGGTTACAGAGCTCTGGCCCTGCTGGGTTTCTCACTGTTGGAGAAAAGCTACAGATGAGAAGGTGGTAAGGCTAGAATGAACCCTGTGGTGTTGGATGGGGATTGGAGGTAGTATGAACTCATGGCTTTTATTATACATACAGAAAGATACTGAAGTAAACGGGTTAGAATACATGTGTGTATATTTCTTAGCCCTGTCTGCTCAGAGGGCCTAGAGACAATGACACCCCAGTGGCAATAAGCACATATAGTATTCAGATCTTGGTTTCTAAATACCATTCTTCAATAAAAGGAACCAGAGGTCCTTGGAGAAATTGCAGACCTGGGGCAGAGAAAGTATAAAATGAGCCTAGAATATCTTGTGGTACTGTATAGGAAGAAAGTGCTCAAAAAAGAAGAGGGCCTGGCTAAAGGACTCGGGAAACAACTTGCAGGAGCACCCAGTGGTCAAATTTGTACTGGATTGTAAGTCATAGAATAAAATAGTCATGAGTCCAGTCTGAGATCAATCATGGGGGAGAAGGGACAGTTCTTGTAGAATTCCAATTAATGAATGTAGAAGGAATAACAGAAAAAGAAAATCACTGTTAGGCAAACATCACAGTTATCATTGCTGCAGGCAAAAATGGATGCAAAAACTTGTAAGCAAGAAATAAGGACATTTGCGCTGTCTCAAATTATCTCCCCATGAGGTACTTACTAATTAAAAAAGGAAAAATAGTAACCTTACAGTGGAGAAACCTAGTAGATATCACCCTAACCAAATGATCAAAGTTTACATCCCCGGTAATAAGTCACTATCTTGACGTGATGCATTAAGAGACTGCAATGTTACCTGTGTATTCTTGGATAACCTCCACCTAACCAGGAGCAAACAGCAGGCAAACCCAAACTGAGGGCATTCTTTAAATCAGTGGACCAGCTATCTTGTTCAAAAGTGACAGATTATAAAGACAAAGACTGAGGAACTGTCACAGGTTTGAGGAGACCAAGGAGGTATGACAATGAAATGCAACATGAGATTCTGATCAGAAAAGGACCTTACTGAAAAAGCCAGCAAAATCAGTTAATAGTACTGTATCAATGTGAATTTCCTGGTTTCAGTCACTGTACTATGTGTTAATGTCATAGGTTAATGTTAGCAGAAACTGGTGAAAGGTAAACAGGAACTCTGTACTATTTTTGCAACTTTTCTGTAGGTCTAAAATTATTTCAAAATAAAAAGTTAGAGGGGAAAAGCTCAGGCTTGAGCTAAATGGTCTGGATTCACAATCCTGCCACCACAACTAACTAGCTGTGTAATCTGGAGCTGTTCCTAGGTTTCCGCATCTCTAATATGGGGGTGATAATAATAGCACCCACCTCACGGGTTTAACAGCCTGCAACATTTTGTGCCAGAGAATAAAAGAAGTGCTACAAGAATGATAGGGACATGTCAAAAGGCCACAGGAGCCTGCTTGAAGAAGCTTCCACTGGTCAAATTTGGAACAAATTAAACATCAAAAAATAATGACAGTTATGAATTATAATTCACTGAATACAATGTGAAAGCATAAGTCTATACTGATATAAATTAATAAATTGAAAGTTCGATGAGGAACAGGGTATTGACATCTCAAAGTATTGCCCTGTAAGATACTTACTAATAATTAAGGGATGGTGGGGACTTCCCTGGTGGTGCAGTGGTTAAGAATCCGCCTGCCAATGCAGGAGACACAGGCTCGAGCCCTGGTCCAGGAAGATCCCACATGCCGAGAAAAAACTAAGCCCATGTGCCATAGCTACTGAGCCCTCATGCCTAGAGCCCGTGCTCCCAAGAGAAGCCACTGCAATGAGAAGCCCGCACACGACAACAAAGAGTAGCCCCCGCTCACCGCAACTAGAGAAAGCCCGTGCACAGCAACGAAGACCCAACGCAGACAAAAATAAATAAATAAATAAATATTTTTTTTTAAAAAATTAAGAGGTGGGAATTCCCTGGTGGTCCAGTAGTTAGGACTCTGCGCTTTCACTGCTGAGGGCGAGGGTTCAATCCCTGGTCAGGGAACTAGGATCCTGCAAGTCGCATGGCACAGCCAAAACACTAAAATTAAATTTAAAATAATAATAATTAAGGGGCAACTATACAGTGAAGAAACCTGGCAGACATTACTTTAATCAAGTGACCAAAGTGAACACCTCATCAGCAATGGGACAAATCGACGTCATGTGCCCACTGAGAAGCGTCCAGCATCACCCCTGTGTTACTCCTGCCCAAGATGCATAACCTGAATCCAATCATGAGGAAACATCAGACAAACCTAAGTTCTTGTTGTAATTTTCAAAGGTGTCAGTGTCACAGGAATCAAGGAAAGGCTGAAGAACTGTTCCAGAATGGAGAAGGCTAAAGGGACATAACAACTAAAGGTAACAGGAACTGGATTCTTTGCTATAAAGGACGTTATTGGAACATTTAGCAAAACTTGAATAGGGTCTGAGGAGTAAATGGTAGAAAGGTACAAGTTGTAATTTCCTGATTTTGATAGTCATATTGCAGGTATAGGAGAGAATGTCTTTGTAGGAAATGCACACTGACCTGTGATGGGGCATCAGATAGCAACTTACTCAAGTGGTTCCAGAAAAAAAGATCTTTGTACTTTCAGGTTGTTTAATAAATACCATTAGAGAGATACCTGTATTCTTGCCTAGTGAGGAGAGACAGGATCCAATTTCTAAGCTGCTAAATGGCTAGATGGAGCCCATTTCTACCCACAAGCAAAGGTTTAGTGCTCCTAGTGAAGGGTGTTAACATTTCCTCTTTGCCCCTAGGGCTCCCAGTTACCAACAGGCAAGAAAAAGAGCTCTTCATGCTTTTGTGCTTTTGTGGTTAGCCTGAGATAGAGGTTCTCTGCCTTGGCGGCATGTTGAAAGCACCTGGGGAACTTTAAAGTAATAATGCCTGGGTCTCACCCCCAGAGACTCTGCTTCAGTGGTCTGGGTGTGAGCCAGGTATGGGGAACAAAAATATACCCAGGTGATTCTAATGTGCAGCGAAATTTGAGACCCACTAACCCAGGAGACAGGACTTGAATTTACTGATCTATTGATGCCATTAAAGCATTACAGTTCTATAGAAGTCTGACATGGGTCTCACCGCACTGAAATCTGAAATCAATGTGGCAGCAGGGCTGTGTTTCTTTCTGGAGACTGGGGGAGAATCATTTCCTTGCTTTTCCCAGCTTCTAGAGGTTAATTGCATTCCTTGGCCTGTGATCCCCTTTTTCCATCTTTAAACCAGTAACATTGCATCTCTCTGACCATTCTTCCACAGTCACATCCCCCTGACTCTCATTCTTCTGCCGCCCTTGTGATTATTGGGCCTACCTGGATAATCCAGGCTACTCTCCCTATTTTAAGGTCAGCTGATTAGCAACCTTAATTCTGTCTGCAATCTTAATAACCTTTCACTGTTTGACCTAACATATTCACAGGTTCTGGGATTAGGACATGGGACATCTCTGGAGGACCATTATTCTGCCACCACAGTCTGGAAATATATGAGGATTTTTCTTTCTTAGGGGAAAACTGGTTAAAATTTTTAAAAGAGAAAAGAAGCAAGGGGGTATCTAAGGCAATCTACGGATTCAATGCAATCCTTATCAAAATACCAGTGGCATTTTTCACAGAACTAGAAGAAATAATTCCAGAGTTTGTATGGAACCACAAAAGACCCTGACAGCCAAAGCAATCTTGAGAAAGAAGAACAAAGATGGAGGTATCATGCTCCCTGATTTTAATCTATACTTCAAAGCTACAGCAATCAATACAGTATGGTACTGGCACAAAAACAGACACATAGGTCAATGAAACAGATTTGTATCAAAAAAACAAAAAGTCTGCCTACTGAATGAGAGAAGATATTTACAAATAATATATCCAATAAGGGTTAATATCCAAAATATATGAAGAACTCATACAACTCAACATCAAAAAAACAAACAACTTAATTAAAAAATGGGCAGAGGACCTGAATATTTTCCCAAACACGTATAGATGGCCAACAGACTCATGAAAAGATGCTCAACATCACTAATCATCAGGGAAGTGCAAATCAAAACCACAATGAGATAACATCTCACACCTATCAGAATGGCTATCAGCAAAAAGGCAACAAATAACTAATTTGGCAAGGATGTGGAGAAAAGGAAACCCTTGTGCACTATTGGTGAGAATGCATATTGGTGCAGCCACTATGGAAAACAGTATGGAATTTTCTCATAAAATTAAAAATAGAACTGCTATATGATCCAGCAATTTCACTTCTGGGTATTTACCCAAAGAAAAAAACTAATTCAAAAAGATATGTGCATACCAATGTTCATTTCAGCATCATTTATAATAGCTAAGATATAGAAGCAACCTAAGTGTCCAGCAATAGATGAATGAATATATACATATATGCAATGGAATATTACTCCACCATAAAAAAGAATGAAATATTGCCATTTGTGACAACATGGGTGGACCCAGAGGGTATTATGCTCAGTGAAATAAGTCAAAAAGAGAAAGACAAAAACTGTATGATCTCACATGTGGAATCTAAAAAACAAAATGAAAATAGACTCATAGATACAGAGAACAGGGGAGGGGGGTAGAAGCAAAATAGGTGAAGGGAATTAAGAGGTACAAACCTCCAGTTGTAAAATAAATAAGCCATGCGGATATAATATATAGCATAAAGAATATGGTCAATAATAGTTTAATAACTTTGTATGGGGACAGATGGTTACTAGACTTATCATGGTGATCATTTCATAATGTAGTACAACTGAAACATAATATTGTAATATATTTCAATTTTAAAAGTTAAAAAATAATAAAGATGCAAGGTGGGCTTGGAGATGAGGGAGGAAGCAGACAGAATAAATAATGATGTGAGGAGTCAAAAGTCCACTCTAAGTAGAGTTTTGACTGGAAAGGGAGATGGTGAAAAAGTAAAGAGGATGCAGGAGGTGGGCCAGACAAGAGGGCTTCAGGGTAGCACTAAAGCAGTCTTCCTGACTGGGAAACTCTTCTTTATAACAGCATTTAAGGTGGGAGTGGTAGGTGGCTATTTAGGTGTCCCCTTCCCAGAGAATGGCCCTGAATGGCAGATAAATGGTTGGACATTTCCTGGAAATGAGATGAGTGACAGCCAGGAAAGGAAGCAGTAGCTTTGTACCTTTAAGAGGAGGTAAGGCAAGATGAAGGAAAGAGGCTTCCCTGGTGGCACAGTGGTTGAAAATCCGCCTGCCAATGCAGCGGACACAGGTTCGAGCCCTGGTCCAGGAAGATCCCACATGCCACGGGGCAACTAAGCCCGTGCGCCACTGCTGAGCCTGCGCTCTAGAGACCGCGAGCCACAACTACTGAGCCTGCGCGCCTAGAGCCCATGTTCCACAAGAGAAGTCACTGTAGTGAGAAGCCCGCGCACCGCAACGAAGAGTAGCCCCCGCTCGCCACAACTAGAGAAAGCCCATGAGCCGTTAACGAAGACCCAATGCAGCCAAAAGTAAATAAATAAATAATTTTAAATTTAAAAAAAAAAGATGAAGGAAAGAGCTTTTCTCTCCCATCAATTCAACTTACAGATCTAGTTTGGATCAACTTGTGGCAATAGTAACCAAAGCCACCTCTATGGCAAATGCCAAAACAAAATATGTACTATTTCCATTTTACAGATAAAATAGCTTTTGAGAAATTAATTGTCCAAGGTGTCACAGGTATAAAGGGACTCAATCAAGCTTCTGTTTCTCTCAACTTTTCAATTTTTTTTTGGTTTATTATTATGATAAAGTTCAAACATACACAAAAGTAGAAAAACGACAACCCCTCTTGTACCTGGCTACAATGGATCAGTCATACCCCAAACTACTCTCTTCCTTCTTCTCACTGTTTTAAAGCTAATCTCAGACATATTTCACCCCTGAGTACCTCAGTATATATCGCTAAAGCATAAAAAAAAAAAAAACTAATTCCTTTAACATGTCTAAAATTTAGTAAGTCCCTAAATACCAAATATCCCTATTTGATTTTTTTCTTTACAGTTGAGTTTTTCAAATCAAGATCCAAACAAGGTCCATGCACTGCTCTTGGTTGGTATCTTCCTCATGTTTCACTTGATAAGTACTCATACCTGTTTTTTTTCTCCTTGCAATTTATTTGAAGAAACTGGCTGCTGGCTTCTGGAACTGTCCCATATTCTAGATTTTGCTGATGGCATCCCCATGAACTATGCTTTGAACCTGGTTGCCTTAAGACTTCAAAGCCAAAACTCTCCCAAGGCCACTCTGTCTTTACAATAATGTGAGGACTTACTATCTGCCAGGCTCTTTTTATATATATTATTCCTAACACCTCACAAGGTATTTATTTATTTATATTTAAGATGTAACCCACCCTCAGAGAGCAGGCCCCCAGTGACCAAGCTAGATGATGGAGCCAGTATTACAAGTCCAGTCAGCCTGACTCCACAGCCCATTTTCCCCATGCCAGGTGGTAGCTATCACTGCATTAGGGAACTGGCAATCTCGGTGTACAAAAGCAAGTGGATGGCAAGCTAGTATTAACAGATAGCTATTCCCGACATAATCATCCATTCCTTCCGAAAAAACAACAGGAAAGAAATTCGACCAGCCAACTATGGGAGGAGGAGCCAATGTAATGGCTAGTCTTTATTGAAAGAAGAAACTTTACATCACATTTTGAGTGAGTTAGTGCAGGGGATCAGTGGGCCAGCTGGTGGGGCACCAGCTTGTAATGGGTTCCACAGCTAGGGCATCGCTGGGCCTCGCCTTTGTGCAGCCAGAACCAGATGACAGCACTGTTGTCTTCTTCACCTGAAATAAAAAAGGTGGCTGAAGGCCATCCAGCCTAGAAGAGGGGACTTTCAACGTTAACCTCTTTTCCTCAGACACCTCTGAGACACAGAGTTATGGCTGACATCTTAAGAGATCAGTTCAAGCTCTCTCCCCATTTTTCAGATGAAGAAACTGAGGCCAAGTTTACCTGTGAGTAAGCTGATCTCTTATCAGAGTCACCATAGGTTCTCACAGTTCCCTGCCTACACAGAACCCCAAAGCTGGGTCCATCCTGGTATGTACCCCTAGTGCCTAACATGGTGTGTGGCAAAGAGAAAGTACAATAAATATTTTCTAGATGAATACTCCTTCATGCTGCCTCTCCAATGAGCCAGTATTACTGATGTTCCAGGCCTCTTTACGGTTAAGGATGACCCACTCGGGCAGAGAGGCCTGATGGCCAAGACCCTTAGAACAACTTATTTACACACACATCTTCTTTATACACCTACACTCACACACAACAACAGATGTGAAGCAGCTGATAAACATCCTGTATATTAAACAAATATTAAACAAATGGATAAGAAAATAGTGGTGAGGTACTTACAGATGCAGCCCACTATCCGCTTATTGGTGATGGAGGGGACTAAATTAGGGTCTTCCTTGGTACCTGAGGCTGCCTTTGGGGCGAGCATATTGTACGGGTCCTGAAAAACAAATGAAGGGTCCATTATGCCAAATGACCCCTACCCTCTAGGGGCTAGCAGTACTGTTCCCACAAGCCAGGTTTCCTGGTTGGAAAGCTCCTAGAGAGGAGGCCGCTCTGACTCCACCCAAGGCCATGAGCTCCCGAGAAGACACAAGGTTCTCCTCACCAGTCCCTTGCGTGCAGCCAGCATGACCTCCCTCTCCAGCCCAGTGGCCTGCTCATCATCAGTAGGAACACCGCCTAAAGGAAAATACGTGAATTACGATGTCGCCTGAAATGATCAAGAAGGAAAATGCACATACGGGCATCTCTGCATACTTTTAGTGGGTCCATAGGCTCCTAGAGGCTACCCATACCCACTGTCCCCTAAGGACCAGAGTCACGATACGCAAAAGTGGTACACGGGGTGATCCTTTCTTCCTTCGACCATGGAAGCCCATTTTTTGGCACATTTTTTCTAAAACCAGATCAACCAGAGTCCTAGTGGAGTGCATCGGCCTTGAGGCGGGCGCAGGCCTCAAGGGCGGCTTAGCCCCTCCACGTCCCGGATGCAACCCCTGCCCACCAAGGTCACCCGGCGTCTCCGTTTAGGATTTTTTCGCAAAGGGGTCAGTATGGTGGTCAGTAGCAGCGGCGGCCGAGAACAACGGGGAGACGCCCGCGGAGTCTGAGGTTCTCGGGTCCGTTGGGGCGGTCACTGGGGCCCGGAGGAGCTGAACGGCCTCAACCCCCCGCTCCTTGCTGCCTTAACACCACCCCGGGAGGGCAACGGCGCGGGTTCCCGGCGCTCCCGGCAGGCCAAGTACCTCCAGACGCCAAAGAGCGCACCACGGAGACTCCACTTGGACCGCGGGCCCTCAGGGCCTGCGCGGCCACGGCTCCAGCTCCGCGGAGTAACCTTGAAGCCATCACGCCAGCTACAAACACCAGCACTTCCGGGAGCAGGCTCCGGAGGCAGAAGGGGCTTCCGGGGGAGGGCTTCTTTCCCCTCCGTGCCCACCTTCCACTTCCTTCCGGCCTGGAGCCCGCCCCACTCACCTGACTCTGCCGGGGGGCGGGGCCGCGGGAAAGGCTGCGCATGCGTAGTTCTGCTTCATTGCGTCCGTCGTGCAGCCGGGCAGGCGTGGAGGCGGTCAGGGTCTCAACTGTAGGCTTTTGGCGGCCCTGCCGTTTACTAACGCTGGGATTGGGTGCAACTCGTTTTGCGTCTGTGGGCCTCAGGGTCCTCGTCCGTGGAACGGGTCAACCACACTGGAGTTCCTGTGCTTCTTGCATGATCGTTGTGCTCAGGCAGCGTGGAGGCAGCAGCTGATGGAAGACGTGAAGCCAGTGCCTGTAAGGATACTTGCTGCACACCAAACTGTCCAGATTTACGAGTGGACTCCCAAAGGCCACTGTGTTAATTGTGATGCATGCTGTTCTCCTTGCAGTGTGTGAGCCACTTCAAACTTGTGGCCCAGCCTACAAGAACTTGGGCAGGACCTGCCCGCAGTCCTAGCATCAGTTTCCTGTTACGGTGGTTTTGAGGTGATGAGGTCCAGGCCTGAAGCGAGGCTGGGGAGGGGGAGAAAGATAGGGCCAGATTGTGGGCCCCTCCCAGGACCAAAGACCTTGGTGATGTGGGGTAAAGGGGTGGCTACTGGGAGGCTGTTAACTCAGAAGAGGTTAAGGGCGGGGAAGCAGGAAGCGGAGTTGATAATGGAAAATGGAGTCCCAGAACGTACTGGGACCGGAGTTCTGCGTTAAAAACTGAAAACATCTTCCGTAGCTCCCCCATTGCCCACAAGCTAAGATGTGCAAATTTCTTAGGGTGGGCTTTGTAAACACTGCCTGCCGTGGGCTCCTAGACCCTAGTTCCCATTGTCAGTATAGCCCTGTCACAGTCTGGCTGCATGCAGTATCGGTTTCCCTACCGGATAGAAAACCCCTTCAGAGCAGGAATTATGCTCTATTCACCTTTGAATTCTCAGTGCCTTGCAGAGGCCCGGCATATAATAGTATCAAGTAAATTTTAGTAAATTTATTTTTTGGAGAGAGTATACAGAATCAGTTTTGTAGGGCTTCTCCTGGCCCAATGAGGTCAATTTGAGGTCAATTGGGGAGGGTTGAAGTCCCAGGTGTTCCCACCTGTCCCGTGGGGGTTATAATTTTCAAAAGGACCTGGTGAAGCATTTCTTCACATGAGCACAGCTGGTCTTCGTGGGTGCCCCTCCATCAAGAAAAAAAAAAAAAAAATCATGTCTAAGGCCAAAGATGTCTTGATCCTCTTTAAAGGTGTGTTTTGCTTTGAATGGCTTCCGCTGTTACTCCCTTCTTCCTTACCTCCACTACACCCCTTCCAAATTAAATTGGAAAAAGTTTCCCTTAAGTCCTAGGAATGTTCCCCAAGAATCTATAGTTGATTTGTACCTATGGTTAGATGTTTAATGCTGGGGGGAAAAAAAGCATTGGTCTGGAAAATAGGTGTTCTGGGCTGGAACCCCACCAGCCAACTTAGCAAGTCACTTTTTGTTTTGGCCACCATTTCCTCATCAGTAAAACTATGATTAGACTAGATTAGTATCTCCCAAAGTATATCGCATGGACTCCTGGTCTCCGGATATGCTCTCAGTAAAAAGGACTTGGTCAAGATCTGCATTTGATAACCACCCTTTTGGAGATGAAGACACTAGCATGTTAAAGACTGATGAGGACTGCATCAGAGAATGCTGTTTAATTTTCCCATCATAATTGAGCACTGTTTGCCAAGAAACACCTGCTAACCCAACTCTCAGCGGACCAGGGAGAAATTCTGTTCTAATGTGTTATGGTTCCCTCCTGCGTGACCATAAGATGGTTTATTCCAGGCTATAAAATGCAAATAGAGTTGAGGCTTGTTTCTCCCTCTCACAGTAGGCTTGCCTAATCATAGGATGTTTTTTGCAGGTCTTTGTTCAGCTCACAAAAGCCCTAGGATTATTCAGTCCAAGCTGGTGAGCTCCAGTGTCGGGGCCAGGCTCCAGGGCAGCCCCACAGGTCCCGTCCCTGGCTTCCTCGAGCTCTCACCACCCTCCGCTTACACCCCTGCCCTCAGATGTCTCCTTGAGAAACAGATTGGCTTGGGGAACGGCCTCCCACTCCTTCCTACTCCATCGTCTTTGCCAAAACAATAAACTTTTATTGAGTATTATTTTTTACTTTTATAGGATAATTCCTATAGTGGTCAAAATAAACACTCATTGTAATAAGTCAAACAACATGTATGTTTAAGGAAAAAGTTGATTGTTGACAGTTTCATGTTTATCCTTTTTTTTCCTTTTTTCTATGCCGGGGTTTCTCAAGTTTAGTGCTATTGACATTTTGGACTGGAAGATTACTTGCAGGGTGTTGGCGGGGGAGGTGCTTTCCTGTGTGCATTGCAGGATGTTCAGCATCTGTGCCATTAGCACTCCCCAGTGGTGACAACCAAAAATGTCTTCAGCCATTACCGTATGTCCCCTGGAGGGCAAAATTGCCCCGGATTGAGAATCACTACTCCATTCTCCTACAGTCATATTCAAACAAATACACATATTATGATGTTTCTTAAAAATATACAGAAATGTAAATGAATAGAAAATAGAAAAATATATCACTATCATACAAATCATGAGTAAATTTCTTTTTTCACTTAAAAAATTTGTTGTGGGCATCACAAATCGATACATAGAGATCTGACTCGTTTTATGTAATTGCTGCATAATATTCCCTACTATGAAAGTACTACCTATGAATTTACCCAACCATTTTCCTCTTGATGAATATTCAGATGGTTTCTAGTTTTTTGCCTCTCAATGCTGCAATGCACATCTGCAGTACATATAGCCTTATATTCTGGAGTCTTCATTTATGAGGAATAGGGTCAAAGGATGTGTACATCAAATATAACAATAAATTCTGCCCAAAAAAACAAAAAAAAATCTTATTGCAATATATAATATAAAAATTAGTGCAAAAATTTCTGTATAGGATAAGAACAAATCTATGAGCCTTCCAACCGGGTCAAGAGAGCTTTTTTTTTTTTCGTGGCCACACCGTGTGGTATGTGGTGCACCCCCTGCAATGGAAGGGTGGAGTCTTAACCACTGGACTGCCAGGGAAGTCCCCAAGAGTCAAGAGAGTTTTGATAGTGTCTGTAAAGCTTTTTTTTTTTTTTAAAGGAAGCTCTGAAGAAAATACGGCAAAATATTAATAATTTAAAAATCTACATTGTCATTAAAAAAAAAAAATTCTGCCAGACTGTTTTCCCAAAAGTTTGAAGCAGTTCATTCTCCCACCAGCAGGGCACGTGAGTGCCGGTTCCCACCTCCACATGTGAGTGTTACCCACCTTTTGCCATGTCTGCCCACTGATGGATGGAAAATGAGATGCTGTTGGAGTTTGTATTTAAGTTCCCTGAACTCTAAGGCAGCTGAATGTGGTGGCCCCCAAGCTGTAAGCTTATTCAGCTTTCTGCTTTCCGGAGAACTGCTTGTCTCTTTCTTGGTATGCACTCCTGACGCTGCGGTATTGAGCGTAAAAAAGGAAAATGGCTTGCGGCCAGTTTCGTTCCAGGTGCCTGCTCTGGATCTAAGAGCCCCTGGTTGTTCCCCAGAAGAAGGACGTGCTGCCCTGAGGGGGAAGTCTGTATCTCCAAAGAATGGCCCATAAGGCATGCTGACGCATAGATAGTGGCGCATAGATAGTGGCGACAGAATTATGTGGAAATATCACAAGGTTTACTGATTTATTGTCTAATATTCGTTCCGTACTAAACCTATATATACATTCATGCTCTTTGAATAAATTTGCCTTGCCTTGCAACCATCAGTTGTCTTGGCCCTTCTGACCCCATACTGGTGCTTTTCAGTTCCTTACCCCTCACCGCCAGGAACTTCTAGCTTTCTGCAGCCGGTCTGCGGCAGCTGAACTTCATTTTATAAGTTTATTGATTATTTGCATTTCCTCGGCTGTGAACTGCTGGCCTCAGTTTCATTTCTTTAAAATGGGCATACCACCTACCTCTGGAGCTGTTTTGAGAACTAAACGAGTTAACACAAAGTGCTCAGAACCATGCCTAACACATTGTAAGCGCTCAGTTAATGCTGACTTAAAAACTATCTATTCAAAACTACCATATGACCCAGCAATTCCGCTCCTGGGTATATATCAGAAAAAAACAAAAACACTAATTTGAAAAGATACATGCACCACAATGTTCATAGCAGCATTATTTATAATTGCCAAAATATGGAAGCAGCCTAAGTGTCCATCAACAGATGAATGGATAGAGAAGATGTGATATATATATATAGATGGATAGATAGATAGGTACACACACACATACATACAACAGAATATGACTCAGCCATAAAAAAGAAGGAAATTTTGCCACTTGCAGCAACATGGATGGACTTGGAGGGCATTATGCTAAGTGAAACAAGTCAGACAGACTGTATGATATCACTTACATGTGGAATCTAAAAAAATACAACAAACTAGTGAATATAACAAAAAAGAAGCAGACTCACAGATATAGAGAACAAACTAGTGCTTACCAGTGGGGTGGGGGAAGGAGGGAGGGGCAAGATAGGGGGAGGGGATTAAGAGGTACAAACTATTATGTTTTTATATAATAACATGTAAGGATCTATTGTACAACATGGGGACTACAGCCAATATTTTATAATAACTATAAATGGAGTATAACCTTTAAAAATAGTGAATCACTATATTGTACACCTGTAACTTATAAAATATTGTACAGCAACTATACTTCAATAAAAAAAATTTAAATCATTAATGAGTATTTTTTTAAAAACTGTCTATTCAGTACATTCATAGTTGCTCATATTTACCTAAAGGAACTCTGGAAGGATACACAGGAAACCAGTACAAGTAGTTACCTCTGTGTCCATGTTGGGTGGGGGAGGGAACTGGGCCCCTGAGGATGGGGTGGAGCGAGACTGTTCCCTGCAGGCCTCTTATACCATTTGGGGGTCTTGTTTTAACTGTGTGAATGTATTATCTATTCAGAAATGAAATAAACATTTTTAAAATTGGCTATTCATATTATTTTGGGAGATTGTTTAATTGATTTGCAGAGACTCAATGTTAGGGAAGTTACATCAATTCCTTTCCATGGGCCAAGGCTGGTCACTATTCAAGAGTGAATCAAATGTGGCTGCTGCCTTGAATCTATCACGAGAAATTGGAAGGGGGGAGGTTGTTCTTCACTTGGGCCAAGTTCACACCAGCTTGAAGGAATGGGGTCAAAAAAAGGACTTAATCTGCATTTCTGTTGCCAGAAAGAGCAGCTCTGACTGGATCACAGAGGCCCCACCTCTTACAAAAGCAGATGTAGGACCAGTTTTTAATTATAACAAGGGCTGAGGGAGACAGTTGCCTCGTGAGGCCTGGCCCCACCCGGCAGCGTTCAGGGACAGCTCGGCGCCCCGGCGCCCCCTAGCGGGCGCTGAGGATCATGTGACACAGGGGCTGAACCTCTGGCAGGCTGCTGGGGGCCAGAACCCTTCTGGTGGAAAAGCCAGGTCAGAACAGACTGAATGTTTTTGTGCAGATGCTGCAAATCCAAAATGGGTCACCTGGCGCCGTGTCAGCGTGGGGCCTGGCCGGGGCTGGGGCTCAGAGGGATCCGAGGGTGCTTCTTATTTACAGTGTGTGTGTGTGTGTGTGTGTGTGTGTGTGAAATGAAAGCAGTCTGGTGAACCAGGGGGCAGTACAGGACACCTCACACAGGAGAAAGGTGAATTGCCGCCCTTCCTCCTCCTCCCAGGACCCTTCTCTCGCCCACTGATCCCCCTGCCCAGCCCCGTAGAGCTCTGTTTATTCTTTCAGGGAGGAACCTGAGCCCCACCTGGGAAGTCCTAGTATTCCTCTCTTCCTCTACATCCACCTCTTCTTGCCTCTCCTTCCCCCTCCTTCCCCCTCCCTCTGGGCCAAGACCTGTTGTTCCCAAGTCAGTTGGGGCCCCACTGCACTGCATGAAAGAGGTTAGAAGAGGACTGTTTGCAGAGGGTGCAGAGGGTTTAGGGAGCCCCAGGGGATGGTGAGGACCAGGGACGGCCATGGTGGGATGCTCTGACCACCTGGGCCAGGCGGTGTTGGCACTTGGTGACCACTGTAGCAGCAGGAGGCGCTGTGCCGGGGCCAGAGCCTGGCAGGGGCGGGGAGGGCCCCTGCTTCCCCAACCTCTCTCTCCTCCCACCCTCCTCTCTGCCTGGCTGGCAACCAGAGGGCAAGGGAGTCCCTGGATGTGGGCCATGAAGGTTAGTGCCCCCCAAGCAGAGAGAGCGGGGAGAGGGGTGGAGGGTGGACCTGGGGGACCAGGCAGGGAGCGACCAGCATGATTCTCCGCCTGGGACAATCCCTGCTCAGATGGCTCAACCACACTGTCACCGACATTTTCAGCTCCTTGCTCCCCTGCCCACTGATCTCAACACTAAATTTACCCAACCATGTTTTTTCTGCTTTCCTGCTTCCAAGGTGGCTAGCACTGCTGGAGAACGTCACACACTATGACAGGCTCGTGAATGTTGCCCTTGGCTGAGCCATTGTTATTGGGAGCTTGGCAGTTCTTTTGCTCACTGTTCTTTCTTTCTTTCTTTCTTTTTATTTATTTATTTTTGGCTGTGTTGGGTCTTTGTTGCTGCGCGCGGGCTTTCTCTAGTTGCAATGCGCGGGCTTCTCATTGCCGTGGCTTCTTTTGCCATGGAGCACGGTGCTCTAGGCACGCGGGCTTCAGTAGTTGTGGCATGTGCACTCAGTAGTTGTGGCTCGCAGCCTCTAGAGCGCAGGCTCAGTAGTTGTGGCGCACAGGCTTAGTTGCTCCGCAGCATGTGGGATCTTCCCGGACTGAGGCTCGAACCCGTGTCCCCTGCATTGGCAGGCGGATTCTTAACCACTGCGCCACCCTTGCTCACTGTTCCTAAGCCCTAGCCCTACCCACTTGTATTTTACTCAGCCTCCCTTCCCTCCTCTTCCTCTTCGACCCTCCTCTTCCCCTCCCTTCCTTCCTTCTCTCTGGTCTTGGAGGAACTGGGTCGCCCCTCCCCAGGGCTGCTCCTTCACCTGCCGGGCTCTTCCTCCTCTCCCTGCGTCAGGCACCTTCTCTTGGCCTTCAAGCATGCTGAGACATGAGTCTTTCCTCCGCACAGCACCTCTCTGTCCTCAATCTGTCTTCTCGTTCCAGACTTCTTGCAAGAGTTGATCCCTCCCTGAGTCTACATCTTCAGCAACCACTTACACGTGGTCTCACCCAGCCAGCCTTCTGACCACACTGTGCCCTGAAATTCTGTCCTCCTATTTGCCAACCCCCAGACTCCTTTTACAACCTTGTTTTCTTAGGTACCTTCCCAATGTTAACCGCCTCCTCCTTGCCTCCCCCAAACTAAACTTCATCGACCTTGCCTTTCAGCATCTCTTCTTGGGTCTTCTCCCTCTGCTGGAGGCTGGATCTCAGCTGCCATTTCCTTCACTCAAGCCCCACCAGAGCCCTCTTCCCGCTCCCAGCCCACTCTCTCCAACTAAGCTGCCCAACCCCGTCTGCACCTCGTGGTTCTTTAGGGACTGCAGAATCAAGTTATCCAAACTCACCATCTTTCCCCTCCAAGCGTCCTCCACCTCCTCCCTGCTTACAAACCTTCCGTGGCTCCCCCTCTCCTAGAGAATGAAGGCCAAATACCCTGACAAGTCTTTAAATCCTGCCTCTGCTGCCCTTGCCCTTGGCTTTCCAACCACAACTTATTCTTTGCTGTTTTACCAAAGGCCTCTCTGCTTTTTCCCTTTAGGGATTTTAGGACCAGTCCTGACACCTGCCTCCCAGGGTGGAGAGTTCTTTGTTCCCCCATTGTGTTTTCTCATAGCACTTTAGACAAATCTAAGGAGCTGGGTTTGAATCCAGTGTCTTCTTTATTAGCTCTGTGACCTTGGCCAAGTAGCTTAATCTCTCTGAACCTCTGTGAAATGGTAACCTGTAACCTCAGTCCAGAAATAACCCTACACATTAATGGTCAATTGATTTTCAACAAGGGTGCAAAGACAATGGGGGAAAGAATAGTTTTTTCCACAAATAGGAAATGTCCAGAATAGGCAAATTCGTAGAGACAGAAAGTAGATTAGTGGTTGCCAGGAGCTGGGGGAAAAGGGGAATGGGAGTGATTGCTAATGGGTACTGATTTTTCTTTTGAGAATGTTCTGGAATTAGTGATAATGATTGCCAAACCTAGTGCATATACTAGAAACCACTGAATTGTACACTTTAAAAGGATGACTTATGGTATATGAATTATACCTCAATTTTTAGAAATCAAGCACAAAAAAAAAAAGAAAGAAAGGTCCACTTCACAGGGTAGTTGTGAGGGTCAAATGAGGCAACATATGGGAAATGGCTGTGTTGCCTTTGATGCTGAGAGAGTGGCTGTGTATCCCTTTCTCTCCCACTAGAGTATGAGCTCCCCCTGGGCAGGACCTGCTGGACCACATTCATCTTGTTCCTCTCCTTATCCAAGTACCTAGCATGGAGTCCAGCATGTAGTAAGTATTCAACAAATCCCAGTTGTCTCCATAAAAGACAGCTATACTGCTTTTGTTTTTTAAATTTTTAAATTTTATTTATTTATTTATTTTGGTGGGTGCTGTGGTGTGCGGCTTGCGGGATTTTAATTCCCTGACCAGGTCTGGAATCGAATCTTGACACCGCCCCCTTCTGTCCGTGTGCCTTTGGCAAGTGGCCCTTTCCCCCGGGGCTTTGGTGTCCTCATCTGTAAAATGGACACCATCGTGCCCGGATGAGGATTCAGCGATTTACTGAATTTACTGAGGGTCAGCGTGGGGAGGCAAGCCGTTGCGGGCGGCAGCCAGGGCTGGTGCGGGGAGCGCGCCTGCAAAGCCGCCTGCACCCTCGCGGGGGCGCGCACGTGGTGCGCACGTGGACGGAGCTGCGCATGCGGCCCGGAGGCTGGGCGGGCAGGGAGCAGCGGTCACGGAAGCTGTGACTAGAGGTCAGTGGCCTAATGAGGTCGACCTTGAGGCGCAGAGAGGCCCCCACGGTCCAGGAGGTAGGGACCCGCGCCTGTCCCCGGCCGGCCCGCCGGTCCCCCGTCCTCCACCCCCACTATCCTGGAGGCCTGTGCCCGCTCCCTTTCCCCGCTAGCCGGCCCTGTCCCCTGGTACCCTCCCGGGCCTCCTGAGCCCTGCCCTGCCCGCCCTTCGTGGCGAGGGCTCCCTGTGCCGGCCTCCTCCCGAAACTCAGGGGGTAGGCTGGCCAGCTCCGTTTTACAGGTGAGGAAACTGAGGCTGAAGATCCTCGAGAGGCGCATGGTGGCCACACAGTAACTTCCCCCCTGGGACTCTGGTCGGTCCCAAGCCCCGTGTCGGTCAGCTCTCCTCTCGTCTTGCACTTTCATGGATTTCTTTGTTCCACGTGTGCATTTGCGTTTGACTCTGATCTGAGCACAGGGATGGCCCCGAAGAAGACAGGCCAGGCCCTCCTCTCCCCGGGCGGCACAGTCACCAAGGCATGGTTCGCTTTGTTGGAGTGGAGATTTCTTCAGGCTAATTTGGAATTGGTTTGTGTTTTGATTGATTTGGTGATTTGTTGTTGTTTGCGCGTTTGTTTTTCATGTTCCCCAGGGCACAAAGGGTCGCTGTCGTTTTCCTTTCCAGAAAGGCTGTCTGTTCCCAGCCCCTGCCCAGTCTGATGGATGTGTGGTTTATGATACTGGAGACTGTTTGGCTTTTCTTTGTGGATAAAACTCATCTCATTTCATCTTTCAAGTTGTGAGCTGAGTCCTTACTGACCAGAGCCTCTGCCCTCACTAACATTCCTGAGCTATTAAATATTTGTTTAAAGGGACAGACATAAAGCATGGTGTTAGGAATAAGGCATCTTGAAGAAATGGTCTTCATAAAAGCACAATAGTTGTAATATTCTGAGTTAATCTTGGATCTTAATGTATCAAGGCTCAAAGCACTATGGAGTCCGTAATTATTTGGCCTGGTGGTCACACTTTAAGACAGATTATTTTATTTTTCTTGTAGCCTGGAAAGTAGAGGAACAAAAAAGTGAAGTGATGTGTTGAAATCAAATGTGAGACTGTGATGAAGAATGGGAGAGGCTGGGGACGGAGGCTGAACATTAAAGGCTTTGGACTTGGGTTTGCAGGGCTTGGGGTCCTGCAGTGGGGTACGTTTGACAGATGGAGCCCCAGTCCCTGGGCTGCACTGGGGAGGTGGGACCATGGCTGGACCAGGGAGCCGTGCTCTAAGATGGTCTCCTTAATGTGGAAAGAACTGAGTGAGATTGAGGAGGAACAGGCCCTGGATGGTTGGGTGTTGCGGGCTTGCGGGGGAGACAGCGGAAGGAGAAGTAAAGTTTAGACAGTAAGTGTGTCTCCCCATTTGACTGCAGCAGGGCCATCGCTTTTGTCCCCTCCTGTGTTCCCGTCTCGACACCTAGCACACAGTGCTCGGAGCCTGTCAGACTAACCAGAATTATCGTTTTTAATTGATTCTAGGATGCATCTTTGTTCACATTTTAACAGCTCGATGTTGAGCTGGGTCCCACAGTGGATGGTGTCTTCCTTTGTGCCGTCGTTCATTCGGCAGCTTTTTGTCTTTCTCAGTTGCACAGAAAGTCACAGTGCTCTTAAAATCTTAGCTCTGATGAATTGCAGGTTTCAGAGTTGGAGACTCAGGGAGAAAAGATGACCTGTTATCAGACTGTGTTCTTCTACTGTGGTTCATTTCTTCTTCTTTGAAAATGCTAATGTTTTCAAGGAACTCGAGGGGGGGGGGGTAAAAGCCAAGAACAACAGGTACAAGTAAGAAAAATGTATTACTCTGTGGGTTGGAGAGGGAAGAAACAGCTGGTGGATGTGTCTCCTTTGCAGGGAAAATTGGACTGCTGTATAACCACGGGCAGAAGCAATACCTTTGAGGGACACGTGCTTTACAGCAGCCCTAGCCCATAAGCCTGCTCATGACCAGCCAATCTGAACACACCTTTTCGTACAGTGGGGCCCAGGCTCCATCATCCACTGGAGTCTTGGTGACGCCGGGTCTGTCTCTTAGCAGACACCTCCCACTGCTGCAAGTTCAAGGGCAGAGGCCCTATCTTCCCCTTCCTTGGTATCCCAGGGCTCAGCACAAGGCCTGACACATCAGAGATGCTAAATTGGGTTTTGCTGAGCAGAACTGTACTGGACAAGTTGGGGCAAGTTGTCTTCCTGGTGCCTAGGTCAGTCTTCATCTCGTAGGAATCATGTTCTGGGTCAAGGTTCCGTTCACGGCCCTCAATCCTCCCTGCAACTGCTTCGTGAGTTACTGGTTTTGTGAGCTAACCTGGAGACTTTCTCTCTAGCCCCCATCTCTCTTATTTCTAACTCTTGGCTTTCAGAATGAGCTTTTGGGACTTAGTCCTCTTACAAATTAGAACGTGTTTCTGTGTCAGCTCACTTGGTGACATTGCTCCCAGGGAGCCTGACTGGTTAAGCTGCAACGTAGCAGGATCCCAGCTGGTGCAGCAGGTTGTCTGTGCTGGGTTTGGTGTTTAAACAGGTGAGCAGGTCGCAGCCTGGGGAGAGCTACAGAGGTGAGAATCTCCTAGAAACACAGTCTGAAGTTCGCCTTCTGCTTTGTCTCCAGAGAAGACATGAGCGGGACCCTGGGGACCTCAGGATCAGCCAGCCTTGACGCTTGCTCCCCATCCCTGCCCTGGCTGACCTTATATGCTCCTTCTAGAATGAGATGCTTTGAGCATGCAAAACGTCTTTTCTCAGCCTGCATCAAGATTGTCTGCGGGTGGTTTGTACAGAATCAGAGACTTCTAGGAGAGTTGTTCTCTCTCTTCTTTGGCTGCCTCTCAGGCCTTCAGGGGAGGGTTACACTTTGCCTGAGAACGCAGCCACTGCCGGTGCCACCACCAGTTTGCCAGTTTTATTCTTTTAATCTTTGAAGGTGACTCTGGGGATGTTTTTGTGGTAAAAGTCTAATGATCTTCCAGGCTTCCATTTGATTTGTGAGAAGTACTGGTTATTACTGTAAGATTTTTGCAAAATTTGAAGTTATTAAAAACAAACAAAAACTAGTTTTCAACCATTCGCATAAAAATTGTTTCAGGCAAGAATCATCAGTGGATGCTAAAACTAGGAAATGAAAGTATGATGAGAAACAGGATGTTTACATGGTCTCAAAGCATCTTCCCATAAGATGTTAATTAATTACAAAGGGAAAATCATAATATTATGGTGGAGAAACCTGGCAGATACCACCTTCACCAAGTGATGAAAGTTAGCAACGTCAGTAATGGGACAAACTGACATCTGTGCCTTCGAATATGAGGCTCTGAGAAGGACTCAGCACCACATCTGTGTGTTCCTGCCCGAAACATACAACCTGAACCCAATTGTGAGGAAACATCACACAAACCCAAATGTACAGAGTCTACCGAGTAACTAGCCAATACTCTTCAACAGTGTCAAGATCACATATTTACACACACACACACACACACACACACACACACACACACATATACACGCACGCACATACATATTAGAGAGAGGTAATGATAAAGCAAGTATAATGAAATGTTAACATTTGAGAAATTTAGATGAAGGGCATGTGGAATTCTTTGTGTTATTTTTGTAATGTTTGGTAAGTCTGAAATTATTTCAAAACAAAAAATAGAGAAGACTGGTTTTCACAGTTCTTTCCAAAAAGAATTATAGATGTGGGAACTATAGATGTATTATAGATAAAATATGCTATATGTTTTTGGCAGGGAGAGCTTGACAAATCTAAATGTTTTTCATAGTGTGGTAGCATCAAAGTTTTGTGTATCCTGGTAGATATCCGACATAAAAGAGTGTTTATGTCCTTCAAAAGCATGTACAAGAATATTCATAGCAACTTTATTATTCATAATACCTTGAAATAAGAAACAACCTAATTGTCTCTCAAAAGGAGAGTGGGTAAAGAAGTTGTGATGGGGACTTCCCTGATGGTCCAGTGGATAAGACTCTGCACTCCCAATGCAGGGGGGCGCAGGTTTGATCCCTGGTCAGGGAACTAGATCCCGCATGCATGCCGCAACTAAGAGTCTGCATGCCGCAACTAAGAAGCCCACATGCCACAACGAAGATCCCATGTGCCGCAACTAAGACCCGGTGCAGCCAAGATAAATAATAAATAAATAAGTAAATACTAAAAAAAGAAGTTGTGATGTATTTATATGATGGAAGAATACTATACAATAATGAAAATGAATGAACAGCTGCAACATGCAACAACATGGATGAATCTCAATGTTAATCAACATTAATGTTGAGCAAAATATAATCAGACCCAGAAGAGTACAAAATGTATGATTCTGTGTATCTAAAGTTCCAAAACAGGCAAAATAATTGATGGTGATAGAGGCAACATATTGTTATCTTTGGGGTTATTGACTGAAGGAGGTATGAGAGATCCTTCTAGGGTGTGAGAAATGTTCAATATTTTGATCTGGGTGGTAGTTAACATATATGTATATAAATTCATCAAGCTCAATACTTAAGATTTGTGCACCTTATCTAAGTTATACACCAATAACAATTTAAATGTATCTTGTGTGGATTATAGATCCAAATATGAATTGTAAATAACAGAAATTCTAAAAGTTGACATATGAGGATATGTTTGTGACTTTGAGATAGGGGAAAATTTCTTAAGCAGGATGCAGAATGTGCTAATTATAGAAGACACTGTTGATAAATTACTCTACATTAAACTTACAAACTTCTTTTAAACACACCATTAAGAGAGTGAAAAGACAAGCCATCTAGTGGGAGAAAATATTTGCAGCACATTTAACTGACAGAGGGTTCGCCTTGAGAATATATGAAGAATGCCTCCAGATGAAGAAATTTTGAAAAGGACAACTCAATAGAAAAATGGACAACAGGCACTTTATAAAAGAAGATATCCGGGAGGACAATGCAGTAGGAAAATTTGCTCAATCTCATTATAATTGGGGAGGTACAAATTGAACAATGCAATGAGAAACTAGTACATACCTCCTAGGATGGTAAACATTGAAAAGACTGACATTATCAAGTGTTGGCAAGGGTAGAATGAGGGGAACTGATAAATGGCTGATAGGAGGGTAAATTCATTCTGCCACTTTGAAATCGTTTGGCCTTTGCTACCACAAATGGACATAACTATTTCGTGACCCACCAATTCGACCCCTAGGTGCGTTCCCAACAGAAATGCATGTGACTGGGTGTGTGGGTACGTGGCTGTGTGTGTACAAAAGGCAAGTATAACAATGTTCATGAAAGCATTATTCATAGTCAGAAACTGGAAACAACAAAGCTATCCATCAATAGTAGAAGAGTTGATCCTGTATTCATACAAGAGAACACTACAGAGCAATGAAAATGAACATGCACAAACATAACCCTGAACAAAAGAAGCCAGACACAGAAGAATCCGTACTGTGTGATTCATTTACGCATTATTCAAAAAACAGGCGAAACAAATCTATGGTATTAAGTACTACCTTTTGAGCAGAGGATAGGGGTCCTGACTGGGAAGGAGTGTGAGGAGGGCTCTGGGGTGCTGGTATATGCTATTGTTTGGACTTAGGTCATGGTTACCTGGGTGTGTTCACTTGGTGAAAATTCATCAAGCTGTATTCTTACCTTGGTTCCCTTTTCTGCATGTATATTGTCCTTTAAAGTTGATTAATTTGATTTGTACCTGGTGTAGTGATCTTTGGTATATTGTACGTCACAATGGGCTGAACTGTGTCTCCCCCGCAGATTCTTGCGGCGAAGCCCTTACCCTCAATGTGATGGTATTTGGAGATGGGGCCTTGGGCGGTAATTAGGGTTAGGTTAGGTCATGAGGGTGGGGCCCATGCCGGGATTAACATCCTTAGAAGAGAAAGAGACCAGAGCGCACACACAGGCTCGCTTTCTACCCACCCCCATCCTGTGAGTGCACAAAAGAAAGATCGAGAGAGATGGCAGCCTCCCGTGAGGCACAAGAAAAGGCCTCAGAATATAACCTACCAGCCAGCACCTGGATCTGGGACTTCCAGCCTTCAGAGCTGTGAGAAATAAATCTGTGGTTTAAGCACCCCCCAGCCTATGGTATTTTGTTAAAGCAGCCCAAGCCGACATATAAGTGTACAATAGCATCGACTAGTTTTCTGAGCTTCCTTCTGGGCTGGGCCCTGGGCTAGGCGCTGGGGTAGGGAGATAAGACTCCGTCTGTGCACTCAGGTGACGCAGGAAGAGCTGGGACTCCCCAGTGTGGTGATGAGGGTGCAGAGGAGGGGCTGAGAGACTGTGCAGCTTCCTCACTCAGCAAGGACAGCCACCCCTCTAGCCCGCCTCACCATGCTCCCGCCCTGCGCCCTGCGCTCCATCTGAGCCCTGAACTGCTGAGCTGTCAGGGACCAGAGCGTGCTGCTTGTCATGATCTTGAAATTGGAACAGCAAAGCCATCGACTCTGGACTGGAACAAAGGCTGTGCTGTTTTTCCTAAACGTAGTGGGCTCCGCATTGTTAGGAAGACACAGAAAGCACTTGTGCTCAGAAAAGAAACCGATTTAAAAAGGAGAACATAGCCTCTCCTCCCACCCCCTCACCCCTCCCACCCCGTTGCACGCAGCTTTTTCTGCATGGATTTGGTCTCATTATATCAGCGGTTTCTGATTCTTTTTATATTTTATCATCTCCGTGGACTTCTGCTCACCAAAGCATTTGCTTGGTTTAGGCAAATGTTCTAGACTCAGCTTTGCACTAAGAACCTCAAATAAAAGTGTTTTTAAAAAGAGTAGCTGTAATCGCCCCCAAAATTCCCAGAAGGTGTTGTCATTCACATGGAATATTTCTGGAAGATTTTAGTGATACTTTTTATTCTTTGGTTTTCTTTTCCTTCTTGATTCTTGATCAGCATCTACAGTGTGAACAGCTTTGACCTTGTTTCCCAGCTTCCTGTTACTGAAGTCCTCTGCCCTCTCAGAATCTTCAACTTCATCGACAGCGGTGACCTTTAGTTTTACTCTCCTTGTACTTACTTTCTTTTTAAAAGAAGTTTTATTGAGATAAAATTCACATACCACACAACTCACCCATTTAAAGAGTATAGTTCATAGAGCTGTGCAGCCATCGCCAAAGTCAATTTTAGAAGTTTTCATCACCCCAAAAGAAACCCAGCATCCCTGAGCTCTCACCCCAACTTCCCTCCTCTCTCTCAGCCCTAAGCAACTATGCATCTGCTTTGTGTCTCTATGACTTGGCTGTTCTGGACAGTTCATATAAATGGAACCCACAATATGTGCTCTTATGAGTCTGGCTTCTTTGCTTGGTATAATGTTTTTGAGGTTCATCCATGTCATAGCACATCTCAGTACTTCATTCCTTTTTATGGCTAACAATATCCATGTTATGGATATTGCACATTTTGTTTATCCACTCAATGACTGATGGGCACTTTGGTTGTTTCCACTTTTTGGCTGTTGTGGACATTCGTGTGCGAGATGTTGTGTGGACAAATGTTTTCATTTCTCTCGTGTACATACCTAGGGATGCTTTTGTTGGGTCATATGGTACCTCTGTGTTTAATCATTTGAGGAACTTCCAGGCTCTTTTCCAAAGCCCTTTTCTGTGTATTATCAGTAAGCAAAGGGAATATTTTATTGCTCTTTGACTTTTGCAGGATTTTGAAATTTTACTCCTGACCAACTTTGCAGTTTGTCTGTTAAAATGCTTCCATGGAAAAGCTGGAGGTGTCATCAGCACGCTTAGAACTTCGCTCCACGTGTGTCTCATCCTCTGCGAGCACTGCTGGGGGGATCCGGGTCTTAGTCCCCAGTTTTCTCAGGAATGGAGACATTTTCCACCAGATGCATTGTTATTTGTGGACCAAACAGCTTTTCAGATATTCTGGCTATAAGAGCAATTATTTTTTTTTTTGCTGATGTTTACCTGTCATCTCACATATTAAACCATTGAGAGTTCAGATAGAAGATTGCTCACAATTTTTGTTTGCCTGAGCTGATGTCTGGGTTGTCCACTGTGATCATGCTGATGTCATGGCCATATTGGCAGTAAAATGACGTCCGAATCAAGAACGTGGGAAAGACCTGGGACTTTCAGTATCATCCTTTCTGATACACATCAAGAATTTTCAGCATTTTTAGAGGCCTCTACTACCAGCCTCCACCTTCCACACAGCTCAAATGCACATAATAATGTGCTGCCAAATGCACATGATAATGGGCTAAATTGTGATCCCCTAAAATTCATATGTTGAAGTCCTAACCCCCAGCACCTCACAATGTGACTGTATTTGGAGATAAGGTCTTTAAAGAGGTCATTAAGGTTAAATGAGGTCATTGAGAGTGGGCCCTAATCCAATATGACTGGGGTCCTTAGAAGAAGAGGAGCTTAGGACACAGGCACACAGAGGAGAAACCATGTGGATGACACAGGGAGGAGAGAGCCATGTGCAAGCCAAGGAGACAGGTTAAGAAGAAACCAACCCTGCTGACACCTTGATCTTTGACATGTAGCCTCACAGAATTGTGAAATAAATGTCTTTTATTTGAGGCCCCCAGTCTGTAATACTTGTTACAGCAGCCCAAGCTGACTAATACATGCACCTTGATGCTCCTTCACCCTGACACCCTGCCTGCTCCCCTGTCCTGTGGGCCTGATGGACACGTGCTCTCCTACCTCCCAGACTGTATCCTCTGCTTGGCTCATCCTGAAGCCTCCATTCTGGCTCCCTTTCCACTGGGCCCCACCCTGGTCCTTCTTGTTTCCCCAGGGCCAAAGGGGCCTGCTAGGTAGAAGGCATACCATGGCCCAGGTATCACCCCACAGCGGGAGGAAAAAATGCCACCGGGGGCCTCCTATCAAAACTTGAACCCCCACTGCTCCCACTTCTCCTTTACAAGGGGAAGTTCAGTGATTTCTTAGCACTTGCCAGAGTCCCCATTGAGGGCAGAACTGGGAAGGCCAACAGTGGACACTTTATGTACAGAGATGGCTTAGATTATCCCAGAAGCATTTTCATTTCATTTAACAGAATTTGTATTGTTATGTTTTCCTCCAGATGATTTCTAATGTGGAAATAATTTTATATGTTGAAAAGTCTCAATATTTGCTAAGTGGAAGCTGGTGTTATTTGTTAAGTTAGGTTTATGGAGGTATAATTTACATCCAGTAAAATTTACCCTTTCTAGATGTGCAGGTCAGTGAGCTTTGACAATGGTATGTAGTTTTTGAGGAACCACCACCACCACCACAGTCAAGATAGAGAATATTTTCATCACCTTCTAAAGATGCCTCACGTGTGTACCTTTGCCCAGCAATGGCTTCTGAGCAGAGGAGGTTACACGATTGAGTTGATGCTTAGGAAGGTTGAATCAGAAGCAATTTTCAGGAAGGACTGGAAGGAAGAGTGATTATTTTTTAAGGCAGAAAAACTAGAAAAAAATCCCACTGGCAAGTGGGAGGATGGGCAATCCTGGGCAACACCTCCTGAAGGCCCAAAGGAGGGCAGGATGTCAGAACCAGGACAGGATGATTTTTAGTGCCATCCTTATCTCACTGGTCCCCTAAAGTCTTCTGATGCTGCCCTCCAGTGCTTAGATAGGCACAAATTTAGAACATTTTATTATTTAAACAATTTTGCAAAAATTACAACCATGACTCCTTCACTTAATATGGTTATTTCATATTTCTGTAATTTTTTCTTTTTTTTAATAAGTATTTTTTTTTAATTTATTTTTAGCTGCATTGGGTCTTCGTTGCTGCGCGCGGGCTTTCTCTAGTTGCAGCGAGTGGGGGCTACTCTTCTTTGCGGTGCGTGGGCTTCTCATTGCGGTGGCTTCTCTTGTTGCAGAGCACGGGCTCTAGGCTCACGGGCTTCAGTAGTTGTGGCACGTGGGGTCAGTAGTTGTGGCTCGCGGGCTCTAGAGCGCAGGCTCAGTAGTTGTGGTGCATGGGCTTAGTTGCTCCGCGGCATGTGGGATCTTCCCGCATGTGGGATCTTCCCAGACCAGGGCTCGAACCTGTGTCCCCTGCATTGGCAGGGGGATTCTTAACCACTGCGCCACCAGGGAAGTTCTATTTTTTTTCTTTTTAATTCATGATTTCTACCAAGTTGTGTTGACCTCTACTTACTTGACATTATTTTGCATACACTTTTCCCCCATGTATAATTTATATATTTATTTATCTTTTATTGTGGTAAAATATACATAAGACTTACACCATTTTAAAGTGTATAATACAGTGGCATTTGGTACATTCACGGTGTTGTGCAAGCATTAGCGCTGTCTAGTTCTAGAGCATTTTCATCATCCAAAGAGGAAAGCTTACGCATTAAGCAGTCACTCCTCATTCCTCCTCCCCTCCCCCCACCTCCCACAGCACCTGGCAACCACTAGTCTACTTTCTGTCTCTGTGGATTTGCCTACTCTGGGCATTTCATATATAGAGAACTATATATATGATTCTTTTGTGTCTGGCTTCTTTCACTTAGCATAACGTTTTTGAGGTTTATCCATTGTTATAGCGTGTATCAGTGCTTCATTCCTTGTTGTGGCTCAATAATATTCCATTGTGTGGATATACCACATTTTGTTTATCCATTCAGTAGTTGATAAGCATTTGCATGATTTCCATCTTTTCGCTATGTGAAGAGTGCTACTGGGAACATTCATGTGCAAGGATTTGTCTGAGAACCTATTTTCACTTCTTTTGGGTATATACTTAGGAGTGGAATTCCTCCGTCATTTGGTAATTCATATGGTAATTGTATCGTTAACTAACTGAGGAACTGCCAACCTGTTTTGCACAGTGGTTGTATCATTTTACGTTCACAACAGCAATGTATGAGGGTTCCAATTTCTCCAGTCCTCACCAACACTAGTTATTTTTTGTTGTTGCTTTTGTTTTTGATGATAGACATCCTGGTGGGTGTGAAGTAGCATTTCATTGTGGTTTTGATTCGCACTTCCCTAATAAAGTGACTGTTAACATTGAGCATCTTCTCATGTGCTGGTTGGCCCCTTGTGTATCCTCTTTTGAAAATGCCTATTCAAGTCTTTTGCTTATTTTTTAATTGGATTTTTTACCTTTTTGTTGATAAGTTGTAAGAGTTCTTCGTATATTCTGGATCCTAGACCCTAATCAAATAAATGATTTGCAAATATTTTGTCACATTCTGTAGGTTGTCCTTTTATTTTCTTGACAATATCCTTTGAAGTGCAAAATTTTAAATTTTGATGAAATCCTATTTATCTATATTTTCTTTCATTGCCTGTGCTGTTGGTGTCATATCTTAAGAAACCATTGCCAAATCTGAAGCCATGAAGATTTACCCCTATGTTTTCCTCTGAGTCATATGGTTTTAGTGCTTCTGTTTAGGTTTTTCATCTATTTTGAATTAATTATTGTGTATAGTGTCTGGTGAGACAAGGGTCCAGTGTCATTCTTTTGCATGTGGATGTCCAGTTGCCTAGCACAATTTGTTGAAAAGACTCTTCTTTCTCCATTGAATGTTCTTGGCATCTTTATTGAAAATCAGTTGACCATAGATGTATGTGTTTATTTCTGGAACTCAGTTCTATTCCTTTGGTAAATATATATATATATATATATATATATATATATATATAGTTTAAGAGTTTGTTTTACTTCTATGTATTTGTGAAATTCCTTCTGTCATTTATTTCTAGTTTCTATTGTGATAGGGAAAGATACTTTATATGAATTCAGTATTTTAAAATTTACTGAGACTTGTTTTCTGGCCTAACATATAATTTATCCTGAAGAAATTCTACGTGTATTTGCAAAGAATGCATATTGTGCTGTTGCAGGGTGAAGGGTTCTGTGTATGTCTGGTTATGTTTAGTTGGTTTATAGTGTTGCTCAAGTCCTCTATTTTCTTTTGATCTTCCATATAATTTCATTGTTGAAAGTAGGATATTGAAGCCTTCAGCTATTATTTTATAATTATTTCTCCCTTCGGCTCTGTCATTTTGCATCACATAGTTTGGAGCTCTGTTTTTAGGTGCATATATGTTTATAATTGTTACATATTCTTGATGACTGACCCTTATATCAATGTATAATGGCTTGCTTTGTCTCATAGTAATTTTTGACTTAACATCTATTTTTTCTGATGCTAATATAGCTACTCCAGGTCTCTTTGGGTTTCTATTTACATGGAGTATCTTTTTCATCCTTTCACTTTCAATCTATTTGTATCTTTAGATGTAAAGTGAATCTCTTGTAGACGGCATATAGTTGGATCATGTTTTTTTAGTCCATTTTGCCAGTATCTCCCTTTTGATTTGAGAATTTACTCCATTTATGTTTAAACTAATTACTGATAAGGAAGAATTTCTGCCATTTTACTATTTGTTTCTTATATATCTTGCATCTTTTTTTGTTTCTCAGTTCGTCCATTACTGCCTTCTTTTTTGTTTAACTGATTTTTTGTAGTGTGTGATTTTGATCCCCTCCTCATTTCCTTTTCTGTATATTTTGAAGTTATTTTGTTAGTAGTGACACTGGAGATTATAATTTATGTCTTAAATTTATTACAAACTTGTTTGAATTAATTTTGTGTTTAACTGATTTTTTTTAATGTGTGATTTTGATTCCCTCCTTATTTCCTTTTCTGTATATTTTAAAGTTATTTTGTTAGTAGTGACACTGGAGATTATAATTTATATCTTAAATTTATTACAGACTTGTTTGAATTAATACCAGCCTAGCTTCAATGGTATACAAAAACTCTGCTCCTATACAACTCCATCCCTTCTCTTTATTTTTTTTTTTTAAGATTTGGAGTTTTCCATACTCTAGTCCTTTTTATTTATTTATTTAGGGCTGTGTTGGGTCTTCGTTTCTGTGCAAGGGCTTTCTCTAGTTGCGGCAAGTGGGGGCCACTCTTCATCGCGGTGCGCGGGCCTCTCACTATCACGGCCTCTCTTGTTGCAGAGCACAGGCTCCAGATGCGCAGGCTCAGTAGTTGTGGCTCACGGGCCTAGTTGCTCCACGGCATGTGGGATCTTCCCAGACCAGGGCTCGAACCCGTGTCCCCTGCATTGGCAGGCAGATTCTCAACCACTGCGCCACCAGGGAAGCCCCTCTTTATGTTTTTATTGGCACAAATTACATGTTTAAACATTGTGTGTTCATTAACATATATGTATGATATTTCTTTTTTCTTTTTTAAATGTTTTTCCTTTTTTACAATTGTATTAATATATAATTGATATATACCATTTTATAAGTCTAAAGTGTACAGAATAATGATTTGACTTACATACATCATGAAATGATTACCACAATAGGTTTGTATAATATTGTTTTATGCAGTATTTCGTACAGGTTTAAAAAATGTTGATGTCTTTACACTTGCCCATCATGTCCTTGAAATGAGAGGTCAGATCAAGCCTCCTTCACCTCAGCAACTTGATCTTTGTGGTACATGTGCTGAGTCCTTGGGGTAGAACTGGAGGGAGAGTTCCTTCCTGGGCACCCAGGGGCCCAGGACCTCGTCTAGAGCACTTAGCTCTCTTCTGGAGGCTTGCCTCACCTGACAGGTGGTTCCTTCCAGGATAAAACGCCCAGTGGTGTGCAGATGGCCAGGCCCGAGAAGGCTGTGCTAGCCCGACCTTGGAGAGAAGGTAGGTGTAGCTCCCCTGTGCAGGTCGAGCCTTTCTGAGGTTTGGGGCCACGAGGGCGTGGAAAACCCACAGCTGAGGGACTCCCCTTGCATGCTGCCCACAGCAATCCCAAGCCACCCCTCTCCTCAGCCAGTGTGGCGCCGTGGCTGGGATGGTGGCGGGCAGGTGGGGACACTGCAGGACTCTGTCCCGTCCACAGGGGTTCAGGCAGCCGCCGCCAGGCCCATCCTCTTGCCCAACCTGAAGGGCAGCTGCCTCGACCACCCCCTGCACCAGGGGCTCCTGCACCCCTTGCGGCACCTTTGCAGCCCCTCCTCTGCTCCAGCTCCCAAGTCGAAGAAGCCCAAGATGCAGGCCGCCGGAGACATGTTCCCCAGCGACTGGAGCCCGCCGCCCGTGGAGTTCCTGAAGCGGAGGGCCGTGCCGGCTGACAGCGGGGCCCCAGCCCAGAGGCTGGCAGGCACGGCAGGGCGTCGGGGCCTGAGGAGACTGGCCCACCAGCTGCCCGAGGAGTCAAAGCAGGAGCCCCAGGACCCAGACCCCGTGCGGGGTCTGGCCTCACTGGAGGAGCCGTTCTGGAGCACGGCAGGCACCAGCCCAAAGGCTGCGGCGCCATGGGTGGACGCTGGCACCTCGGTAAGCCAGGAACTGCCCCTTGGCCTCCTCTCCTTGCCGCCCCTCTTCAGCTACCTCTCCTTAGTCACCCCCAAGCCACCCCTTTTTGGCCACTCCTCCTCAGCCACACCCCAACTGCCCTCCTTCGGCCACTTCGCCTTGACTGTCCCTCCTTGGCCACACACACCCCACCACCTCTCCCCAGCCCCTGGGCCCTCGTGGCTGGGAGCTTGGGCCCCCAAGGCTGGGCTGCATCTCTCCCTTTATTTCTGCTCCTAACTCCTGCTAATAAAAATGCTTGGGGCGGTGCCGTATTTGATGCCGCCCCTGTGTGGGCCCTTCAAGGCTTTTGCAGCTGTGGTTGGGATTATGGGTCTGGGCGAGGTCAGGCACAAAGCCTCAGGCTAACTGTGGTCCAGCGACCTGGGATCCCTAAATGGAAACTTCAGTGATGAACTTTAAGCCGGGAATAAACTGGTTGCTGGGAAGACTGTGGGGACATTTGAGCCCATAGACCCGGGAAATTTATTCTAAGAATAGGATTTATTTATTTGTAATAGCTCAAGATTGCCAATAACCAAAATGCCAATCACTAGGGAACTAATAAATTATGTTCTAATCATAAATCAGAATACCATGGAAGTGGTTTTTAAAAAAAAAAAAAACAACTATCTCTTTAGTATTGGTATGGAATGACCCTGAAGACATATTGTTAACTGGAAATCAGCCAAGTGCAGAATAGGGGGTGTAGCGTGCTACCACCTGTGCTGAAGGAGAGAGTCTATGATGTATTACTGTTTGCTTCTCTGTGCGTACAGTATCTCAGAAAGCACAGCCAGTAAACACCTGTGGTCACCTGTGGGGGGGGACCTGGGCGGCTGGGGATGGAGGTGAGCGAGTGAATGTATTGCCTATTCAGAAAAGTAAACAAAATGAGTAAAGGGCTTAACGTAGCTTCAGTTTTATTCTTTTTCCCTCCGTCTTTGTCTTTCTCTTTCTTGCCCATTCCCGTGTGGCTTCTCCAGCTCGCCTCTGGGGGCTCCGAGTGCTACGTCAACAGCTTGGATTACTTACTGCAGGAGAAGAGGTGAGTGGGGAGGGTCCATCATGGGGCTCTTCATTTCTGTGGGGTTGGCAGTAATTTCATGGGTTTGTCCTCAGAGACTCAGAGCAAATTCCTCTCAGGATAAAGCAGCCTACCCCCGCCATCAGCATGCCTCCTGAGTGCCCTGTGTGCCCTGGTGAATAAGGAGTGTGCAGAACAGTGGCGGGTCAAAGGGCAGCATCTCTGAGGCAGAGAGCCCCGGACCCTCACCACGCACAGAGCCCTCGTTCCGGTTCTCTCTCCACCTCGGCGCTATTCTGCCCAGTTCATGCCAGTTTAGGGCTTGCTCAGCTCCCACTGAGCGAAGCGGAAGAAGCACACTGCTTTGATACTGAGGCGCACAGCCTGACGATCGACTCGACGGTGACGGAGGTGGAGTGGGAGGGGTGGGGGGTAAGGTGCCAGCTTTTCCTGCGCCCTGCCCCACGCTGCCACCTGAGCACACTTTGCTCGTTATTCCGTAGCGCTTGGTCTAGTTCACCTGCCCTCCCCCCGGGATTACGGTGAGCATGTCTCACGTGGAAGTTGGTTTCTAAAGGCAAAAGTCACATCCCATCAGAACTGGAAATCCGTTAGGGAGGCGGAGGTGGGGATGGAAACCAACCCCGGTGCTCTTTCTTTACTGGAAAGCAGGTGCCATGGTTGGCTTGCACTGAGGGCCCATTTAGCGGTGAAGCCACCATTCTAGTGGTGAAGACACTAGAATCCTGCTCCTCCATTGCCCGCGAGGACTGGGGCGGCTGGGGTGCGGTGGACTTCACCGCTGGGCTTGCGCTTTGACGCACGGGAGCACGTTGCCCACAGGCTTATTCTTCTGTGTTCTCATCCCTTCTCTGGTGGTGTTTCTGCTCAGTGTGTGCACACTCTTTGCGGAAGTTAAGAGGCGGGACTGTTGTCTGATGCTTGGGATCTTGTCGGAATGACATCTCACTGGTCTCTGTTTTTCCCAATTCCCAGCCCATGTTCTTGCCCGCAGGAGGGGGTTAAACACACGTGTGGGATGAATGATTGTTTTCTCTCCTGAGAGAAAACACCCCACCCCAGAGTCATCTCCCTCCTCTGGGCTCTTAATAGCCCATGACTTTTGTTGTTTAACTCCTTTACCTGAGTATATTTTTTCCTAACCAGAGGGTAAGTTAGGGAAGGGGCCGTGTCTATATGTTTGTACGGTATCCAGCTGTAAATATATTAGATACTCAGAAGTGTCAGCAGGAAAGTGAACACGCGTGGGGAACTACCCACTCCTCAATGCCTGGCATGGGAAGGTTCCTGCTCTGCGCTGCGCCCTGTGCCAGGCACCGGATATACAGATATGATGGTGAGCCCCACTCACCTGGAATTGAACGCAATGATTCTAGTATTTCCCGTGCTGTAAAGCTGCTATGGAGGGGCCTGGAATAATGACATCTAACTTAGCCTGGGAGTTAGGACAGGCTCCCCAGGGGGGGTCCTTGTCCTTGGACCTTGGAGGATAAGAGTTGGGAGGGCAGCAGGAGTGAGCTCACATGTAAAGGCAGGAAGGACAGACCGTGCCTCTCCTGGCTGGCTAGGACTGGTATTCTCGGTGCCAGAGTGTGGGGAGTGGACCGAGCAGAAGATGCAGCCGAGATGTGAACGGGAGCCTCATGAACACAGGGTCGAATCGTGGGCGAATTTTAAGCAGGTCCTGATGTGTTTTGCCACGTGTTTAAGAGAGAGCGCTCAGGCTGCGTTACGGAGAATGGATGGGAAGCGTGAGGGGGGAATAGGGTGAGTGGTGATGAGACGGGGCCTCGGGGAGCTCCCGTGGGACCTGCTGCCCTGGGTGGCTGGGGCCTGTGTAGGGAAGAGGAATTGAGAATTGGGTGCGCGATGTCGGGAGGACCGGCCACATTTGGCTGGAAATCTTCCATCTAGTGGCTGGCTCAAAGGATCTGAACCCAAGACAGGCTGGGCTGGAGGCGAAGCGTTTGAGAACCGAGGACCAGTGGGCAAAGCCAGGGTGAGCACCCGGAGGGCAGGGTGAGGGCCGGGGGGCTCCCGGGGCTCCCTCAACAGCCGGAGGGAACAAGGACGCAGAAGGCCAAGCGGGGACTGGTGCCCCCTTGGGGTTTGCGTGTGGTCAGGGCAGGAGGTGAGGGAGCCGGGCTCCGGCAAGATGATGGTCGGCACGCAGGGCCTCTGGTGGGGCCGATTGAAAAGGGAAGTGAGGCGCTCAGGCCTGGAGGGAGAAAACGGACTCAGGGGCAGGGCAGGTGCCGTAGGGAAGGAGCAGGCCCTGGGGGGCTGCCACTTGGGGCCGGAGAGGCAGGCCCGGGGGAGCCATGGCCACAGGGGCTGCTCCTGGTCAGTGTGGCTGGACCCGGGAGGAGCAGAAGGGCTAGGCCCTGTCCCTGGTGTGTTAAAAAGCGAGCAAATGCCAGAACAAAGTACACAAATAAAGGTGCGTTTGAAGTTGTGTAGCGTAAATTGTCTTCTTTCAGGCAGCACAGCTGATGCAGTGCAGTCCCTCCCCCGCCCCAGGAATCTAAGTTTGAGAGCTTTGTGCAGGGAGACAGGGCCCCGGGCTCCCTGGTCCCCATGCCGAGGCCTTGCTGTGCCCAGGGAGGCCCCTGCAGCCCAGTGACGGGGCCGGATGAGCAGGCACTGCACTGACCCTGTTGTCTCCTCTCACCTTCTGGCAGGGAACAGGCCCTGGAGCAGGAGCGAGAGAAGCTGCTTCTTCAGGGCTGTCTTGACCTCAATTCCTTGGATCCTGATGAAGAAGTGCCGCTCACACCAGAGCACAGGTGCGGGGAGTGGGCACAGGTGGGAGGGGAGGTGTGTGCCCACTCAGGGCCAAGTCCCCGCACCCGCCTCTCCAGGCAGAGGGTTTAAGTGCTCACCTGCCCTTGGTTTTGGACGGTTTCAACCGCGATTCGTGTGCTGTTGATGAGTTCTCAAGCTGCATCCTTCTCTTAATCCCACATCTGTTCATTGATTTGAGAAGGATTTATTCACCTACTGTGTGTCAGGGTCTAGTGTGGGCCTTTGAAGACAGAGAGGTATAAAATACGGCCTGCTCTTCCCCAGTTGTCTGCCCAAACGTGTGGAACCAGGTCTCAAACTACAGTCTGAATGAACACTGACTTTAAATGGGGAAAATACAGCCACGGGGCATTTTCTGTCTTCCCCTGTGTGGGGAGGGAAGGCGGCTTCTGTCAGAGCTGTCGTCTGGGCCGGAGTCTGCTGGCCCATTGGCTGGAGGGAGGGCTGGAGTCATCTGTACCATGGAGTCTCGGAGATACCTGAGGACCACAGTTGAATTCATCTTCAGGGTACCCTGTTATCCATCCATCCATTTATCCATCCGTCTGTCCATCCGTCTGTCCACCCATCCGTTAAACATCTGTTATGTGCCAACTTTGTGCTGGGCTCTGTGCAGACTCTGGGGATACAGCAGGAAGAGAACCAGACAGAGGTCTCTGCCCCCGTGTTGCTCGCCGTCAGGGTGGGGAGACCACCAGTGCACACGGTGAATGAAGGAAGCTGTGTGACAAGTGCTCGTGAGAAAGGAGAGAGTGGGGAGGGGGTGTCAGCAGTGCTGGGAGGGCTGGAAGATTCGGAGGAGGGGTCAGGGAAGGCCTCTGTAAGTGGCTGACTTTTCAGCAGAGCCCTGAAGATGGTGAGAGGCGGCCCTGGGAGGGCCTCGCGGCGGCGGCAGCAGTGAGGGGAGAGGAGGTTAGGGAGGCTGCAGGAAGCTGGCTGCCACTCATCTGAACAGGGTGGAGGGTAGACTGGGGGGCGCGGGGCGCGGTGGGGGCGGAGGGCGCTGTGGTAGTAATCCGGGAGAAGTCAGGGCCAGGTGGTGAGGAGGAGGCAAACTCTGGGTACGTTTTCAGGGTAGAACCGACAGGGTTTGCTGACGAGCTGGATGGAGGCTCTGGGAGAAAGAGAGGAATCAGAGGGACCCCCGGGGTTTTTGGCCTGAGCAGCCGGGAGGTCGGAGTTGTCTTCATTTAATGGAGGAGGGCTGAGTGACGTACGCTGGGGGGTGGCAGGCGCGGGAACAAGAGTTCACTTGGGGGACCCCCGGGGTGAGACCAAGACAAGGACCCCCTTGTCTAGAGAGGCCAGCTTGGGAATCACCATGTATAGGTGACATTTAGAGCTGCAAAACCAGATGAGATCAGCCGGGAGCCGGCATAGAGAGAAGAGCAGGGGCCAGAGGGCACAGCGTAGAGGTCACGGTGACCTTGACAGGAGCAGCCCTGGGGGGCGACTGGGGGCGAGCCTGCCTGGAATAGGTTCAGAGGAGAACGAGAGGAGATGGCAAAAGAGAAGACTGGGCAGCAGCCGAGGGGGAAAGTGGAGCCAGGACAGATCTGTCTGTCCGTCTGTCTGCCTTCCTTTCCTTTCTCCCCTCCCTCCCTCAGGCCCCACGTGCCCCCATGTGACTGAGGGCGGGCTGGTCCACACGCCCTGGATTGCCTGCCTGTCCGGGCTTTGCCTTTCCTTTCCGTCCGGGGGACATTATTCAGGTCCCAGCCATGATGGTCTGGTTTGGGTGCGCATGCTGAGTCAGCATTCTGCGTCCAGTCACCGAGGGGCGTGAGCGATGACACACAGACACCTGGGGGCCCCCACTCTCAGGACCCCCGAATGGTTCCCACCGTCACTGATGCCCAGAGAGGATCCCAAGCAACACCTTGGCTGCCCGTGTGCTTTTTTTCTCAGGTCTTTCTGCTAATTGTCTTTGGACTTGATCGGGGATCAGCAGACTCTCTGTAAAGCCTGTGAATAGTAAATATTTCAGGCTTTGAGGACCACACAGCCTGTCGGTGGCTGCGTGGCTGTGCTGCGTGGCGGGAAAGCACCCGTCAACCATGTCAGCCATCCGTAACCACGAGCCTCCTCGTGTTGCACTGAGACCTCGTTTGCAGAAACAGGCGGGCGAGAGGAGGCCACAGCCTGTGTGCAGTTGCCGGCCCCTGGCCGGGATTAGGGGACGCCTGTCTCCTAACTGGTCCCCGTTTCCACACGCTGCCCAGGGGCAGGGAAAGGGTGCCTCGCGGTCTCACGATGGCTCCCAGCACAGCATGAGGACTGAATGGAATCAGCGGGTTTGGGCCAAAGGCCTTGGTGGCATCATGAGTGATGAAGCGGTTTTCTATGTCGGGGGCCGTGGATTCGCTTTCCAGGTTCCCCGCTCACTGGATGGATAGCCTTGGAAGTAAACATTTTGAGGCATCTCTGTAGCCAGAATAATCTTTCTAGCTCTTTGCCTTTCTCCTGAGTGCGTCCAGGATTCTGGAAGTCATGGCCTGGATGTTTTGAAAATTCCCCACAGAAAGGGAGTTATCTGGGCGTATGGTGTTCCAGGCTATGAAATTGCTGATAATTTTCTGGGCACGTGACATTTTCAAGTAGTACTTTGAGAAAGTCTTTTTTGACAGCAGCCACTGAGGTGGTTGTTTTGATGTGGGATCATTTTGACGGGACAGTTCAGTTCTCTGCTTCAAAGAAAATTACTCACTGATGTACAAAGCCAGCAGCCTCTTCCATCCCTGAATGGGGCCAGGGGTGGGATGGGGGGTGCCAAGCAGGGGTGTGGGTCTGGAACGGGTGAGGCCGAGGCTGAGGGCGACTACCATCTGGCGGGCAGGTCGCCCGTGACCAGGAGTCACGTGACCACCACAATTACGCATCATAGAAAGGCCCCCAGTCATCCTGAGCAGATCATCTGCTCCTGCTCCAAGGATTGCTTGCGTCTTGAATAGACAATGTCCTATATTCTCTGTTCCTTAAAGTTAAAAGACCTTATGTGTGTGCTGGGGCAGGGGAGGGGAGGATATTTATACCACAGCATCATGCTTTATCCTCAGTGCTGGGCTGCACAGGAAATCCTCAATTAGATGCGAGAAAGTCATCTCAGAGTTCTTAATAATGCACATACATTATATTTAACATCACAAAAGTCCCTTTGAACGATGGTGTGGGGGACAGGAGCTGAGACCTTTTTACAGATGAGCCTAGTTCTTACAGACTTCTAATAATTTGTACCTTTCTTAAAATTATAAAAACAACATAGGGAACCGTAGATAGCCAAAAACTCAAAGAGCAAAGAAGTTAACAGAACAGAAAATTGTTTCACCGTTTGTGTGGTAGTTTGCCAAGGCTACTTCCAAAGGCTGCGGGATCAGAATCTTCCCCAGTTTTCCGACGTCATTCCCATTCATTGTGCCATTTCATCCTTAGGATGACCCTCCTTACCTTGGGTCGCTTGGCCAGAGAGTGACAGGTTTCCTCTGGCCGGCTGGTGGGCCACCAGCTCTGCACCTCCACTTCCAGCGCCGGCCACTCGGTCCCAGATCCTCACGGGAGTCCCTGGCAGTGTCCCCTCCGAGTTCACTGCCTCAGGGCCTGGCTGAGAACCTGGGTATGGGCCTTCCGCTGGTGGGAGGAGGGGGTGCAGTGCCTGTGGCTCGTTTTATTTTGTTATTTTTATTGTTAAGTGTATGTTATGTTACTGCAAAATCAAGCCGAACACAGTTGCGGGAAATAAACAGGAAATGTCTCTTCTTCCTTCCCCTCCCCCATCCTGTTCCCTAGGGACGACCCCAGACCTTGGTTGGGCACATCAGATGTGTGTGGGTGTTGCGTGTGTCTAAGAACGTGCATGTGCATGTCTGTGTGTTGACCTGCACGTGCGTGCACACACACACACACACACGCACTTCCTATTCTGCAACTTGCTATTTTCACCCACTGCGTACTGTGCTCAGGGGATCATTCCATCCTGCGTGGTGCAGAGATCTGCCTCATTCTTAGGAATCCTCTTCACCGCCTCCCTTAGATGCGTGCGCATAGAGTCGGAATGTATCCCCTCTCTTTCTCCCTGTTTCTAACCTGTCCGTGGGGCCCAGCTCTGGTCCACTAAATGAGCCTCTCAGGGCAGCGTGGGCCTGGGTGTCTGCGTTTAGCAGGCTCCCTGGAGAGTCCTCCTGCTCACGGGAGCTTGAGGACACTGCTCAGAGGGAGAGTCCGAGCAGGGACCCTCCCCGACCTGCTGCGCCCGCCCAGCGCTTCTCTCCTCTGCCCCTCGAGGCACCGTGTGGCGGCTCTGAGGCTGGTCCCCTTGCTGGAGGGCATTGCCGTGATCCCGTCACACTTTTCCTGGCCGTGCAAGGGCAACCCACGCCTGACTCATCCTTCAGCGCCTGACACCCGCAGTCGTGGGCACTCAGTGAAAGTTTGAACAGAGCCCATGGGTGGGGCAGGATCTGGGACCAGGATTCTGGCTCCTGGACTAAGGCCCTGAGGGAGGGGTTGGGGTCTGACAGGGAGTGGGAGGGGGAAGGGCTCCTCAGTCAGCATCTCTCGGGCTCTCCCTCCGTCAGCAGGTGGCGCCGGGTCCCTGGTCTGGTCTCCACCAGGCGGGGGCTGCAGGGCGGGGGCAGCCATCTGGTCCTCCCTGGCCTCCCTCCAGGCTGCAGACCAGGTGTGCCTGCTGACGCCTGGCTCTCCTGCCCCTTGCTTTGCCAGGAAGCTGGTGGAGAGGTTCTCCGTGTCACTGCAGGTCATCCCAGCAGTACATCCAGGCGAGACTGTGTTTCTACCCCGGCATCACCCTCTGCCCTGCATCCTGGACTGTTCACACCTGAAGCCACGGAGCCGCCTGGAAGAGCTGTTCCTCAGGTAAACACCGGCGTGGCATTACCAGGCCCCTCCCTCAGGGAACCCCGTGGTAAGGACCACCCCAAATGAGGCAATCCAAAGCTGTGTTTTGCCAACTTGGATATGTCAGCTTTTAGGGAAACAGATGAAATAGCACGCGTCTACTTATAATATTTCATTTACTAATTTAGATGTACACACTTTAAAAAATCTTACATTACAGCAGATATTAGGCATCTGTTCTGTGATTGTGTTGCCTCTTCCTCCCCCATGCCCCAGTTTCATGGAACGGCTCTGGTCACACCCATCATACATGCCTTTGGGGTTATGTCTCCATCAACACTGGAGCCACTTTCCCGGCCATCCAGCAGTTCTCCAGAGCCTGTCATGGCCACTTCCTCCTCCTCCTTGGGTCTGTGTGTGATGCTGACCCTGAAAAGTTTGTCCCCAGCCCCAGGTACACTCTCTATAACGTTAGGACCGCCACCCTGGTCCTCCTCTCGTTAGAAGGTGTTCATGGTCATTATCACATAACCCCTGACTATGTTGATTTTTTAGGGGATTTTTGAAAACTTTACCACAATACCATGCAATGCTTGCAACTGTGAGTTCACATGTCTAAGAATAAGAGAGAAAGCGCGCAGGATACAGTGCAGCGGCCCTCCAGGAGGCTGGTGCCCTGCTGGGCCTTGGCGGCGAGGGGATGGAGGAGAGGCCACCAGCCCCCCCCCCAACCCCTGCCCCAGCCTGTAAGGCACGTGGAGGTTGGGGCCACATTAGCACTGGAATGCAGGAATCTTGTTCTGTTTTCCCGCTAGTCCATCTTATTTTATAATAGAAAGATAACAATGTTTTGATGTGTTTCCTTTAAAACTCTTTATCATGGGAAGTTTCAAACATACATAAAAGTAGAGTGTACCTCCATGTACCCATCACTCAACATCAGTTACCAACTCAAAGCCAATCTTGGTTCATCTCTACCCCTACCCACTAATGTTGTCCCCTCGGGATTATTTTTAAGCAAATCCCAGACACATACAATTTAATTCTGTAAGTACTTCAGTCTGTGTCTCTAAAAGACTCTATCTTTAGACAAAACTTCAATACATTATTACACCTAAAAAATATAGGAATTTCTTAATAGCATTAATATCAGTCAGCATTCAGATTTCCTCGATTGTCTTTTAAGTGTTTTTTAATATGTTGTTGAAATCAGGATCCAAACAAGGCCCAAATGTTGCAATTAGACAAAGAAATGTTAATGGTGAAACTATATCCCATGGCATTGATGCCCGAACATATTTAACCATTTTCCTCATTTTTCTCAACATACAGGTTGTTTCCAATTATTCCCCCCATTGTAAACAATGTGGTAGAGAGTATCCTTATACAGAAATATTTTGCCTGCAGTTCTGGAATAGATCCCTGGATGTGACGTGAAGTGATTGGGTCTGAGGGTATGAATATTGGTAGAAGTTCCCATTGCCAAATTGAAAATATTTCTAATAAAGAGATGATGAAAAGGGGGGGAATGGAATGAAGGGAAAGAAGAAAGATAGTGGAGCTGGAGGAAGGAGAGGGACAGAGCACGGCTCCACGGCAGTGGAAGAGATAAGAGGGGAAAGGCAGGCGGCTTCCTGAGCTGCTTCTCCTCGGGCTTTGTGCCAACAGCAGGTTTTCTGTCCCAGGCTGGACGGCCGGCAGGAAGTGTTTGACAGATGAGATGGCCCGTGGTGCGGTGGCCTGGGATCCGAGCGGCCATGCCAAATGGGGCCAGGTGGCCAGCCAGCTTCCCTGGAGCGGGGAATCTAGACCCTGCGCCCTCAGGTTTGCTCACGAAGCAGAGCAGAGATGGGGCTGCAGGGCCTGGCTCGCGGGGCTTCCTGGAGGAATGCCCGCGCCCTGCCCGCGGCCAGGTCAGGGGGCGCCTGCCATGCACTGGGGAAGGGCCACTTCCTGAAGGTCACCCTTTAGCCTGGGGAGGGGGGGTGGGTCATCCTTTATTTCCTGTTTGTGCCAAGGACTTCAAGCCCAGACACAAGAGTGAGGATTACTTGCTAGCCGTTCAATAATTATCCCGTTGTGCGCAGCCGGAAGCATGAAGATGGAGGAAGAAGAAAATGTTACTTGATCTCTCAAAGAACAGTATGGTTCAATTTCTCACCGGAGAAAATGTGAACACTTTGTGAGATTGCAGGTGACTTTTATTCTCCTCATTAGACTCCTCTGTATTTTCCACACTTTCTGTGATAAACATGTATCGTTTTTATCATTAGAGGTTTGGGGGGAGAAGTGAAGGAGATTTTTAAAAATCACTTCTTGAAGTAGATTCGCTTCTTCTTGCTGTTCGGTGAAGAGGGATATTGTCTTTCTTTCCACTGCACAAGGTGGGAAATCTTGGCACAGATTAAGCCAGCAGTTTGTCTCAGATTGCGGAGCGAGGGAGGGCGCAGGGCCTGGTCCTCCCGGCTCGGACCTACACAGGTTTACATGCAAGAAATCTCCTCCCAGAACCCACAGCTGTGGGACTGGAGGTGGCCCGGGCCATCCTCTCTCATTTGTCACCTGGCTGGACATGTGACCTCAGGTCGGTTCCTGGGACCAAAGTCACATGCTGTGACAGACACTGGTACCAGGGGCTGAACTTTTTCCTCCTCCTCTAATCCCCCCCCCAGCCCCGAGTGGAAAAGCTGTAGGACCCGCGCCCACAGGCAGCTCCAAGGCAGGAGCCAGTGCCATGGGGGCCGGCGGGGGGGCGTGGAGATTGCCCGCTGAAGTACCCTGGGCCCCGCCCCGGGCCCCCGCAGTGTGTGCGGGAGCGTCAGGACCCATGTCTGTCATCTGGGTGCACCGGCCGCTCTCCCCGTGAGGTGTTTGCAGTTTGTTCTCGGGGTACCTGATAAGCCAGCGGGGACCTCCCTCCGCGATGGCTTCAGTGGGCAGGGAAGGGGGTGGGTCGGGGCTTCACAGTGTGAATGATGCACGTGCACCGGACCTCCCCGAGGCCCAGGCCCCAGCTCCTGTTTTGCCAGGGGGAAGCCCGGGTGAAATAAGTCCAGCAGTTACAGAGTGTGGGCGGGGCTGAGCTGCCCAGCTGGCTGCGCCTGCCCCCAAAATCCAGAGCCAGCAGAAGTGGCCAGCCGGGTTGTTGCTGGGATCCCTGGGCTGCTAACCAGCGTGGCGCTCACTGATGTTTAAACAAAGGAAGGAAAACGAAGAGGAGCAGGGATGAGCGCTTGGACCGCTATCTGTTGCTGTTCTTTTCCTCGGCATTTCACTTAAGCTAACATTTGGGTAGCCTGGCAAAGGCGCGGAAGCTGATACTGTATAAATAACGGCACTCGCTCTTTAGCCCTCTGCCATCACTTGGGATTCCCGAGGCATTTAGAGACTTCGCCCTCTGGGACGGCTGCCCATAAAATAGACGAGAGATGGGGGCTGGAGGGGTCCTGACGTGGGCCTTATCAGGAACCCACAGTCCAAGCAGAAGGTCGGAGCTCCGCCAGGAGCCCAACCTGCTGACCCAGGCTAGGACCTTTGTGTGATTCCCCTTTTGGGCTGATCACCCCCGCCCCCCGCGACCTTCCTTCCTTCTGTTCCTGTGGCCCCGTGTCCTTGCCGCGGTGGCTGGGGATTAGCGCATTCTGACTGTGGCCGCTCCTTGTCCGGGTGGGGACCTCCCCCCGCCGGGATCCTCAGGGTTGGCAGCTGGGGCTTCGCGCTCAGCTGGGCCTGCCTGGCATCTGCTGCCCAACAGGAGGCTCTGCTCCTCCCCTTCTTGCTCCACGACATGCTGACATTCTCAGGATAACTTCTGACCTTGGCCTTGGCTTTGCCACAAGCACAGGCACTCACCTGGACCCGGTGTCAGCATTCTTGGCTTGTGGACACGCCGTGGATTTGTGTAAATCTGACAACAGTTGATTCTGTAACCCGCGGTGTCTGAGTTTGCAGCGCACACACCTGCCACCCGCTTCCCTTCTCCTCCAGGCCTCCCCACGTGCTGCTGTGCAGACTCTCCTCCTGCCTCAGATCAGGGCGGTGTCTGCACGCCAGGCCCATCTCCACCCTTCCACCAAGCGGGAGGTTCCTTCTGCCGCCGGCCTGTCCTTCCACCGAGCGGTGACGGGACTCGTGGTGCAGCCGAGGCAAGGCAGCACTGCCCTCACGCCGAGCTCCCTCGGAGGAGATTGCTCGCATCTCATCTAGCTGTCGGCACAGAATTCCTTGAAAGCCATTCGCTTCGAGGCACAGCCGGACCGTGCCCTTTCGGCGTATCTCCAGCTCCTGGTCTTACAGACTAAGCCTAGCTCAGCAGCAGTGAACTCCGAGGCAGACTGATCATTTCTCTGGCAGAAACTGCACTGCAGAGTGGTGTAGCAGAAGGGAGACATTGTCACCCAAGGGGTATCTCTCCCTCTGAGCAGCAGTCGGAAATGTGTTTATCTGAGCCTACAGGGGCTTGTACAATCAATTCCCCTACTGAGAAGCTGGCGGGTGCCCCCCAAGCAGAATGCCAGAGCCAGAGTCTCCTAGAGTCCCCGGAGCGCCAGCCCCCTTACCACATGGCCCCTGGCCAGGTCCTGCCAATTTGTGAGGCCCTCCAGACACGGTGTGCTTGGGTATTGTCCGTGTTCGGGGTGCTGTGCTTGAACCACGCGTGCATCGGGGGGGTCAGTCCATGAAAGTATCCGTGTGACTGAGCACGTGGAGCAGAGTGGTGTGTGCCAGCAGCCCTGGGGTGCACACGTGTTTGTATGTACAAATAAAGGACTGCTTTAGAACGGCCAGCTTCACAAGCACAGGAACAAAGCTGCTTTCTCCTCTGAACCTAAATGATTTGAAAAAAAAAAAAAAAACACATATACAATTTGTAAATTGCCTGGATATACTCAAGCAGACAGCAGCTTGGCTCCGAGGAGAATCTTTGTTTTGGAGCATTCTGTTCCTGGCAGATTAAGGAGGAGGTTGGGCCGACCGAGGAAATTTCTCTCTAGAGTCATGACTTTAAATGCTGTCTGAAATGTTCTTTGCCTGGATTTGGCCATTAAAAAAGAAGAACAAACATGAAGTTACTTCTTCATTTTCTGGAATCCTTATTAATTGCCTTTAGGACGTTATCTAGAAAGAGAGCAAAGAGGCATTCACCAAACACGGACCGAGTAGGAGAATCCTACCCCACACCCAGCCTCCACGGGATGCCCAGGACTACAAGAGGGTGATGAAGTCTAGCCAGCCCCTCTGAAATGAAGCACCGTCCACCAGAGGCCCTAAAGCCACACAAGATATATCAACTCCTCGTTGTACAGGGACCTGGGATCCTGTGGGTCCAGATGATCTGTTGGGGCAACAGTGTACTCAAAGCAGGGCTCCTCTCCACGCCAGCAGCTCCTGGCGGGAGGGAAAGGCCCACCGGATCCAGTCGGGAATGGAATCACAGGTTAGGGCCCCAGGAGCATGGAGAGTCTGAGCGCCCTGCCCCCTTGACCCTGGGAACCGTCGCTGATCACGTGATTTCCAAAGACTCCCACGTGGCACCCTTGGTTGTTATTTCCTTCCCAAAACTTCCCTGTCTTGGGCCCCTTTCTGTTACTTTCCCATCTTCTCAGGTGTCCCCTTTGTTTCGGAAAAACACAAGACAGGGCAGACACACTCTGTGTAACCAGACCCCGGATGCTGGCTCCACGTGGGCCCCACGGGTAATTCTGTCTGCCCGCTGCAGCCTGGAGCCCTTGGCTAAGAGGTGCTGCTCCCAGGCCCTCTCCTCACTGCAACACAAGTCCTTTTCACAACCCTGGTAAATACCTCAGTTTCTTCCCACCCCCGTCAAACGGGAAGGACAAACTGTATTCCTCAGTCATGTGTTTAAAACACTGTGAAGGGAGTTCCCTGGCAGTCCAGTGGTTGGGACTTAGTACTTTCACTTCCGTGGCCCGGGTTCGATCCCTGGTTGGGGAACTAAGATCCCGTGTGCCGCACGGCGTGGCCAAAGAAAAACCAAAACCAACCAAAGAAAAAAAAACCCCGCTGTGACATGTGTTTGTGGACAGCAGGTGATTCTCATGGTGCCATGGGTGGTTTTACCTTCCAGCGGATGCTTGCACCAAGGCTCCACCAGCAGTTTTGTCCAGAGCAGTGACTGACGCGCTTCTAGCATCCCAGTGAAGCGGAAATCTGAACCATGCCCCCCAACCCAGCCTCGCGGAGACAGGCGTGTTGAGAAGGCTACCTCCCTGACCTCGCCCCTCTGTCCCTTCGCTCCCACAGCTCCCCGCTGGCCCAGCAGCTCTCCTTCCTGCGCAGCGGCCTCCTGAGCAGCCTCTACCTGACCTCGGGCCACCACCCCGTGCCACTGCTCCGGTGGCTGTTCCAGGTGAGGACCGCGGCCTGCCGCCAGGTGGCGGGAGCATGCCGGCACAACAGCCTGGGCAGGGCTGCTGGCAGGAGGGGCTGGGCACCCACCCTCTTCTGGCCTTGGGTGCTGCTGGGTTTGTCCCAGCTGAGGCTGGAGGAGGGAGGGAGGCTTGTGATGACGGAGTCAGGGAGGTGCAGGGACCGGCCTGTGGTCTCATTCCGGTCCCCCCAGAGCATGTGCCTCACAGGGTGTTGCTTTGCCCCCAGAGGCCCTCTGTGTGATTCGGCCGGGCCACTCAGCAGGTGCTCGCAGTGTGTCCAGGCTCATCTCCAAGTCACAGGTCCTGGCCCTTGTCCCATGGGCAGCGGGAGCACAGCCCTGCAGCAGCCTTGCAGGCGTGAGGGCCCTGGTGAATTTTGAGCTGGGGTGCTCGGGTGTTTGCCTCCCGCTGTGGAGTTGTAGGTCGGCTGGAAAAGCCTAGAACAGCTGCTCTGTCTTCCCCTCCCTTCCCTTCTGGTTGCTGCCAGGGGGACATGCATTCTGCCCGGGGCTCAGAACCTTTGCACTGACAAAGACAGTGAGAAGCCAGCAGGGAAAGCCCGGGAACCAGCTGCTGGGATCTGAATGCAGGGCACGGGGATGCAGGCTTGGCCCCCACCCAGGACCTTCCCTTCCCCGGGGACCGGCAGGTCCCAAGTTCCAGCTGGTCCCATTCCTGCCAGTTGGAGCCTGGGCCCCAGCCGTAAATTAGAGCCACCATGCGGGGTGGATTGTTCTCGGAACTCCTCGGCCTCGGCAGACTGGCTGCCTTCCAGAAAGAGCCCTCTGGCTCTCTCTTCTTCCCTCTGGGGTCCTTCCCATCCGCCCTTCGCTGCCCCTCCCCCAGGCCCAGGCCACACAGGGAACAGAGCGGCCATTATTCTCTGTCCACAGTCAGTGCAGCTTCTTTCTCCTTGCACAGCGCTCGACAGACGCAAAGTCGGGCGTCGGAGGCACAAAGAGCCGGTCTGAGATGTCGCCCACAGAGGGTCCTTGTGTGACCCTGACACGGCGTGGAGTGGAGGCGTGAGCGAGCCCCGCCCTGTCTCTTCCCCCACCTCTGTCACCTGGCGGGGGGGTCGCCTAGAGCAGAGGACCCCTGCTCCTCCACATACTACTGTGTGACTTGGGGAGTTATTTAACATCAGCTCCGTGCCTCAGTTTCTACTCTGTAAACTGGGGCCGGTAGTCCCACGTGAAGGCTGAGTGAGGAAATCCTGTGACCTGCCTTGTCCTTAGAGTCCCCCGAGGTTCTGCCCAGGGTCTGGGCATCATCTGGAAGAAATGAAGTTAGCACAGAGGTCAGGTTCTCCATCTTCAGCAAGGAGAAACAAAGCTCCTCCTCTCCCTGCCCACGGCTGAAGTCAGATCAGTGAAAGGGGTGCACTTGGCCTTGGGGGCCTCTTCTGGGGGAGACCCTGCCCAACATCTTTGTCTCCGGAGGGGAAGGAGGAGCAGGGCAGCTGCTGTCTGCCACTCACATGATCACACTACAGGCTTTAGGATGGGTTCTGATGTTTCACTTCCGAGGTTTTGGTTTTCTTGTCACTTGGAACATTTTCCCACAGCAACAGTAGCATTGGTTCCTTTGCAGACCTTGGTTCAGGACAGGCTACATGCTGAGCTCTAGGCACAGAAAGGTTCTGGAAATAGTGTCCCAGCTAGATGCGTAGAACGTGGCCGTGGGGCTCCACGTACTTCAGAACCACACGCTGTTAGTGAGAGGCACAAATCCATGGGGGCTGCCTGAAGCTGCTGGGGTGGGTGGCGCTCTGATGAAGGTGCAGGAGTGGTTCGTGGGATCCAAGGGCAGGGATACAGCTGGGCCTCAGGACGAGCTGGAACCAAGTTGGACAAGGGTCGGGATGCTAGGACAGGCTTTCGGCTTCTCTCTGTACCCCAGGCTCCATGGTTAAGTAAATTCCCAGGAAAGAGAGTCTGATTGGCCTAAGAGGGGTTCAGTGACCACCCCCAATCAAAGGCAGCTAGGGGAGCAGGCTCACAGGGCTGCTGGGGTCCCACATGCATACCCGGGTCCCACATGCATACCCAGGTCCCACATGCATACCCGGGGTTGATTCTGAGAGCTAGTGGGTGGGGGAGTTGGGCAGACCGCTCCAACCCTGCTCCTTCAACTGTCTCTTTGGAAAGGCCATCCTGTGTCCCCATGGGGACTAGTTCCTGCTGCCCGCCTCCCTCCCTGAAGCCAGGGGCTTCAGTGGGGTGAACAGTGGGCGCTGGGTGAGTAGGCTTCAGCCTTAGTGCTCATGAATTATGTGAGCTCGTCACTGGAGCCCTAGTGTATGCTTCCCAGGTGAGCCTTGCTGGGGAGGGTGGACAAAAGCAGGAAGCTTATGCTGTCAGTGAATTTATATTCTTGTTGGGGAACGGTCACGTGCTCAACTATGAAAAAGTTAGGAAAGGAAGAGGGAGGCAGGGTTCTGGTGTCTTAGGTCAGATCCTTGGGAAGCAGGAAGCCACCCCTGTGAGGGAGGGAGGGCAGCAGGGCCGGGGCAGAAGGAGAAGCTGAGTAGCAAAGCAAATGCAAGACAGGCCACGGCCAGTCCTGGGGGACTCTGGAACTGGGATTACCCTTTAGAGTTGTCCCATTTGAGGCAAGGGGTCCTGGCCTTTGGACCCCAGCATCGGCTAGTTATCAGACGAAGGCTGCACTTGGAGAGGGGTGTGTGACCTTGGGTGAGGGACTCCCTCTGTCCGAGGTCAATGCCCAGAGCAGCACTCGGCTCAGGGCCCTCGGCCAGCAGCAGTGCCCAGCCCGTGGGGGTGGGAGCCTCAGTCCTGAAGGGGCAGTGCCCGGAGCGCCCACTGCAGTGGGCTTTTCTCAGCACTCTCCGGAGGGAGGATGGTGTGCTGCACGGCGTGGCCTGGCCTCGCCTGTGTGTCCCCAGACTGGATGGCGCTGGTGGGGAGGGTGCACGTCTCCATGTCACACTCTGTTCACATTCCAAATCCCCAGCTGTGACCACAGACTCAATCAAGGAGTGTTCGAATAAGAATCCCAGTGAGTTTGAGTCAGGTGGG